>NW_020455988.1:167791-347013 GCF_003342845.1 Nothoprocta perdicaria
GAAAAGAAAAGAAAAGAAAAGAAAAGAAAAGAAAAGAAAAGAAAAGAAAAGAAAAGAAAAGAAAAGAAAAGAAAAGAAAAGAAAAGAAAAGAAAACCATTCTCTGTTTGTGTAATAGAGATTCATGTAGTAAATCTTACTGCAATCAATGTGTACATTCTAAAAATGTAACATTACTTGGAAAATAAATCATTTTCTCCAAAGAATTTTTAAAAATGAAAAAAAAGTCCTCTCCTTCCCTCCACCCTAAAATCCAAGTTTGTCAGAAGACCCTTCAGAGTAYGGAATATTGTCTCAGAGCCAGAGGGCTGTATGGACTTGATTTTTAGCAGCTCTGCCTGATCACTTAAAATTATGATAGATTTCCAAAGAAAGCTCACGTTTAACACTTCTAAAAAGCTAATAAGTTCCTCCATAAATTATGTCGATCAATTGCCTCTAAATTTAAAAAAAAAATTGGCTTAACATAAAATATAGCTTGCAAGTTGTCAGTCATAAACATACTATTTTAAGTTTTCAAACAGCACTATTTAAGTTTTCAAACAGCACTAGGAAGGAGAATAAAGTTACAAAGGATTTGCCCCAGCACAAGTCTTCCCTACGTAGCACAGTGTTGACAAGCAAGCTCTTACCTAAGGGCTGGCTCTGACTCTGGGGCCACAGAACGGGCGCGTTCAAAGAACCGCTGTTCAGCTATTTTTTTGGTTACAAAGCAACCTCCTGAGTATGAGGCAAAGTGAAAAGGCAGAACCATAAGTAATCTGCTTTGGTCTATACCAGAGATTGAAGAAATTTCCTCATCATATTGGAATCGGGGAAGAGGGGCTGTAAAGGTGGAATGCAATGCTGTGTATCTGTTCAGCTCTGGCACAGCATGTACAAATTAATGCCAGAATATACAGCTTCCCCTTCAGGCCAGATTCCTGTTGGCAATCTCATTTTACTTTGTTCACAAAATGGGCAGCAGAATAGAATCTAGCTCTGTCTTTGGATTTGTACAGTACCAACAGATGCTCTCAATTTGCACAGAAATCATCTAAAACTTGGATTCTGTTCAGGTTCTTTGGTATCATTACACATCTCTCCAGATTCACCAACCTAGATTTGCGTAACTCGACTCCCTTTCATCTCCTGCCTCTGCATTATCGCCATCAAAAACCTCAAAACATCCTGAAGTCCTAGTGACAGTCAGTACAAGAACGTCATGTTCCCCCGTAAGTGTCTCTGAGACCCATTTCTCCCGGGCTGCCCCACAACCAACTGTTTGGCTTCCTTCTCCGGCCTCTGCAATTTTATCTGGTTACTCATTTATTCTAGAATAAGATTTTGATAGATTATTATTTACTATTGTAAATGAACACGTTTCAGTAGCACTACTGGTCAGCCCGATAGCAAAATAAATATAAGAATAAAAAAAAGAACGAGAAGATGCAATAGGAAAACACACTTTGACAAGGCTAGAAGTTCTGGATATCTCACCCTCAATATCCAAATTCAACAAAAAAATAAATAGGGTATTGTTAAACTGTAGTCAGCCGTTTCTGATGTGGCATTTCAGCATAATAAAAAATGTTGGTATTTTRCGACCACTAGCAATTCCCAGATACATGAATGCAGTCTGCGTGTGTGCAAGTATCAGCATGATTTTGAAGCCAAATATGGGACAGATGAGACATATGGTCACAATATTCTTATTAATAGATTGAGATTATTTATCTAGCTTTGAAAGGTCTGAATTAAGAAGAATGTCTATTATTCTCTGATTTCCATCAGTTCTTTCCACCAGTAGAAAGGAAAGAAGCTAAACTTTGATGTGATAGACTGCAAAATAGCAGTCTGCCCCACCTGTGTCTTAGAAATTACTTAAGTAAATGCTATCTACTGTCAAAACAGTATTTATATTTCTTCCATCTTATAAAAATACAAGGTTTTCTGGTTTTTGCTTTTGTTGGTATCTGCTATCACAAAAATTGTACACAGCTCAACCAATGAACTTAGCTCATATTTTTATTTTGTCAGAGCAGGAGAAAATAATTAGTGCTTGCTAATAAAAGCTATTTAGCAACTATTATGCATAAAGAAAAGGGTACAAGAAAAAAAGAAAAGTTTTTTACTTTAACAATTAAGCATTGCAGAAGGCTACATATAACTAAGCCTGATAATTTCTCCTTTGATATCAAACAGCAAAATTTATAAAGTAGAAAATTGAAACATAAATTTACTTCCAGATGCAGCACTAACATCCATCCCTAAGAGATATGTGTAGCTAGGAAGATCTATACTCACAGAAGTGCCACAGTACTTTAGATTGGTCAAGCAATAGCTGCTGCACAAATTCAAGAAAGTAAATTGCGTATTAACTAGCATGGAGGATAGGATCACAGGGAAACAAGAAAAAGGAAACAAGTAAAGATTAAACTACTAGTAAAATCTTCCAGTGAATTTCCTTGAAAGTAGTTCCAGCTGAATACTTAGTAGAAACACAGAAAGTCCCAAGAAGCCAAACAGTAATACTGCAGAATGGCTCTATTAGCTTCAGATAGTCTTATGCCAAAAATAATCAAGTAGTTTGATCTCAGCCTGACTGGAACATTCAGCTAGGAAAAAATAATTCTAGCTCATTATAGCAGTGCAGTACTGTGTCTTGCTAACAACTTGGATCCCTACCATCATCTTTACAAAGGCATTTAAATAAAATTGGATCAATTTGGGTGGTGGGGGGGATATGTTAAAAGCTTTAAGCCTGGATAAAGRCATTCTTTCATTCAAAATTAGGTGCCTATACTTAGCACTATCTCACACATTAATAGCCACTACCATAAGTTTACCAGAGCTGTGTTTTTCTTAATACTAAGTATAAAAGGATTGATGTATTTTGCCACCTGTCTTTAGCTTAGTTAAACACCTAAGAGAAGAACAATGCCACAAGGAGGACATAAGGTTCTGAACACTGCAGATTTTTTTTTTTTTTTTTTTTTGGAAATTATAAAACCAACACAATCACGCAGAAATGAGAAAGCTTGTTCCTTGGACAGAAGCACCAGTTCACAGGGCAGGGCAATCTCTGTGCTTCCAAAATTGCCATACAGGATCAGAAGAGATGTGCTGAACTGCAGAGTCCAGCCTTTGAGGGAGACAGGGACAGATACTGCACTGACTCATACAAATATAGTTTGACCTTAGAAAGGAGTATTTTGACACTGTTTTGATTTTTTTTTTTTTTTGAATTTTGTATTGTGTAAAAGGATATTTTGCTTTTTCATCCTACTTCACAAAAAAAAAGACATAAAAATAACATCATTTGCTGACATCAGATATTTCAATTTTCAACAAACTCCTGTAAATTTTACTACACTTCAACATTCCTAAATCCCAGTCCTGATGGCTTGCTCCAAGTTCACACCAGGCTTGTACTTTACATTGTTTCCATCCTTTCTCTTCTACCCCAACTCTTCTTTGCAGATCCAAACTTGAGGAAATTATTTTTGTATCCCCTAATATCTTTCCAAAACAGAACTAAAAAGGAACATGGTACTTACTAGTAACTAGCATATGTGAGATCATAAACAAGTTACAATGAAACAGGTGTTAGTTACAGGGATTTTTGATTTTCCAGTAACAGCCTTTGTTACTTTGTTTAGTAGTAACTTTGTTAATACTTATCCTGCAGTAAATGAAAAGTTTTTTTAATTTTTTTTCCTTGTCACCATCTATCTAACAGGAACATCATTTTTTTGCCTGCACGCTCAGAAAAGCATGTTCTACTACCTGTGAATCATTGTCATCCATGTGGGTGACTGCCAGGGAAACAAACTGTGTTAACTTTCTACCCTCAGAACTCTRAAACTAGGATTAAAATAAGATGGTGAAACTGAGATGCTAATTCACTCTTTTTATACACTGTATTCTCTTGATATGAACGTTAAGAATTGTAGGAAATAATTCCGATGACTATGACTACATTTCCCTGTTTTAGAGCTTGCACATATGTAAAAGGAATGTAGATGTGATTTAGTTCTGTGCCCCAGAACTTTCTATTCCCTTTCAACAGAAATAATTAAAAATCAGAATACTTGCCCTTAGATAATACTAGCCTATTAAGATGGCAACTTCTTTTTTACTTGCAAATACAAAAAAAATTGTCAGTGTGTATATAAGCTTTTCTTTTTACTGATTACAATTTTGTAACAGAAATGGAAAGCATACACTTCTACACTTTTTCCCCCAGTTGCTTTTCAACAGAGGGGACTTCACATTCCCTGGAATCTCTATTCTCCTCTGTAATCTGCTTCTGTTATTTCAAGAACACTGCTACAAGCAAAGCACTTCCTAGGAGGTCAGTATTAAAGGATGCAATGTCCAAGTTTAGGATGAATGAATAACAGAGGATAAGTTGCTAGGCAGTGGATAGAGTGCTGCTCTAAGTGAGAGCCTCCAAAAACTGTTTGAGGAGCTAAATTTAAGTTTCCTGTGTACTGCCCCACAGGAAACTGATTAATCGGCAACCTGGCTTGGCAACAGGTTTTTGGACTGTTCATGCCCCTTGCTTTGCATGCAATCCCAAAATGTAATATGAAGGCTCTAAAAAAAACCAAAAACCTTTAGAAGTTTCAGGACACGTCATACAGAAGCGATCTCTATTAAAGAAGGGGATACATTTGATTTGAGCTTAAATAGGATGAAGTGAAGATCCTTATTTCTGCGTTTTCTCTAGCAACTGAAGCAGCAGTTGGTAACACATATCTTCAAGCTGTTGAAGCCTTCAGTTTTCCTTCTTCCTAAAGGGATTTGAACCTCCATCTGCAGGATACTATTGCAAACAGCATTTGGTACTTTAGTAAAGAGAGGTTTTCTTCTGCTTGGCCTTGTATCAAAGCCTGGAAACGACTCTGGCCTGGTTGTAATGAACTATATCGGAAAATCGGTTATTGGAGGAGCAGGAACTTTCATCAGGTATGTTTAATCCAGATGCAACATGACCCAGAGAGCATTAGCAACCTTCTCTGCTGTTACAACCAACTCCTCATTCTATAGTGGCTAAGGAATTGCCCAAGTAGATTCAAACTTGAACACCCAAAGCTCAATCTACTGAAAGACATACTAATCACTAAAGCACTGTTGGGGGGGAGGGGGGGGGAGGAAGCAGGGAGGGTCACTTCCAAACAGAAATGCTATGAATGTAGTTCTGAGAAAGCAGCATTACAAGAAAAAACAAACCAAACAACTTTGAAAAACTACTCAATTTGAAAGCGAAACTCCTAGTCTGGCAGAAATGCAATACAGACTTATTTTGCCACTTTCTGCAGAAATTTCTATTTGTACTCCTGGTAGAAAGGGTGGGAAGAAAAAAAAAAGGCAGGAAAAAATAAGTCTTCTAAACAAAGTAGGAGAGAAGAAATGGCAAGATCTTTCTATTGCTAGCCTACACCATTACTGACTTAGAATCAAGTATCACCAAAAGAGAATGCAAGTTTCTCTGGAGCTGCAGGGGGTAGCTGGAGATAACTGGAAGGCTGCCGCAGGTGAAGCTAGAGATCAGTAAGCATCTCAAGGATCTTTGGACAAGTTCTGTTAAGTTGGGTTTCTTTCTGTCTTTTGAGACCTGTTACTTCCATCCTTTTCGTCATCTGCTCTCCCTCACCGCACATACCTTTGACTTTCATTTCATTCTTGTCCTTTCTGCCTTATGAACCTCAAGACACCCCACTTTTCCCCCCACCATCCTAACGTACTAAACTACCTGACCTGATACATGCCCTGATTTTCAAGTGTGACATGACTGACGAGGTGCGTCTCCAACCTGTCACCTTCTTTGGTAGCCTCCTTCATTCATATCCTGATACTACTTGGGTCTCCCTGTGGTACCCAAGAACAAACAASATCTGAAGACAGCAGCCAGCTTGCAGGAGACTGCCAGCCCTTCCTGTACATGGGAAAAGATTTCAGCATAACAGAAGGTTAGGAAAAGACTACAGGGAGTCATCAAGAAGGTATTTATTTGAGCTTAAATAAACCCAGAAAAGGTTTGCATTCTGTTAAGTACAATAGAGACTGGAGTAGCTTTTTAAAAAATGAATTCATCCACATTGCACAATGAGGTCCATTAAAAAAAAATAGTATGAAGATAATAAGTACATCCTGAGTGAGCAGAAACAAAAATAATGGCACATGGAAAAAGGTAAACTTGCAAAGTTTAGATGAATTTGTATGTTCAAGATAAGTATCCCGCTTAGGCAACCCTTTCTGAATTAGACCTTTCAACCTTTTGAGTTTTGGCTGTCGCAAATGTTTACCTCAGCACGAAGCGTATAGGAAAAAAAGAGAGAGAGAGRGGGGAAAAAGGGGCTGATTTATGAATCTGAATTCTTGGAAGGACAAATTAATTGCACTGTGGCACTTCTCTATAAACTAATATTGACTTAAAGGACAGCAGGAAGAGATGAAGACAATGAGTCCCTGCAGCACATGTCACAGAGGCCCATTAACCAAACGTGTACTGAAGCACTAAATTTGTTTGGAAAAAATAAATGTACATCCTATAGGTGAGTGCAGTAATAACAAACATTTGACAAAGTCCTATCCTTTACAAATACCCACAGGAGAGGCTTTTGAGATTATCTTTTTTTCTTTTCCCCTGCTTATATTTCTAAAGACTTGTTTTGGACTCCATTTGACTTCAATACACCTTGGAAAAATCCCACTCATAAAAATATATAAGTTCTCTTTATACTGAGTTTTGTGAACCAGAGTATTTGCAATAGATTGGAATATTACCAAGGATAGTCTCCCTCAGACTCTTATAATGACAAGATGTGTGTCTCCTTAAGCCTATCTTCAGGAATAAAATTTATATACAATATTGATTCCTAAACTGTGGGCAAATCATGACTTACACATTGGTCAAAACCTCTCTTCTGATGATAATCATACTGAAATATTTTAGGAGGAAATACAAATAATATACACCTATTTATCTTCAAACTACTCTCTGATTTATTAACTTATTCAAAGACTTCTCTACACCATAATGTCAAAATTCATCTCTCTACCTCCTGCTTTTAGCTTTTTCATTGGATGGTCCTTGCATTTGTGCCATTAAAATAAAAATCACATTAACTTGTAATAGACTCTTACATCTGCAAATTTCCCCTTCCCCCCCCCCTCAAAAAAAGTCCACTTTATGAATAGTGAAACCTGGTATGGTTGTGTGAACTGACCTTGCATAGTCTGGGTTTGAGCATATCTGCGACAAGTTATATGATTAGAATTGTCAGTAACACTTCCTGGGGCCATTAAACATGAACATATCTGCCAGTGCATTTATTTGACAGCTTGCAGTGAGCTCACTGGAAAAGCTCTGCAGACCTTTCCCCCACGGTTAAAAAGAAAAGGAATTGCAAAAATAACATATTGCAAGACGACTCTTCTTAGAGAGACAGAAATAYTCCAGAGCTAAATCATCAAGAAATGGAGCACCTTAGATTTCCAACCATTTAATAAAAAGACTAAAAAAAAACAGGTAATATTTACAAAACAGTGCCATTCACCATAAAATATCACTAGAAAAATAAACGCTGTTTGTGAGTTATGCCCTCTGTGAAYGCAGAGGAGTGAGAGCTGGTTCCAAAAGCTCTGCCTTCCTTTCCACCTCTAACCTTTTCCCTATCGGTATGACTCACCAGAGAGCCTGGTCTCATCACGAGCCCTTTGCTTTGCAGAACAAGGACGTATGCACTGTTCTCACTACMGTCCATGAGGGAAGATGCTACTAGGAGCCAGGCACTGCCAAGATGGCACTGCACCCTGATGTGGAGCAGCCTGGTTTTGCCTGTACACCCTTAGCTTCAGAGTTAAATGCTGCACAGTGTGACAAATATGTCTTTTCTGTTTTCAATGGGAAAAAAAAAAAAAGAAAAAAAAAAGAAAAAAAGAAGAAGAAAAAAAAAAAGATGAATACCAGTCTGCAAATAGCAAAAATACTGTTAAGTAAAAAAAGTTGCTGCTTTATAAAGATAAGGTATTGATGGACCTGAAAATTGTATTTAAACTATCTCATCTTCTATTACCAGAACTCCAATTCCAGAACTCAAATACTTTTACAGATTATCCAAGAAAAGCTGGAGATAAGCAACATCTTCCACAATCACAACGGAGTTACTAGTAGTGTGTAACACTCCTGAAACTCAGCAATAGGTGATTTCTATGATGTATGCCATTTTTGTTGCTATCCCACTAGCCTATCTGTCAAATCACTCTTCTCCATCATCATTTGTGCTTATTTATCACACCAATACTTCTATCATGGTTATTACGTCTGCCAGCCATAAGTTTTGCTCCTCATCTGCTCAGGCAGTGGAGCTAATTGCACAGACACAGCAGTTGTGGAACTCCCAGTCAGAAACAGCACGATATGCAGTTAACTCTCCTCTCTAACTGCTCCTGGGAGAGCACAGGGAGCAGCACGCCATAGGCTGCTGCAAGTGTGGTACTACACATGGAAAACCTACAGATTGCATGCTGGTCCAGCCAGGTGTTGCCAAGTTGCTTAAGCTCCTTTCTGTATTTGTCCCTAAGTGCTTTGTCCAGGACTATATAGGAAGTCTGGGTTAGAAAAATATGAAAATCTGATTCTGAAGACCCAAGAGATTCATTCCTTCACTCCCTGATAACAAGGAACAATTCAATGGCGAAGAAAAATAGCTAAGATGGCAATTCAATAGCAAAGAAAAATATGGAGTCTGGTATTTCTCCCTCACCCATATATACCTCTCTCCCACCCTCTTGCTTTGCTGGAATACAAACTCCTGAATAGTTCTGGCATAAGGCAAGAGTTGTATAGTTACACACAGYGAAGCAACCATGTAAGCTCATTAAAACAACCAAGTTAGAAGACTGAACTAAAGTATAATCCATGAATTTTTAAGCTGCCTTGAGCCCTTTTCCTCTCAATAATGGCAAAAATAGAGTACCATACTGCTGGCAGTAAATGCAGGGGAGATTGTATTTTAACACTTCAATATGTTGATTAATGTTGTTGGAAAGATATTCTAACAAACTGCAGAATCATTTTACTTCCATTTTTTCTGCTAACTTAAGCACATGAAGAAACCAATACTTGTAGACAAAGACATGCTATTTTGTGATGAAATGTTCTTYGACATTGTCTGCTAAATCCCTATAATTAGCATAGCCCCTGGTGAATGTCACTGTGTATTTGATGAAACAGGGCATGAACTCTGCAGCAACACCCAGGGGGGTCGGTAATACTATCCAGAATGACTCTTGGAATTTTTAACTACTAGATAGGTTCTCCTTATCTAGGAAACTCAGGGGAGATAGGCATTTGTCCGGTCTAATGACCCCTGTTAGCAGATTTATGCCACCTCCCTCTATACAAACTATCTCTTCTCCCCTCCTTTGGGGTATTTAATTTGAGAACACTGCACGGAAGAGTATTTTAAGGAGTACGGCAYAAAATGGTAAACAAAGAAATCCGCCACATTCTGTCTTCCATTCTGCTAATGCCATTGTTCTTATTCTTGCAACACCCTGAAGAGCAACAATTTTTGTAGGGGAAATAAAAGAGAAGTAGAGAGAAGCAAAATACTCTTATATACTGCAGCAAATACTTTCAGGTATCCTTGCAGAACTATTTTTTTTTTTTTCCAAAAGGCATCCTGATCTGGGAGAGAGGGGTGAGAGAAGAGGAAGGAAACGCTTACTACTAGGAACTAGTAGTACACTAGTTCCTTGACTAGTGACAAATTCCCACAAAACAGGCAGGTGCACTCTTCTGTGCCGGGAAGCATCTTCCAGAACAGTAAATAATTTGAAAAACTTTTAAAGTATCTTTTTCTTACAGTTTCTAGTAGCCTGCTGGCTGCTAACATTTACATGAAATTTGGAGTCTTGGTCAACAACTTGCTACAACACAGGAGTAGCAGGGATCCTAACAAGGGCTGCCACTCCTCAGGTGAGGGCTCTATAGCAGGCACAGTGGTAGCTGTCGTGACAGTCCTTTATTTTGAGAGAAATCCTCTTGCAGATACGAGAAGCTCTCTGGTTGAAACTTCCATTTGCCTGGCACATTTCTCTCAACAGTTTCAGTTTCTGCCATTCTGTATTTTGTAACATCAAGGATTTAATGGCAGTATCAATCTTGCTTTGGAAAACATCATGTATCTTCCACATTTCAAATGCTGATAATTTGCACATGAAGAATTAACATGAAATGCCACAGGCTTATTTCCARACTTTAAAGGTACAACTGTTAATACCAACAGTATTAATTTGGCAAATGCAAGTAATTTTTGACAATCCAAATCTTCCTAAAACTACTTATTTTTGTTTCATTTAGATTTATGGGTGGGTTGAATAAGAAATTCAATATGGCCTGTTCCTATTTTTAGGTCCTAAACAGTGCACAGTACCAAAGGATGAAATGAGCAGTAGCTAGGATTGGAGGAGGGTGCATACTGTGTATTGTATTAGGGACTAAATTCCTTGATTAAATGTAGACTCAAAACAAATAACCTCTGTGCACATGTTAACTAGCCTAATTAATCTTCATGTTAGATTAACTTGATAAAATGTTGACCTAATTTGGGATTAAAAGATTACAAGTAACATTTTCAGCTGAAAGCTGTAATATGCCTCATGTCAACACAATAATGACAGAATTAACCCTGCAAGCCCTCTCAAACCTGTGCACTGGATGTCACTGCTTAAGTAGAGTTTGGATGACCTGTAAATGCAGAAAGGCTTCCATTAAACAAAACACTAATACTTAAACACTGGGCTCTCAGTCTAACAGTACACATAGATTGAATGGGTACCACAAAGTCAGGAGAGGAAGTAGAGATGCATCATCCACATATGCTCATAACTTATCAACTTCTATATACTAAATATACTCTGTGCATTTACATTTAGCAGTAAAAATTGGAAAGGAGCTCTTCAGCACATTATAAACTAAGTCATTAAGACGACAGAAGAAGAAAAAGAGAGAGAACTCTGTAARGGTTTTTTATGTCACTTTTTCTCTGATAGTAATTTCCTATGCACTTTTTTCATAGGCAAAACTATGCTATTTCTTACTACTTTGAGAAGCAGTGGAGTCTCAAAAAAGAGAAGCAATGTACTTTCTAACTCACAACATCATAAAAGCTACACTTCTTCCTACAAATGGACTGAGAATCCACTTCACCAACATGCACACATGAAATACTCTTGCTGCAGTAGTGTAAGCATCATCAGCTGGTAGAAGTCAAAATCCCCAGGAATAATCCAGGACAAAAGAGCACCAAGGAATCAGCTCTTGAAATACACATGTTGGGAAAAGATTTTCTTTTCAGGTGAAGTTCCAAACTAATGATTGGATTCAAATCTCAGAGAATCAAGGAGAGCAGAGTAAATAGTGATAATAGAGAGAAGCAACACAAAGACAGAACTTACTTTTTCCACTACAACAACCTCCCAATGCAGTGTCAGCAAYACAGGAGTAGTATTCTTGCAGTAGTTAAAAGGTTTTKTTTTTTTTTTAGTGTACATACCTAACAAATGCCTTCATATAAGTCAGTCATGAAGACTTTTATTCCCTTGGAACAAAAGGATATAGGCAAGAGTATGGTAGATTTATTTCCATTAAAACAGTATGCCCCTTGATAATTTACTACTTTAGTTATTTCTATGCATTATTGCCTAACTTTTTCTATATGAAAAAGGGAACAGGATATTAAAGTTTTCCTAAAGCTACTATTACTAACATCCCAAAGAAGAGCATTCCAAAGTGTTTTATTTTTCTCTGTCACTTACCATAAATTCATGACAAAGAAATCAATGACTAATCCAAGTCTGGTCAGAATATTTGGGCCAGTGTGGGAGAGGTTTAAAAGCTGAATAACAGAATTAACAGCATTTCTTTCTTGCTTTTATTCCCATGGAATAATGGTTTGCAGTCATAGCAAACTGATGTGATTTCCATCAGTTCTGAAAGGTTATGCAAGACTAGAATAGACCTGTCTTTGGAAAGGACACTCTATAGCAACAGGTAGATGCTCTGGCCCATTGCACAGGTAGTATCTTTTCTCAGGAGAATTTTCACTGAGACTTTTCATTGAAAACTGAATCTTGGCTATCATTCACCATTAGATATTCTGTTACATTTCTGTGAGTGCCTGTTAATTAAACTCCTCAGAAGTTATACTGCATCTATACCCATATAACTCTATAGGTTTCTTCTTGGTGAAGAAACTCCCAAGCCTTGTGTATCTTCACGGAGCTTTTGCTCTGGTTCTAGCTTTGCTCTGAATAAGGGCAGAAACAAATTGGCAGCTATAGACTGTGAAGGTATTTATAAACACTTTTTTTTTTTTTTTTAATAGGAAGAATGAAAAATGCTCTTGGCATATTTGTTCAATTATTCCAAGTTGTGAATGTGGATAGTGTGAATATTCACAGAACAGGTTAACAGAGCAAATCATCACTGCCCTTTTGCATGTAAACAATGTTGATAATCTACATGCATCATTTCAAATTTGGCCCTACATTTAAAATTTGGCCCTACAATACCCATCTTGTCAGAAAAGGATGCAAGAAACTTAAGAAAACAACGCTCCTTACTTCTTGTGGAAAAAGAATGGTTACAAAAATCAAAATATATCTATAGCAAATCATTTTTTACTTTTTAAAAGCATCCTTTASTATTCCAAATCTCAGCACCTTTCTACTGTCAGAGGTTCTTTTACCTTTAAGGTATCAAGAACAGTACTGCATTGCTATCCCACACTGGTCATTTCAAAATAACTGAAAAATACTTGTAAAAAATTCTTCATGAAAAATAATTACTTTTATATAGTATAAACCTTTATAACTCCAGTAAAATCGTTACACGGATTGAAATTTTAGAGAGGAAAGTACAATATGACCATTTCTGAAAAGCTTGATTAGGTATAAGCACTGCTAGGCAATTTAAATTGRACTTTTATCTAGAAAAATATCATGATGAACTATTTTAATTCCCTACAACTTCTTAGAAATATAATTATTATTATTATTTCCAAGGGAAACAGAAGCCCAGAGCTTTAAAAAAGAAAAAAAAAAATGCATTCCTTGTGTTCAAAACAAGAATAAAATGCACCAGAAACTGTATCTTCCAGGATAAGCATAGCAGCTCCGAGTCACGCCAGTAATAAAGAATATGCTTAATATTAAAAGTATATTGAACATTTTTAAAATTGACATGCATCAAGACCCAAATTAATCCAACTCAAATTCTATTCTGTGYKGGKGTTTCTTATTAAGGATACATTTCTAAAGGYCTAGCAATAGTCAAGAGCAAATATCAGAAACAGAAACTCAAGYGCAATTCATGATGGGTTTGGCCATAAATACTTTACTGTATGGGAGGTGATTCTACCTCTTATTTTCTCACCCACAGTCCCAGCTAGCCAGATAGTATTTTCTACAAAGCTATAAGGCTGATGACCGATGACAGTCGGAGATCACTTCATGAATAAGTAGATCTTCACATACACATACACACACGTAGCATCTAATGCTAGAACAATGATACTGTGTCTCATTGTGCTCTCTGTTATTATTAATTGAAAGGGTAGAGAGCTAGAAAGCTGTGACAGGAAAGCAGTTCTACTACAGAGGCTCTTTTCTTCTCCTCTACCTCAGCCAAGGGGGACTCTCAAAGAAGTTACGAGTTCAGAAATATTTCTCCATTTTCCCCCATGATTAAACAATGCTGCTATTAGCCAAGTGGTATTTAGCTTTTAACTTGCAAAACCATTTACTATACTATAATCATAAAATTAACAGCTGCCTATAAAAATGCTATCTTCTGACTCCATAGAGCTGCCTTGCCTGTGTCTTATATCACATCTGCCCACTATAATGAGGAAAAATAGGGTGTTATATTACTTTTAGCCAGATATAACCTCAGATATAGCCTCAGTTATAACCAAAAGCAAATTCTATACTAGTTAATAAAGCAGGCTCTGGAATGCCACATACCACTTTGCTACTTACTTTTCATGAATAATTGAATAAACAAAATTGCTAGCCAGCTTGCTATCAGGTAGAACACGCTTTAAGGAAATATGATAAAAGTAGGAATATTGACAATAAAAACTTTAATACAAAATAGCATTGATTAGAAAGGAGAATTTGCATGTGCATTTTATACATTTGGTGAAAATGAACTCAAACCACCTCAAATTTTATATGCCAAATATCAACAGCAAGCTGAATAAAGCTGKAAACAGACCAAGATTAATTCATAGACTATATTTATCCTATATTTCCAAATGCTGAATACATGATACTACTTTGGGATAATTCACAAGCAGAAAAAAATCTTCTTGTTATCTTCTGCTAGTGCCTCAGGAACAACTCAATCCAACAAGCATTAATTGATCATACATTTTTTTCTGGTATCAAGAGCACCRTGTATTGGGTTTTAGTTTTCTGGTACAAGTAGACTTTGTGAAAGCTCAACAAGCCTGGTATAAAACTGCCTAACAAAAATTAAGTCCACAACACTTCTACAGTCTTTCATAGATTTACTTTCAAATTATTTACTTTTTGATATGYTTTATTAGCTAGCTAATATTAGAGGCATTCCTTATTATAAAATAATAACTAAATTCCCCCAAAGTGGTAATCTCCTAAAAATCAAATCAAAGCTCATGAACACRAACCATTTTTTCTGCAGTCAAACAAGCTACTGCTAACAAGTTGCATATTATACGCAAGAAGAAATTAATGAAAAATACTGTCATTCTTTCTGGAAAGAAATATTTTTGATTTTTTTCTCTCTCTTATAAGAGCACATAAAACATTAAGTACTCAAGCAGTAAAATAATGAAATAACCAGACAGGGTAAAATGTGGAATTAACTTTGTTAGTAATACTGGGAACACAATTCTTTTAAGGGAAAATAGTGGAATGTTCCTCATAGTATTTTGAATTATACGATTATTACACAAAGGAYGCTACAGCATAGGGAAAGCATGTAAATTATATTCAACTTTATCTTTTACCACAAAAACAAAACAAAACAAAAACCCACACCACAGGAAACAAAGTCCCCTTTCCCCCATTTCACCCTAAGCAATTCCAGGTGTTACGATTTCTAGATATTTTTCCCTTTGGTTTACATTGTGCTATTGCAATTTCATATCTATCTTGCCATCTGTCACAAGAAAGAACAGATATAGAACAGTGGCAAAATCATGTTAAAAAGACTSCCTTGAGATAACAAAGAGAAAAGTTAATGGACATGGATTTACAAATTATTAATGATTTTTCTTGTCATTTCTTGAAAAATGAAAGCTATGCACGCTGTCTCTTTTCCCAAACAGATTGCATTTTATTCCTCTGCAGTTTGTCCGTCAGGCTTCACTCTGACAACATAATCCAATACTAATCCAGAGCATTCAGTTTTCCTTGTTGGCTCTCATGCACACTGCTTAGACAAATCCTGCTACCTGTCAGCCCTCCTGTGTGTGCCAAACAGGCTGCCAGGTTAACCCCTGGGGAAGCCGAGAGACCTGCTGACTTAACCCCTGCTTCCCTTCAAATAATCCACTGTAAATACATAGGACGTTAACAGGCTAACTGTTCTAATCAGGGCTGGATCCCTTAAAATCTGTTTCATACACAGCCCTTAAGAACTAGGGATCTGAGCATCACTGCTGGAAGAGGAAAGAATTGCTTCCAGGAATACAAGCACTAAATAAGCAGATGGATAGAACACACTGAAAGGTTTTAATCCCCTAAAGGAGTTTGAGAAAATATGCCTATCACTTGAATTGCCCACCTCATTGCTTATAATTTTTCCCTAATTGTCATGAGAAGGTCAGAAATAATTTAGTACAATAAAAGAAAGTCTAATGTCACTACAACCCAGGTTCTTGCTGGCAAACTTTCCACCCACTGTTCGTAAAAATCAGCTTTTCAATGCTCCAGGGTTTCTGATTGCTCATTTGCATCTTGTGAAGATCCCAACTAAATGTAACATAAGTCACTAGCTAAAACAGATTTTAGTAAACAACATAATTTACAAATACTGACATTTTAAAATAACTTTAGTATCTAAAGACATATAATCATTTCCTAGCAGCACTTAAAAACAATTCACTTCTAATTCTTTAAGCCTGAAATACAGAGTAAAATTAGAGTTACAAATCTTTGCAAAATACTCACTCTGTAGTCAACAAACCAAACCAAAACAAAACCTTCTCCTCATTGGAATTCAAGGCACATCACTATCTTCTGCTGCAGCATCAACAATCCACTGCAGAAAATAACTTGCGTAAGCACGGCATACTGAGGAACACTTAAAAGCCACACTAAGCTTAGCCACATGAGAAATGTAATAAAACATCGCACAGCTCATTTAATGTTTGGAAGGCATGATGTCCAGGTTAATATCCGAAGTGGGGGAAGGTAAAGTAAGCCATGGGGAGGGCTCCTGAACTCTGCCACAAACAAAACTGGGAAGGTCTATTGTGACTTCTGATAAGAACATTTATTTTACTTCAATTAAATTTCAGGCGCTCTCTGGAGAGCAAGAAGCGAAAATCGTTCTTCCCTCCCATGCACTTAGACACATTCATATTTACATTTTACATATACATGCAAAGCACACACCTCGGTCTCAGGAGTCCTGGGAAATGTTTAAATGGTTTTATTCATTCTTAGAAGTGTCCTGCTTGCAGCAGCTAATAAATAGATCTTATAAATGCTAGAGATTCCAGAGATGCTTAAAATATTCTTGCTGCTTCAAAATGCAGTTAAAAAAAATTCTTTCTTTATAGAGGTGTTACTAATTCTAACTATTTTCCTAGTTTTCAATAAATCAAAGAAGTGTTATTTCTTAATGAGCTTTAAAATTTGCCCTTTTTGTTATCTATAGATTCCCCACAGTCCCTTTCCTAAGCAATACAGAAACAAATATTTGGCAAAAATATTAGGCACTTCTAAAACAAACTGTTATGAAAAAATAACTACAGCTAATGTTTTCCCATTATCTACATGCTTTCCTTCCCAGCTCATCTTGAAACAACAGCTATTTTGTTGACAGAAAAGTTCATCAAGGTTTCAGACAGTAGTTTGTCTTAAGGGAGTGTTAGGGAGAAGGCAGTAGTTTAAAAGATATCTCTATGAGATAATTTTGTTCCAAGTCAGAACTATTTTTCGTTTTCTTTTCTATCAGAACATTTGTCAAATAATTTATTTCTTACTTGTTGAAGTGGGAAAGAAGAAATTGAGAACGTTTTGGGGAATGTGTTTGAGAAGGTCAGCCTAGAATCTAGCAATCCTTTCTACTTTCATTTTTATAAAATCTTACTGCCCCTGTAAATCCATTACAAAATTCCCACTGACTTTCACAGGACCAAGACTGTGCTCTGAGCACAGAAGGCATGAGTTCTCCTAAATAATTAATCAATATACAACAAAAAATGTGCATATGAAAGCACATGCATATCCTTACCCTTTTGTCTCCACAAGTTGATGCTAAATATACTAATGCAAAAAAGGAGACTCCACAGGTTTATGACAAGTTTCATTATTAAATCCACAGACACTGGTCTAAGATAATCCCTCCCACCCCATCCCTATCTTTTAATACACGTGCATTGTGCAAAGGTGCTTAGCCTCAAATACACATAGATATAAACCAAATGCACAACAGATTCTTTGTTAACCAAAATATAATGATATAAGAATTAAAGGGGAACTTTAGCACTTGAGCGCTAATGCTCAAGCATCTTATTTCTAGTTGCCAAATATTATTCAGGTTTCAGGGGTATTAAGAAAGTGTATTTAAAAATAACCATACCTCAGTTACCTAGAAAAAGCCAGCTGAAACACCTCTTCACTTTTGTACTTACTGTTTTGAACTAATTTGCAAGGGCAAGCAATATTTGAAAAAGGTCTGTAAGAAAGCTACTAAGTTTTTGCTATGGAGAATTTCATTAGGCACAACTTATAGGTCTGCCATTAACTAAGAAATGGAGTTTTAGGATGTTTGATGATCTAAATATACACAGTTCAGTGGTCAACATTACAACTGTTTAAAATGCAATGACTAATCTGTAACTTATCAATATACTACAAACCAACGTTGACAATGCCAGGGTCTTTGTTGATAATTTTTCCTTTATATAACACCAGCTGGAAGATGTTTCCCTATTATTGATCATGCCACTTATCAGCTATTCACAGCATATTTCTTTGTACTTGGTACAAAATCTAAACAGTGTGTGGACTCAGTTCATTAACCTTTTGATATTGGGCAAAAGGGGGAGTAAGACAGTGAGAGGAGAAGCACTCAAAGTAATTTCATCATTATTTGGATTTTCATTTTGGTCAAGGCATCTGAGAGGAAAGGAAAAGGCACAAATTTCACAGGAATGAAATAACACTTGGAATCTACTCTGAAATCTACAGAAGCCAAAGGAAGACCTTCTATTGATTTAGTATTCACTGGATCAAGTACTGAGCAAAAGGAAAGTTCCAAAAGCCTAAAAATAAACAAAGCAGTTTTTCTGAGGACAGACTGCAAGTGGAATTCCGCAAGGAGCTGGCAGCAACATCTGAAATTGTAGCATATGAAGACAGTAGGCTTCCTTTTACAGACTGCAATTCAACACGGAAACAAATAAACTGATAAGAAAATAAATGTAAAGTTGCAGAGTCAAATGTAACATTAGCATATTCAAATTCAAGCTCTTTGCCTACAAGGCAGTTTATAGTGATACGATCCCCTAAATTTGTTTTGCTTTGGGGCTCATTCTTCATCTCTTGCTTAGCCACATCTTGTCACCAGTAACTCTGGCTCTTCAACCAGTGTTCAGTCCTATTTTTCCTGAAACTTTTGGACTCTTACAAAATATACATTTTTTTTAATATAAATTAGCGTTTTTCATGGGTGGAAAAATCTTTTTTCTTTTTTTTTTTCCTAAAAAAAATCAAGTTTCAGTTAAAAAAAGGAAAGAAAGAAAATTAATACCTCCAACTATTGAAATGTTTCAGCTGAGACATGAAATATTTCTACCTGGCAATGACGCCACAGGGGATGCCTATGAATTGCAGCTCACCCTCTTTGAGCCTGTGCAACCTGTTTATGCAGACTAGACTGTGTGACTGGAGCTGCATCCCCAATAATACTCTGTGGTCCAAGCCCTCAGAGAAATAAAAGCAGCCACCTAAGAGCAGCACAACCACCTGGAGGCTTTGCATCTCGTAGCAAAGCCCACACCATCTGGGGAAGGTACACACTGCTCGCTGTGCTGGACTACCACCTGGTTTGGATGTTACATGGCCCTACRGCAACTATGCTGTGCCTTTGGCAGGGCTTGGGCCCCTGCTAACACAGCCATACGTCTCCTTACCACAGCTACCTCAAGACCAGCTTGAAGCTGGGAAGCATGGGCCTATCCACACAGTAGGAAAGACACACACACACTCCAYTTGTTCTCTTTCCTATCGCTACTGTGTACCTCGTGGGTTCAGAACTCAGCAGGGCCTGTTTCCCACATACACTGTAGTGCAATCCAGCACATGAGTGCATAACCGTTGGAAACTTTTCCAAAAATAACCAAACTTCTAGAGTGCCAATAGCCAATCCTCTCATTTCAGTAACCCTTAACCAACCCCACATTCGCTTACCACTCGCAAGTTTGTCTCCTCACTTCTGTATAACAAACTTTTCATTGTTTGTTCCTTTCTGACTGTGCCACAAGGTATCACCATACACATTTTTAGGTCATGCTTAATGGCAGAAGAATAAACGTACCACATCAAGCATTTACTGTTTTGTTCTCCAGTCTAATTAAGAATTAGACTGCAACTTTTTCTATTAATTTGGTTTACATAAATAATAAATCCAGAAAGAGGAAATCAGCATCCTAGTCAGAGCTTACTTGCAATTTAAAGAAAAAAAATTTTTAGTGACCCCCAGCATATATTCAAACTTTAATTCATTTTATTAAGTATGATCTTTAGACTTATTCAGATGAAGTTTCCATTGACTGCAGAGAAAGCAAACTGCAACAAGGGATAGATCCTTTGACAACCACAGGGTTGTCTTTTACCAGAAAATAAGGATAAGCTATTTTATTTAAATTAGATTAATATATTAAGGTACACCTAAAATATATGTTAAACCATTTATTTTTCTGTTTTAGTGAGCCATTATGAAATTATTCCATTAATCTATTCATGTTCTTGGAAAAATGCCTCTTCATATTTTCCAAACAGTTTAATTCTTAATTAACTGATTCTTAATTCATAAATCAATATCAAAGATTCCTAGGCAATAAAATATATTGGTTATATTTTATTGTATTGCTTTGTATTGCACAGTTAATATTTAAAGCAGAAAAGTTAGCATATTTATACCCATAAAGGATGAACATCCTCATGCAAATTCCTTCAAATATCTTTGTCAAGTCACCACTTTCCTTTCTTAATTCAAGTCTCTACTAAAAAAAAAAAAAAAATCAATGGCTTTAATTTTGCTTCCTGTTGCTTCCTTGAGAATCATCTTGTTCTTGCAGTGAAAGCAGCAGCAGGAAACAAAGTGAAATCTTAACATGACCTTCAAGGCTGTACTACACTTAAGGAAGCAATGGGTGTTCTTTCCTTGCATCTGCTTGCTTTCTCCCTCCATGAAGGAGGGGCAATATTTGTTCCTTCTCTTGTAAAAAAAGAAAATCAACCTTAAAGACAGTAACCACATATCATCGACATTTCAGTAATCTCCTGCTCCAGTCAAAGCAGATCAGAGCACGGGAGGAGTCAGGCTGACTTTAAAGCAAAGGAGCCGGCCATAACAGATGCTGCAAACTCTTTCTGCTGTGCCTTTCTATTCTGAAAAGTTCTGGGCAACYCTTTGGCGACCACACCATTGCTGACAAAGCTCCACTTGTCACAGCTTGTTCCTTCCAAAATTGGAAAGCAATCCCACTCTACAACGACATGCGGACAATGTTTGGCAACCCCTCTTTCTGCTGAATGCAATATCCATTCTCCTACCCTTCACCTCCTTGCCTCACTTTGCTCTAGTCATTCACGGAGGCTGCTTGGCAGCTGTAGGAACCCAAGTGTCAAATTCTGGAATGAAGTTTTCCAGCAGTGGAAAATTGGTGTTAATTTTGACCTGTGGATTTGGCTAATTAAAGCAGTATATATTAGATATTCATCTCTTTGGCAGTTCTTAGTTACTTAGATCTTTAGGGACTAATTAGATGTTTAGAATTCCATTATCCATGTGCCACCAATGGAAAACATTCTTAGATGAGCTTGCAAAACTRTTTTAAAGAAATAAAAACTACTACCAGCATCTTGAACTGCAGGTTTTTTTCCAGCTTTATTCAAATGGAAGTACTGTATGTTCCACAGTTCACAATAAGCTTACTCGAACTCATAAAGCTAAAATGACCTTTTTTATCTGAAGAAGTCAGTTAAAAGATTACTAAGTGCAAATATAGCCACTGCACTTTTCCCTAGAGCTCCTCTTGGTTATTACCACTGCAGCTCAGTTTCCATTTTACACTCTGCCATCACATGGAAATAGTTAGCACCAGAACCTCCCAGACTAAGCCACTGTCTTGCAGTCACTGTCTTGCACATCCATATACTTATCCCTACTCAGAAAAGACACTGCTCCTCTTACACTGGTCTTGTATATTAGACTGTTAATTTCTTGTGTTTTTGAAAGCAAACAGTAAATTGTTCAACATCTACATATTTTTACAATGGAGTTTTCTGATCAAGAGGTAAAGTAGACAAGGGAAAATGAAGAGGAAAGGAAGCCATCCACATTAATAAGCAGAATAAACCAACCACAACAATTGTTTCACTAACTTGAAAACATTGTTAAGGCATCTGAATCCATCTGTAGCAACAAATGTCAAGGGAATAGATGGAAACAAAGTAAAACATTGCACTCTGCCGCACTTGCTGCAACTCTGTGACTTCAGCTGAGTTCTCAGTTACACCAGAGCAATGAGAAAAACAACTGACTCAGGAGGTGGTGACTAATATGATACATACATACAAAGTGCATATAAATCCCAATCCAAAAGTCCAAATCCAAAGCGTACCAACTCTGACCTTGAGCCATTTCTCAGGCTGCTACAAAATCTGTTTGGCATGCATACTCTTTTTAAATGTCAAGGTAGTTATCAAGCACCGTCTCTATTTTCATAGTAGCAACACTGCCTATATTGTTTTGGCGAGCAATGTGCAGGCCAATAGCGTCACGGCAGCAGGTCTGAACTAAATCAATTGTACTGTATTTATGTATTTCAGAAGCAAAACTTGTCTCTACATCAAGGATCAAGCCATTTAAAGATTTTTAAATTAAAATGGCATGCTTGCTATGCACAACTCAAAGTGGTAACCGGTTCACTTCCTTCTGTATACTCTGATAGGTGTTCATGTGGATTGCATTCTAATTTTAGGCTAGAAGCTTAATTATAAAGGATTATTAGCAGATCTTGAGAGTACTGCACTCAGATAGGGCCAGGAAGAATAGAATATTAAGAGCTGCCTAATCTTCAATCTCTTCTCCATATCATTTTGGAATCATTGCACAAGTAGAACTACTCACAAACTGCTGAAAACTTTTTTCTTCCTGCCTTACTTTCGAAAGGCTATTACTGGACCTCCCTAAAGCAATTTGACTGTTTTGCTGATAGACGTTTTAGGTCAGGGAATATGCATTTCCTTTGTGCTTTTGCTACCTGCTAAACCTACCTTTGCAGCTTGACAGATAACGATATGCTTTGTATGTCACAGTCCTGTGGTAGTAAAGGCACTTTAGAAGATAAATGATAACATGTGCGAGGGACATTTGGAGTCAAGATAAATTGTGTGTATAGAAAGTCTATCTGAAAATGGAGCATAATAAAATTGCAGTAGAGTGTACGACTAGCAAAAGCAGTTAAGCTTTCCTTTGCTTGATAGGAGTGATCAGAATACAAGCAACACTTTTTTTTTTTTTTTGCAAGAGGATGCAGTGCAGTCTTAAAATAGCACTTATGTTGGCTTTTGTCGCATTAACTGTGGGAACTCTGGTGGAAATACATTTAGGTACTTGAAGACCGTAAGTTCAGAGATAAGCTTGGCCGATACTGTGAACAGCTTGCCTGAGAGGTAAATTGCATGCAGAAACTAAACATGACAGCGAAAGATAAAACACTTATTATGATTAATACCAGAAGATGTACCAGGCTTTACTCACTGCTGCCCCAGGAAACCTCACTTTTACCCGATAATGTTTACAACTCCAATTGCACTCACAGGGCAACCACATGCTTTCTCAGTGGATGGTCTCTTATCTGTGAAACTTCTCACCCATGTGAAGTTTTACTTCTGCATTATTCATGTGAATGTTTTAGCAGATTTACAAGTCTGTAAGATTTCACGCACCTATTAAAAACCTAAAACAGCCTGACAGCAAGACAAATTTTTAAGAAGGTTGCAGATGAGGAATGTGATGGTCTTCTTGTGAAGATTATTAAATGAGCATTTGCTGGAAGCTGGAAAATAAGGTTCACTCTAACATGTCATCTCTTGAAAATATCTACTTAACTGACCATACCATCTTCCTCAACTCCTGAACTTACAGATAAAATACAATACCATGTACTGTATTTCTGTGAAATACATAAAGAGATTAGGATAATTTTAAAATCTTGCCACCTGAACTAGGCATCTATTTTAGATGTAAAATAAGTCTAGGCTAAAAKAGGTCTAAAACTTCTAAGTCATCCTAAATTTTTTTTTTCACCCATGTCTAAAATTTAACAGGGATATTACATGTATTAAATTAATACGCTGCTTCTTTTAATTCACTAGAAAAATGAGATCTACCACTCCAAATTTGCCTCATAACAGGATAATAATCAGTATTTGTAATAGGTGGACCAAGCAGAAATCAGTAAAAGCCCCATTATAGAATTTTCTTCACGAGGTTTTTTTTTTTTTTTTTTTTTTGTTAGTGTAGCTGATAAAAAGATAATTACTGCCTTTTTTAATACAGGAAGACTAATATCAACAAACAACATACAAACTGATAAAAAGTAATTTAAAAGAACACAGATAACCCATATGGATAATTAATAGAGAAAGGCTGCTTTCATAACATCTGAATTATTTTAGGTACCAGATTTATTCCACAGCACTAATTCTGAGCAGCAAATAAAAAGAAGAGGTTCAGTTGCCTGAAGGATTATAGATTGGACTAGAACTATATTCCAATAATGATAAAATGACTTAAAGAAATTAATATGAAGAGGGKTTTTTTTTAATATTTTGATTATTTTCTTATCACTGCAATGTACTTAAATAGAAGACATGGAGACTGTCTCACCCTCTCTCACACACACACACACAGATGCAAACAGAGGAGGTGCAGTTGAAGAGGAAAGTGCCAAGGAATGGCTGCCATCCTAAAAACACCCCCAGAGCCAGGAATCTGCCCTCACTCACGACTTAGCCAGGAAGGTGGGGCGACTGAGGTGACAACACATCAGCAAACTCGAGGACTGCAGCTACAGTCCTTTCCGTGCAACAAACGGGAGCAAAAAAGAGATAGATAAGAACAACGCTGTCACTTTGGGACTGCTCTTGATCAACATGACCAGTGCCTGAAAAACTGTGAGCATTTTTGAGCAACCRGGGACTGCAGAAGCTGGCGGCTCATCACAGCACTGTCTGAAGGGTGTCCTGCAAGCAGAGCTCGTCTGCAACCTATGTCACACACTGTGGAGGTCACCGTGTCACTCTCAGCCCCCCAAGAGCATCTAGGAGGACTGCTGTCCTCCTGCTACAGAGAAACCATCAAGCTGATGTGCAGCTTTAATATGAAAAGCTGGTGGGCAGGCATAGAAAAGGTGATGGGGGAAAAAGCAACACAGTTAATACTTCAGTTCATTTCAGGATGTGGAAGTAACAACGTAAAGTAACTTCTTTCCTACTGCATCCATCAGTCTATCTGAAACACTGAAGAGTCTAGAAATAGCTATTTTTGCTTTTCTGATTATAAAAGAAAAAGTAGATCAGTGTTAGCTTGACCTAAAAATCAATCTTTTTTCCCCTCATGTTACTAAAGGGACTTATCAAACTCCTTATCAGATTGAGTTTAATCTTTTTTAACATCCGTTTCTGTTATAATCATCTATATATCTAAAGATCTACCAGCAGARAGTGAGTAGCACAACCGCTATGGCATTACCTTGGTGTTATTTGAAAGGCCAGCCTCAAACTCCAGCTCTGTGCATCCAGCCTAGGGGACCTCTGCCTCATTCCCTACTTTCTCCCAAATTTGCCTTGCAAAGAACAAAATTCTTTTGCAACTCAATCAGAATATTTCAGATTCCTTTTACAACAAAATGCTGCGAAGTTTTATTCAAAACATTTTTTCAAAATAAGGACAACATAGTATATAATTTTGTCACAATAACTTAACTCCAAGACATTTTTTTTTCTTTAGTCATAAATCATTGCAGTAGATTTATTTTCCTGTTGTGTTTTTTATTAATTAAATCTGCACCATCTGCCTCTGTTTATTTGTTTCACAATCCTTTCATCTACTATTGTATGTTTATATTTTAAATGCTTATTAGCTTACATGATGGATTTTTCAACTACAGCATGCTAAATGCAAGAATGATCATCATAAATATGCAAATGCTACAAAATACAGCATAGAAAGCACCACAAAATAATAATAATAAAGTAACTGAAAGGTCATCCTAATGAAATCATCATATTTCATTAAAGAGCAGACAGTTAGCTCCAGTAGGTGAAAAAGTACGTGAGGTTAATTTAGATACTTTTATTAATTTTTTCTGATATAGACAGGAAACACTTCAGATGTAAATCTAGCAGATAAGGCATAGTTTCTGTTACTAAAGGAAGTAGAAGACTTCCCAAAAGAATACTAAATATGTGTTACTGCAAGATATGTAAACAAGTTAAAAAAATATGGAGTGCATTTAATATTTACTCAGGTTATTGAGCTAACTTTCATCTTTGCATTTCAGTATAATCTTTATATTGTTTTATTTTTGTTGACTTCCGAGTAGGAAGAAAACTCTTTTCTTGGAAGCCACAAAGATTTCAAATCACAAAATCCATCCTCCCCCTCACTAGGAGGGGAAGCTGGGTCTGCAGCCTGGGCTTGATTCCCTCCTCACCTCATTTCCCTGTAGGCATTCCAAGTGCTCACATTATACTGAACATCCTGGGGGAAACGTGTGCTGCATCAGATGATGCAAGATTAGATTGAAGTAGCAGCAAACAAGCAAACAAAATGCCTGCTTCCTTTCAYACAATTAGAGAGTAACAGTATAAGCTAATCAGTCTATAGAGGCAAATACAGAAATGAAAAGCAATTAATAAACAAACATAGTCAACAGTGGAAGTGAAAAAAAGGACTGATGATATTAAAGAATCACAAAGTTGATTACAAAAAAAATAGAGATTTTTTTTGCAGATATTTCTGCAATGACTTGACAGTTCAGAACAAAGCCTTTTCCTTTCTTCTTCATCAAGGACACAACTATATTTTTACTGCAAGAACATACAGCAAGAAAAACTGGGCTACAATATATGCTGTTGTATAAGCCAACYAAAAAAATCCACAAACTTTTCTAGCAAAAATTTTGGTTTAACCTACTAACCAATTTTTAATGATGTTACCCAGAAATGTAAGGCTTATGCCAAGAGTTCAGACTCTTGCTAGATCTTTGTGATCAGATGGACATAATAAACAAGCAGACAGTACTTGATGGCAAAGCAATTTCTAGCAGTACAGCTCTTAGATTTAACAGCAATAGATGAAAAAAAGATGAGATTACAGTGGCACAGTTTCCCAGCCAGCACTGATAGAGGTATAGAAAAGCAGGAACTGTTTTTACCTTTGTATGCGATTTAGTAAAATTAACATGTCTTGTCATTCAGGTTAGCATGGGGGAGGCTAAAAGTTGCTTTTTAAAAAACATGATTTTTTAAAAATACTTTTTGGTTCAAATATGTAAGAGTCCTTTAAAAAACAAAATAAACAAACAAAAAAAAAAAACCCAGAAAACACCTATACTTCTAATTACACTATCCAGAAAGCAACGTAATTTGCGCTTTCATTGAGAAGGACCAAAGTGTCACAAAATACACTAATGAGTATGTGTTTGTGGATGATATGAACTATAAGCACATATAACAGTAAAACCGTCTATAAGAAGCATCAACTTATCAGTCTCATCTGATCCTTTCCATAACAACTGTCCTACTCTCCTGGCCGTCACTACTAACAAACCAAGCTTCTTAGCTGCAGGCAACTGCTATTAATAATGGACAAACACACATAAAATGAGCTTCCAGAGAGACATGATCTATTTTCAGTTAAGACCACTTTGGGGGAAAAATTCCATTGAGCAAAGGCCATCAAATGGGCAACAATGAGCCTGAGCAGTTCTCACATTGCTGCACGTTACTAGGAGAAAAATGACTCTGGTATGTAACAAATCCAAGTCTCCACACAGATTCAGAGAAAGAGGAAAGCTTGAGGATTGCTCCCTGACTCCTTATCAAGTCGGAATCTTGTCTGGTTAAGATTTAATCGAAAATCCAAATCCACAAGTTCTGAAGGATCAGTGTTCCTTTTAAATGAACATCAGATAACTTGAGACAGGTCTAATTTCACTCAAGTGCAAGCTCTCCCTTCAGTGCGCTCTTTCCATGTGTCTGGAGCTGTGAGGTACATACTGCAGCCCTCTCACACCCCACTCGGAGCATCCCGCAGGTGCAACCAGGCCCACGCTGCGCAGCAAGTCAGCCAGCTGAATTCCTTCTTCCCCCAGTGCAAAGAACTCCTGTTCCTCTTGGCACACCAGAGGTTTGAATACATACCTTGCATTAGTTTGACTGAGCAGTCCTGTCTTACTGTCTTATTTGAAAGATAAAAAGAACCAAAACTCCAAGCTCTCCATCACCTGCCTAAGAATGTCTTAAGCTCAGTTCCTGTCCTCCTGGGTAAATACAGATGCAGGTTTTGTTACTGCCTTCCAGATGGRTTCATTTCTAGAAGCAGAACCTTTCAAATTTAGGCATCTTCCTGTTGCCTCCTAGCCCTTGCAAGCCTTTTGGTTTTCCTGGGACACTTTATTGTTGTTGCTGTAACCATCATAAGTCTGTCATCAGCTTTTTGAAAAATGGAGCTTCTTAAGTAAGCAGAAATTATTTATCAAAACAAAAATAGGTTCGAAATCCACATATATATTTTAAATCTATATATGTATTTAACATACTCGCAAAATCTGATATTGYATCAATATTTCTGATTTTGTAAGTAAAGAACCAGCTTTTTCTTTGCACTTAAGTGCCATTGATTCCATTAAAGATCTGTGGGAGAAACTGCGACAATAATTTAGCTTGTACAGTACATAATATTCTTCAAAAAATGATTATTCTTTGCCTTTGGATGCCTATCACARTCTGCATTTTTACTATAAGCAAGAATAAAGTGATCCACAAGCTGTGTCTCAAAAACTTTCCAGCTTTCAGGTGAGAAAAATCTGAATCTAACACTGTATCTGAAACTTTGCCACTTTAGTAATGAGTAATAATAAAAAGARAAAGAGATGTAATAATTGACTGCTCAGTCATGCATATTATGAACTTCTCATTTTAAAGGTATAAATCAGAAAAATCATCTAAAAAATGCTAATAATGATGTCATTTTCATTGACAGATCTGCAGATGCTGCATTAYGACAGAAGAACTCTGCAACATTTTATCAATCACAGTACAGTTCCACACCCTTAGAAATAACACCTCATAATACAGTTCTGAGCTAAGCTAAGGTATTTGTGTGGCATGGTCACCAAGCAGAATCAGGCCCTCGACCTCAGTGCAAGATGAGAACGTTGAAAGGGTCTTAWTGATGCCAACAGGCATGTCTGCATTAGACCTGTTGCCCATATATCCTCAGATTAGATGGCATCAATCACATGAGCATGCACATCAGCTTGCTCTACATACACCCTGCCCAGTGTGCCTCCAGGGCTCTGGAGATAGTCCTGGCTTGGAAACCTGCAGATCTAAAATCTGGAATTCAGACTCTCACAGAAGTGCACAGGGGACATACAGTAACTGCAACATGTGAATTAACACTTATTCACTGACAGTCAGTCATGGAGTGACTGCAGGACCTCCCTGCCCCAAGCCACCATCCTCCTTCCCCCCACCCTCCCACCGGCCCTAGCTTATTGCCTAGGGCAAAGAGATATTCCAAATTATTTCTAGGGACATGAAAGCAAGTTCTCCATACCAGACGTGAGCTCTACAGTGGCAGCTGAACTCCACAAGCCTACTGGAGTGCATTAGAAGAGTGGGAAGCAGTAGGAGCAAAAGAGGAATGTGAGGCTTGTCCATTTCTGCTCAGTTTCAAACAGCACTCCTCTGAGTGTTTAGGAGACAGAGACATCCAGTTGCACATTTCTCTCTCTCCTCCCCTCTCCCTTGCCTTCATCTTTTAAAATGCTTCATGTATTCACCACAATATTTCCTTTGACCAAATTCTTGTTTCCTTAGAGCCACTCACAACCTGGCACTTGAGGAAAAATTTAGGCCATTTTTCTGTATGCATCATGTCTAAAAATAAATCCATTAGCTTTTGACTACTAAGATAAAAAGGTCATCCTCCCTCTGCACATCCTTTGTTCATATTTGAAAAAGAGCTGCTATGAAATACTACTCTTAAATCTGCTGTGAAATGTCTATAAATGCAAAAGATCAGCTGATTCAGAGCTTTCAATTAACTTCATCTTAACATTTTTCCCAGCTTTCTTGCAACAGAAACTCTTACAATGCAAACATAATCTTGGGTTATTAAACTATATTGCTCTTAATAGGCTGACTCACAATCTGTCTCATTCCTAAGTGTTGCACTGTTTTTTCCCAATGAACTTAATACAGTGACTGAATTTATTTCTGTGCTTAGTTTTTCTTCTTCACATACTTATACATCTATTAAAATACTATATATGGCAAYGGTAACAAAATCTCTGTGTAAACTTTTTGCTGATTTTACTCTGAGAGCCTGGATAACTTCACAAAGTATCCAGATAAGGAAATCCATCTACCTTAGGGACCGAGTATGTCACAGAAACAAGTTCTGCCAATGACTTTTGTACATTTCTGTATCTTGAATTTCTGATTTAAATTTGAATACACAAAGAAGCAAGACAGCACATTTCRGTTAGGTTAAAAATACATATATATATATATATGTATATATATTCTTCTGGACGTTAAAAAAGTCCCATAAAATAACTCATTGGATACTTTAGAAATGATTTAGGTAGGTTGCTCCTTTCAATTCCTTTTAAATATAGCATTTGTAAATAAAACCTACACAAGCTCTTGAATGAATTATGGCCTTTGTCAAACATTTCACTGCCAGGTCACAGCCTCCCATGAATCAAACAGGTGTGGTGAAACTAATATTTCACTCTCATCAGAGAGAAAACACAGACTGATTAGGGATACCCCTTTACAGTTAGGACAAGCTTTTTTTGCAGCAAGGGACAACCTGCCTGAAAGACCCGTGAACACAGAAACTCTAAATGACAACAGTCATGTCAAGGAGTCATACAAAAGACTAACAYCCAGCTGAACGAAATCCCACCAGAAGCCTGATATTCCACCACTTTGCACTGTTCCCTAGTGACAGACATCCCTACAAAGCTAGTAGGGGATGAGACCACAGTAGACAACAGGTTTTTGCATTGATTTTGCACTTCTCTCTCATAAAAAAAATGGCCAAGCAGCTCATATTTGTATTTAAATTTGAAAATTTTTGGCATTTATCATATTCAAATGATAGATTTTATAGCTATATGAACAACAGATATTTACAATTTACATGCACCATACACATACACATTCTTTTCTGCTGAAAACAGAAATTTAACCACTCTTTTCATACAAACAAGAGCAACTTGTTTAACTAGCTTTAGTTCATGTCTACTGAATAATTTCTGTGTGCTTGCTTCCAGTTTTAAGCCGTGATTGCATACTATTACCAGTGACAGTAAAGCACACATTTCTAAGTAATGCTCTAATCTCACAGTCAACTCCAATAATCTTGTACTGTGACAGATGTCTGAGTAAAATCGCCTTACAGTGAATATATATGTAAAACACAATAAAAAGTTACACTTGCAAGCATAGCAAAAATCATAGCAGCATAACTTAGAGGAAAAGAAAAAAAAAACATTATTAGCCAGTGATAAGCAAAACTTAGTGGTGTTTTCCCTTCCCCCCTCTGCAGAGTCTATTCTCAAAGGCTTTGTCTCCATAGGGAACTCATTTTGCAGGAATTCAGTGCTACTTTCGAGGGTTCTCAACAATGCATAGACATTTCCTGTATGAGCAGCTCAGCACTGCACTGTTTACTCTGTTTTGAAAGTAGGAAAAAGTCCTGCTACCCGGAACTAATCTTATTATTGTGTGTATGTGGGGAAGCTGAAGTGCCATAGCTGGTGCTCCACCCATTCACAGCTCATCTAACTACATAGCTACTTCCTTAGGTAGGGAAGCTGTAAAAGAATGACAGAAAATACAAAATAGTAAAGAAATATGGTGAAGATTTACTATTTGAATGCAACTCCTGTTTTTCAGTACTTTTTCAGTACTTCAACAGTACTGTACAGACTCAACTTCACAGCCTATTCACATAGCTCCCACGTTTTCATTAAACAGGTAATGGATTTTTTATTAACTAAAAAGACATTAGAGCTTAACTCCAGTAAAGTATTTGTTATCATTGCTATGTTAACCAGAARCTTTTGGATTGAGTCCACATGAACAGACCTATAGAATTGCATAAACATATACATGGATGCAAAATACAATCTCATGTACCTTCTAGTACACTATGAAAATCCCTGATGACACTAAAGTTGGCTAAATAAGGAACAGAGAATTAACAGGACAATGGCAATATTGTCCTGTTAAGGAGAAAAGTAACAGCAGAGACAAGTAACAGCAGAGGCCTTTTATTTATTTGTGAGCCAGCGTTTATTTCCAGGGTTCAGAAAGCTCTCTAACCATTCATCTCAATGAGCATGGATAACCATAGAAAAAAGCTGAATTGAATGGTTCAGTATTCTTAGCTAACACACAACAGAAATACTATATAGATCTGTAAGAATCATTAACATATCTTCAMGCAGGCTGCTTAATTAATACTTCCATGAGCATCAGGGTTTGTTCTTAAGTGATTTTTGTCCTCTGTCTGTGAATCACAACAGAAATGCTTAACAAAAGGCTGAAGCAGCAAGGCAAATCTGGAAGTCTCTGGTAGCAGGGGCCACCAGAACAGGAGGCTTAGTGCCCACCTTCTTCAACTAAGTCCTTTTTTTCTCCCTTCATTTCAAATTCTTTTGAAATAAATTTTAAATGACATTCTGGTGAACAATTGAAATTCCACTTGAATCACAGGGGAATCTCACTAAATGTCATATATATACATACACATGTGTATGTGTCCATATATATACAAATATATATATYTAATGTTTCTAAATGTTTTAAGAAGCCAAAACAAAATTATTTGTCTTTGCAAGAATTTTTACTTCAGCCCTATACTGCTCTCCTATCTCCCAGATGCCAAAGTTCAGGACAACCACATAGGTAGAGGACAGAACAGTAAAAACCTAATCTAGTAAATTGTATTATGAGAAAGGCCCTGCTGACATGGAAAGCAGCAACTTCCATAAGACAGCTAGCTACTTGCAAGCACACATGCAGCTACCTGACCTGACGATGGCATCCCACAGTCACCAGTGGGCCTGGTAACAAGACTAAGGGAAGCTCTCACACATAGCTCATCAAGGACTTCTCTCAAACTGGAACTTAATTCATGATATGCTGCACTCACATATGGCCACAAAGCAGTCTTTCCTCTCCTGCTCCCGAAGGACTTAGGGCATATTTGCATCTGCAAAGTCAGTTGCAAGGAGAGCTTTCCAGGATGAGATGGAACATGGACTCTTTCCTCATCTCCCTGAGGCCTGGATAACTGTTTTAACTCGAGCCGAACGTCAGATTACACAGGGCAACCTCAGAAATTGAAAAGCACAAGACGCCATCAGTGGTTCCTCACATGTGTGTGGAATGAATTCAGCCTCAAAAGAAGGTATGTGGGGGTTGGAAGGGGAAAGAAAGCTTGCCAATGAGAATAAATGATACTCCTTTTCTCAACCCCTCCCCACTTCATTTCCCTCCCCTTGGCTTTTAATCAGATAATTATATTAATACCTATAGCTCAAAGGAAAAAAATACAATCCCTCTTCCCCTCCCCCCTCCAAAAAGAAAAAAAAAAACTGAATGAAACTATTTGGCATTTCTTATTTATTGATAATGGGTAGGCTTGATAGCTGCTGATATAAAACAGCAGTCCAGGGCTGACATTAACCAGTACAGCCTGTGATGTCAATGTTATAAATCATACATGGGAGTCTCACGTTATGCAACATCCCACAAACTGGAGCACYAGCCATTTTTTAAAGTAATAAAGTTAAAGGGTAAGTAGGTTACTTATCGCTTTACAGCACTCAAGCTTCAGCTAGTACAACTCAAAAATACACAGACAGACACTGGATTCTCTAAATCAATTTATAATTTCCAAACTAGAATTATACACCAAAGCCTAAAAAGCCATGCAAACCCCAAATGAGATTTTAAAAACTCTGAGTAAAATAGAGGCAAGAGGAATCATTACCTAATTACACTAGGGAGTGAGAAATGAGGTAAGATGTCATAATATGATTTTAAAGCTAGAACTGTAGCATGAAGATTACCTACTTTAGAACTAGACAGGTTAATCATATCATTAGATGAGCCACAAAAAAAAAGTCAAATACCTATAGCATATTTGGAAAAAAGAAAAATCGCCCTTCATGAGTTTTAAAGTTGGGTTTAGTGTATTCTTTTTCCTGAGAATACAAATGCAGAACTGAATTGAATCTACTGAAAAGTCTACAATAAAATAAAACAAAAGCACCAATCTTTCTCATTCAAGACTTCATAGAGTCTGTGATTCCATAAGTGGCAAGATATGCCACTTAAAACACCCARTCTGCTCAGGACTACCTAAAAACTACTTCCCTTTACTAGACTTTGCAGGATTCAGGAGGAATAAGAGGAACGTGAAGTAAAAAGTTACATTCTTTAGTTACAGAGGGTAGGGAGAAGGAATCTGACTGTCAGAGGTTTTAGCAAAAACAGAACAAAAAGTTCCCTAGTGGTACAGGCAAGAGTTAAAAGCATCCACAATCTCCTATCAACCATTTCTATGCTTCAGCTCCCCAGGAAGTTTCAGGTTTCCAATAAGTTTAAAATAGGTACTCTCAGCATATTTTATGCTCAGTCKGTCACTGAATTGATCTTCCTATAAGCAGAGAAGCCAGGATTCCCATGTCTTCATCATATATGGTCACCCACCTTTGTGGAAGTTATTCACATAACACTGGCAAAATGAGGTGACACATCAGTGTCATGCCAGGGCCTGTCCTCAAGARGAGGTCAGAGGAAAATCTAGCAGAAGTAAGGGGCATGTAAATCAGATGCATGGTACTGGAATGTCATCTGGGGTTGTCCTTCACAAGCCAACAACGCATCCTTTCTGTAGACAGCCTTTAATGAAGGGGCTCTAATTTACTAATTGCCAATGTTGCATTGATATGTGAATGGTATGTACTATGGAAAGGAACTAGAAAAGAAATTTTTCTCTGGAGGCAGAATGCTTGCCAACTGCTCTAGAAACTTCCCGTGCTGTTTTTCTTGTTTGGGCCATTTCTTTCCTGGTACAGAAGTTCCTGGACTGCAGTTCTTGTGTGACCTCGTGAAATCCTATCCTTTCACATGCTGACAGAATCATGATTATAGGGCTATTCTTAGCCTTGAGACATATCTAATGACTAGTTTAGCTAATACCACTTTTCAAATTGTACACATCCATTCCCTCAGCACTATTGCATTGTAAGCCTGTTGCTACAAGTTTGGAAATATCTTCCATTTTCTTCTTGTGCTCAACACTTCAATGCTCTGTTAATAGCTTATCAGTAAGAAATTTCTCTATAACGTCTAAGAAATCCGCTATTTAAGTCCTGAAGGATGGCGTGATGTTGACAACTTCTTGTTTTGGGACAAACTCTATTGGAGTGCAATATTCACTTTTCTGTCGGGGAAAAAAACGCATGATCTCTCTCTCTTAGGAAGTGTTTACAGGACAAGATACCTACTATACTGGAACATGTTATTTAAGAATAAACTAGGCAGACTGGAAAAGAGTTTTCAATTCTACTCTTYGAATTGATATCAATCCTGGCTACACAGCTCGCACTGTTCACGGGTTGGAGCTTCAGTGCAATTGTAGCAGAGCTCATTACTTTCATTTCTTTTCAGGATGCCATGTCACTGCCATTTCATTCTTATTTTAAGTAATACATCATTTCATGGCATGACTATTAGTTTTAAGCATATTCCTCCTTCCTTTTTCATATATGCCTTCTAAACCAAATTTTTTTTCTTCAGCAAGTCCTTATTACAGTGACCTGATCTTGCCCTTGATACTTAGGTTATTGAAATTCATTATGGTCGTACTTTCTCCCAACTATGTGCAAATATAAAGTCTCTTGGGATAYTTCCGTAACTCCAGTTGATTTGGATAAGACTTATTTCAGCAATTGCTTGCTCTCTTTAGACTTAACTACCTTGCAGTTCTTCCTTCTGATAGTCTGTACTGAGTTTTTTTAAAACAAGACTTCCTCCTACCTGCTCTGGAAGTTCAGCTAGTGACTGTAAGCAGGAAATTGGTGTTCAGTTCTCTTTCCAAGCTTCTGTATTTCATGTGTGTGCATGCACACTCTTTTATCCTTTCCTTATCTATCCCTGCTTTGGCTCATAATCCCCACTTCAGGCCACTTCCCTGAGTCTCTCAGGAAAGCATGTGATTGCAAGTCTGACTTCATTCCTGCTTTTCCCCTTTGCAGCAAAAGGCTTCTCCTTGACAATTCAACCCATCATGCCCATTCACAGTCAAATGCTTCCTAGTATGCCCTTGATTCTCCACCAAAAAACTCTGTGGGCTGCATTTGATACAGTTAACTTCTGCTACAAGACCCTTAAGTTTTGTTAGCTGGTAATGCCACCTTTCTTCAACAGCTAACATGCTAGAATATTTCATACAATTTCTCATGAGTATTCCACCCATTCTGCTCCCTCTGTGAATCTTGTCTACAGTCATCACCTTTTAAACTCTGACATATGCAGATGAAGGGCATACAGTAAGTTACTGCAACAATAAAAAGTCACAAAAAGCAATCATACAGAGTACAGGGTAACTTGAGGGAAAAAATAATGGATTTAGAAATAGCTACCTGCTTTAGTCTAATTTTATTCTAGAAATATTTTGGAGTAGATCTATACTAGCAGATGCTATCCACTTACCGTATCATTTGATGACTCACAGAACATCAAAGTTTGTAGACACTAGTCATGCTATAGTGGAAATAAAATTACCATCTTAGGTAACTGCAACTCTCATCATGCACCCTATTAAAATTATATACAGATCATCATCTTCAGTGAAATAGTTTCCTAAACAGTGATACCCTACCTCCTCTGTCCTTTAAAATAGGAACAATCTTCCTTTTCTCTATAGCTTTCCAGAGCAGAAGCATCCTGCAAACAGAGGAAACATCCTTTCTTCAAACATAGCCTTTGAATATTAGGGTGCCAAATGGGAGAACATTAGATTGCAGTTTGACCTCATTTGGATACTCAACATATGCCCAGTACATTTGTGACCATCAGGCAGTATTCTGAGGAAATTTGTGAATATCGGGCCCCTCTACCATAGGCAGAGGACATGCTACTCTTTCCTTTGCTTATCTTCGTGATAACCAGGCAAGGTCCAGGGACTTGTTTCATACAAGAGAGTATCCTTGGGCACTCAATTCTATAAGCTTTAACACATTAACTATATCAACTCGCACAGGATCATACTGAAAGACCACACCTTGCACAGCCCACAGAAAGCTTTTTAGACTACACTAAAACATAAATAAGCAGGAAAAAAAAAGTAGTCTACTCAAACATATGATTTAATTAACACATTAAAGACATACACACTTGGAAATTTAGGATATTGATGCGTCTCCTCATATACTTTTGGACAGTCAAAWACCAGTTCAGGCACAGCAATAAAAGACAGCAATACCAACCATTTCAGGATGCATTTTCAGAAGAAAATTTAGAATTCATTCTTTGTATAGATTATTTTTATCTCAGTACACATATGGGACAGAATAACTGTATTCCCTAGCTATCAGTTGATCGAGTAGAGCTGTGCCATGGCTATAATCCTTAAGTTTTCCATGAGATAAACATGACTTCAATTCATACAAAATCAGTCTGCTTAATGCTTTAAGTTTAGACTTTTCTGCATATATTCAGGTGCAAAAGTATAAACAGCTGTTCATAGAGTTTAATCTATAAGCACTGAAAATACAAGGAAATATTTGTCACTGATAACCAAYTCAGTTTTACATACCTTTTCAGCGTTACTTGGTTTTATTGTAAACTTACAGGAAAATATAGAGCAGCCTTTGTCTGGACAGAATTAATGGTTCTAAAGCACTCTGTAAGATAACTCTCCTCCCCTCCCCTTTTTTTTTTGGTGCAATATAACAGTGGTACGATTGTAAATTCAAGAATATAGAAAGACTCACCAAAATACATAGGAAATTCAATAATTCAATTATTTACAATAGAAGAACCACCAGAGGAAGAAACTACTTGCCTCAAGAATACCAGCCATCCAGTACACATCACATGAAGTTCTGCTTATYGACACTGGTAGGAGAGCACAGAGGACACACAGGCATATACAGTAGTTTTCTCAGTTGGCATCAAGGGTTCCAAGCATTATGTGAAGTGGTATCTGTTTAGGATTGTTCAAAGCTTCAGAGAACCTCAAATGCATCAGTGAGTGAAATCATATCATCCTAATTTTTAAGAAGTTAACTTCATAAGTATTTGCTATGTATGCTCGTCAGGAAAAAAACACATCACATGATGGAAATGTACACAGCAAGTAGGCAGGAAACAACACTAGTCAAGAAAGCACATTATAAGCCTCCTTGACCTTCAAAAATATGGGAGATGTAGAGGAGGGGATGCCTCATTTTTCTGTATCAGTGTTTACTTTTCTAAATTGTGAGGTGGGGGGAACCAACAAAAAAACAAAAACAAGGTAAAGCATTTGACAAGCAGAAAAGCTTTCAAAGATGCAACTGTGCAGCTGCATTTCTATTCTGAAGCTTATCTGTGTCATATCTCCTACACCAGGTAGTTCTGGCATTTCCTGTAACCTATCCTGCATGTTAGAAACAAAAGAGCTAATAGAGCTTCCTGAAATAAACATTGCTCCACTAGACACTTCCTACCAGAAGTCATTCACACAAGACATCAGGAACAGTAGTTTCCTCCTTACAGGCTCGTTCTCAGCTTAGGCTCCCAGGTGATTTTATAAACTATACTTTTCTTCTATATGGTTGGCATAGGAATTCATCAGCCCCTCTTATGTACCTGTGACGGGTAGCCACAAGACACTCGAAGCTGGTTTCTGGGCCTGTCCCGATTAATGGATATATTTCCTATTTATTTCACCTACATTTTGAAGTAATCTTTGCATGCCATGTGGGAATTGAAACAGCCTTGTTCAGATGCACTATACTGAAGAGTGCCTTGGCTGCAGGTAGCAATGAGGCACAAGTTTCATAGAAAGGAAAAATAAAACCCATTTTAAAAATGTTAAACTTAGGCCAGTCAGTGCTACGACAAACATACAGATTTTTAAAATTGTTTTGGAAAATTGTCTATGTGGAAGTAACAAGAAGGTGAAATGCAAAAACCTTTAAAATCATAAAGCTTACATAATTTGAGATTAGAACACAGATTCTAGAAAGGCCAAACACGTATCATCATTTTGTTGAGTGATTATTATTAGCACAGTGCTTCCTGCAAGAAAGTACACCTAGTTGAAGTTGTAAAAGCAGCAGCAGATAAAGCGGAGTGCTCACAACTTCGCAACAGCTTTGGAAGTATTGTCAATAAAGCTACAGTTTGAAATAGGACCAAGTGATAGTACGTGATAATACTGCACAATCAAAGCAGCACTTCAGTATCTAATCTTGGGATTAGTGAAGATCTGGAGGTTCACACTATTGAAACCATGTCAAGGCTGAATTTATAGCTCTCCTTGGCAGATATAAATAACAGCTAGAGATTATTGGAGGCCAACTATGATATAGTTCATCAAAGAAACGCCTATCTTAAAACCATGGAAACTTTTTCATCCAAAAACAGAAAAAGAAAAATCTTAACTGCAATGGATGCCGAGACATTTGTTTTCCACTATGACTGTGTTTATATGATCTAAAGATCTATTTCCTTGATATTATAGCCTTTGATAGAGTTGAGCAAAACACCCAGCTGCAAACTAGCCTTTTGCCACACAAAGACTTCATATATGAGAGACAATCATCACATGTCTATGCCCACAGACAYGTAGATATTGTAACCAGTGGCATGAAATATATAGCATGGACAAAGGAAGTCTGTAATTAAACATTTCCTTAAGAGTATTCTATCTTTATTTTTAGTTTATTTCAAAATATTTGTTGTGTATATACACATAAATATGTAAAAAACAGTCGAGAGGCCGGGCCCAAAGACAGGATGGCTTTGGAGTTAGAAAAGGTGATTTAGGAAAAAAATAGCAGAGAAAAAGCTAGAGGGAGAAAAAAAAAGGGGTGCTATTTTGGAAAGTGATCTTATAAACACTGTTTTTCAAGCTGTGCCTAGAAACTGTCCAAGATAGAGCTAAAAAACATTAYTGCATATGATGCACCAACCTCCCAGTGTCATATGTGGTTAACGTCATKCATGTGATACTTCAAGTACAGCCACTGTTTTTCAACAGCTACACAAATCACACATTTGACAGGAATTGTTTACAAATTTTATTTTGTTTTGCTGAATTTGCATGGAAATTTGAAGGGAAAATTACTGCCATTGAACACTGTTCCTTTTTTAGCCTGACTGACAGATGCATCTGCTTGAGCAAGAAAAAACCTCAACTCTATTAAATCAGTAATCCTTCCAATGTGACGTTGTCACACAGCGCAGATGTCCTTTCATAGGCTTTCTGTCAAGAGGATGCCTTGTCATTCCACAATGGCAGGTAGGGTTGCGAAAGATCAGCAGAGAGTTCAGAAATTACTTAAAGTGTTTTTTTTTTTTTTTTTTTTTATCATATTTAAGCCAACCTCCATGCAATTTGCTGTAGAGAATAATTATTGCCTCACAGTATGTGCTGACATTTACATACACCTAAATGCTACCAAAATTTGGTAGCATGAGAGCTTCTAACCGACAGAGAGCAACTTACATGTCCTAAAATAGGCAGCTTCAAAGCAGTGCTATAAAGTGCTATAAAGTTCCCTTAAGTTATCTAATCCCTGTCCTATTGGAGCCAGAATAGTTAGAATATCTTACTTAAGATGAAGAAATATGCCAAATGGTCACAAAACATTTCAGCATTTTTAAGTCATTCCTATATATATAATTCCCTGTTATGTATGTGGCATATACCAAAGATGATGTTACGGTCTATGGCAAAGATTTTATTAGATTTCAAATATCTTACACAACTCACCTGTAGCTTCACCATCTGTAAATATTACGCCATCTAACTGAAAAGACATATGCACAGCTGCTTCTCTARGGACAATCCAGTATCTTAATTCATGCATTACATATACAAGCACACAGAACTGCAGGCAAAAGAAATGCTTCATTTGGGTTGCTTCTTTGGTGAACCCAGACTAGAAGTCTCTTTTTACCTGCCCAGTCTGAATGCTTTCTCAAAGCATAAGCTCTCAAAATTTTTCATCTTTAAGAAGCTTCTTAAACAAAAGTAACAACACACATCAAAAAAAAMCAAAATAAACAACAGCATATTCACTTTAATCTAAACAAAAAAATCCCTAGATTAGAGAAATTATCAGAATTTTACTTTTCCTTCTATATGAGAGCTAAAAGCTTTCAAAGGGATACACTTCTTTCATTTGCAAGAAATTAAATCCAGATTCAAAGYTCTTCTCCAGCCCACTACTGTTTGCTTTCTTTGAGTGAAGCTGCAGCAGTGCCAGGTCCTGGGAAGAACTACGACATGTGCTGGCAATCTTGCAAAATGTATTTCGAGTCCCTCGGATTCAATATGGGGATGTTTATTAAGCACAACTCTTCCCTGAAGCTCTTTATTTGAGTTTACGTTAAGTCACCAGCACTCTCTAATAAGGTCAGTTTCCTGTTGTTTATCTTAGAGGATATTTAGGGCAAAGCTAATTCACTTCCTGGGGGATCCCATCAAGATACAAGTCACATTATTAATGGTTAATAGTTTTAATCATGATTTCCAGTGGGGACATGCAATTCAGTTCCTGAAATCTCCCGCTTCGCTTTTCATTAAAAAAAAAAAAAAAAAAAAAATTATTATAGGCTGGAGAGAATAAAGGAAAAACAAAAACAGAAGAACAGAATTTTCTCTACCTAGCCTTTTGTACATGGCTTCTATTGTCTGTAACTTTCACCAGAACAGTGCAAAGCATAATACTAAATAGAACTGCTCCCCTTCCAAGACTCTTTTAACATTGTTTTGGGATCAAATTCCTGTCTAGCATGAAACTAACTTCATTGATATCAATGGAGTTGTACTAATTTCTGCCAGCTGGGTATCTAACCTATGGCCTTAACTACTAGCTTTTGAGTCCTTACAGGGATTCAGGCCCTCTATCAATCAACACGTGCACATGCATTTAAAGACTTAACGAAGGAGCAAACTCATTTATTCATTTAGGCTTTCAGTTTTAATCACCACCCCTTATTGTACTGGAGGATCATGAAAGCCCATGGGTACAGGGAGACATGGAACGCCACTTCTGCAACTCACTGATTTTATGTTCCTTCATTTCTGAAGTCACACAACTTTTTAAACAAAACTCAGAAGATAAGTTGCCTGCTTCAACAATTTGAAACTATACAGAACATTCTGGCTGCACTGGATTAAGGACCAGAGATGGCAGCAAAAATCTCAGTCATTTCACAAGTCAGTGAACAGTTTTACAGTTCTTGTTGCCTTTGCCTAGAAAGGTTTGTGCTTGTTTCCCTTATAAGCATTTTTGTATGTGGTTTCTGCTTGAAGAGTAAACTTAGAAAAATGGAAGTAGTGTTATATGAAATCAAGAGAGTAAGGCTACAAGAAGGGTAAATCAGTGCAATGATGTTTCATTACACAGCTATGGCTGTTTAAGAGTCACTTTGCTGTAGCAACCACAGCAAAAGGGATTGAGTTCTCTCTTAAAAATGCATTAGCTCTGCCACAGTTACCGCGGCAAAGCAAATTAATTTAATCTTCCATCAAAGGTCCACATGCAGAACTTTATTCAACTCCCCTACCAAGAGAAATAGAGCACTTAAGTCTGGAGAGAAAAGAAAATCACAGATTTCAGACTGCTGTGAAATTTTCATCTGATACTTTTTTTTTTTTTTTTTTTTTCCTTTTTCCTTCTCCTCCACTACAGAGTTCAGGATTCCAGTTGGGACAAGCTTTATACTAGTCTTCAGTTTGTGGCAGTTCTCAGTTTGTGTAGCACTCAGATTCAAAACACTCTTAAAAGAACTGTTCTACRACACCCTACTTTTCCACAAATTGTAAAAAGCTCAGTGAAAGGGAAATTACAAAACAAACAAGCTCTGCCCCCGCCCCCCAAATCTCCACACATTGCTGGTAAGCTCCAACAGTGGATACATTCTCAGATAACCCTATGACATTTTCCAGTCATTGCAAAAGGTCTATCCCCACTCTGGAAATAATCTAAACACTGATCCTCCTAACTGTCAGAAAAGAACCAGAGATGAGGAAAAACTTGATTATAGCCATTTTGTGATCAAAAAACTTCTTTTCAAACTGTCAATGTGAAACTCAACAAAAGTTTGTTCCAACCAATAGCAAACATATTTGTATAGGGTTACACCCCACAGAATAAAAAATGTACTGAGGCTACAATATTCTTACAGGAAAGAGGGTAGAGAATTGGAGGCACAGTAAAATCCCTATCTCTTGTTTCTTTATCCAACAGACACTGAATATTTGAGATCAACATTTGTTATTCAAAAGAGACAGAAAGACTTTTACATCAAATTTATCATTAATACTTTGCAGCATAGAATATAAAGGAAATACATAAACCGCAGCCGTAAGTTTATGTAGAAATAAAAAAACTTGGCCTTAAGATAGCAACTGCAACAAGACACCTGTATTGAGGAATATGTAATTGCAGAAGAAAACTTGAGTTAAAACAGAACAAGATGCTCCAATATTTTAAAACAGCAAAAAAAGTTAAGCTATATAAAAGCCTGAGGAGGGATTAGTCTTATGTTAATTATTATACCATTGTCTAAGTATTTTGCAAAGTGCTATGTTGGGCCCTCCCAAAAAGTGAGAAAGCTAACAAGAGCACTGGGACTATTCCTACTTTCTGATTTTCTTGCTCCTTCCTCCATATATCTCCTGAGATCAGTTACTGAGTAGGGCTAACACTCATGGCTGGCACCATGTTCATTATTCAAACTCACATTCAAGAGGGACAAGTGTATTGTACCTCAAAGGAATCAAAAAAGGAGAAAAATCTCTTAAAAATATGCAGAATCACTAACTTTATTACAGAGCAATATATGTAGAACCAATTTCTCAGAAAAAAAAAGAGTAAAATGTATACAAACTTCTATGTATGAAACTTGAAGTATTGCCAGAAAGCCCAGGAGATATCAGGGGAATTTTATGTGGTACTTTTACTATGATGGTGGGGGGCAAGAGATTAAAAAAGAGTATTCACATTGTGAGTAGGTATTCTATTTTATTTTCTATAGAAGGTTTTTTATTTTATATAGAAGGTTGTAGACAGAAGGAATTATTCACTTACAGTATCTCAGATAGGAGGAGGCAATCATGTAGCACAATTGAGAATCAAGTCTAGCAATGCACTGCTAGACATTTCTATGTTAACATGATATTATTAAGTAGTGAATGTTTTTCAGTTTATAGAGGGTGAAGGAACTTCTATGCCCTTGTAGAAGGGCTTTAATTTGTTTAACAGTTATGCAATTTTCGATTCCCCTCCTCAAACATTTATCATGTGGCTGATTCTGATTGTTCATATTTCCACCACTGAGCTCAGAGAAAAATAGTTGTGGGTCAAACAGATTTCGCATAACAGGCAAGAGAAAATGAACAGTATGCATATTACAGTACTGTTAGATTTCTTTACTCAGTCTAAAATGAGAAAGGGAAGGGAAAAGAAATATCGAATCAGCTTCTTAACCACTGACAGGATATTTGTTTGTACGCAGCAACAAGTCGCTGGATTTCTAGGTAGGATCCGAGTTCCCTGTTGTGCCAAAATCATAAGTGATTATAATTTACCCTTTCCTAGTTTGACTCCTTATACTACATTTTTATTGTGAAATATTGTGTGGCTGAAGCACCCTAGAGTTAACAGCTTTGTGCTAAAAAAAAAAAAAAAAAAAAAACACCAGACACTCCCTCCTCTCACATGCTAATATAGTCTTAACTGTAAACTTTAACGATGCTGAAGCTCAAAAAGAGGGGAAATTTATTTCTAATGAAAAGCAGAAAATAATAAAACACATACGAGGCCAAGAGATATTAGAAAAGAAAATCTGTAGTTGCAAGTCAATGGTTTATCAGCAAACAATAAGAAAAAGGGAAGGCAGATGAAACATCCCTACCTTTTGCCAAATCAAAGGGGTTGGAAAAACATTATTTGTTTAAACACAGGCTGTAGATGAGGAATACTAAAGGAAGCTCTAAAATACTAGAGGAAACTCTATAAAGATGAACCACTTTTCACTTCACACCATATATACTGCATGATTCTATACTTTTCACACATACACACACACACACACACACACACACACCCCTACATACACGCACGCTTTGGGGAGAGATTTTAAGAAGAGGTGTCACTTAAAAACTGAAGTGCTATCGTCCATCTGGAAAACGTCTGCTTGAAGGAATCTCGCGTCTCTAAATTCTTGTCTGTTGCTGTCATCAGTTGAGTAGCCTTGTATCTCATCTCCAAGAATTATAAGCTAGTAGAATTGTTGAAGTTAGCCTCAAAGGAAGATGGGAAAGTGTCCACTGGACAATCCATCATTTGCCCGTTTTAGAGATGTTTAGATGTGAAGACTTACAGTCTCGTACAGGGGAGGTACTGCTGAAAATACCAAGGTATATCCTAAGCCTTGGAAAATGGAAAAGCATGAGGTGTCAAGCATCTCCACGAAATAGGGGCACAATGGCATTTCCCCTTGTAAAGGTTGTTCAGCCAATGAAGTGGAGATTATTATATTTCTGTGGATTGCTTGGACATCTATTCTACTACCTCCACTTAGCTCACCAGCACCTCAGGTGGTTATCTCAAAACAACACTGGTACAGAGGAAAGTAAATAAWTACCAGGGAGAAACCTCTATTGCAAGGAAGAGGTAATGTTCACAAGTAAGTGTGTAAAAAAATTGCAAATTTTTAGTATTTGCTTCACAAATAATCTGATGCCACTAAAGGCCTATGTCCTCTGAAAAAACAATGGTCCACACTAAATTTCCAATTATAAATACATCCACTAAATTTCCATCTCTATTTCAGGATCCCAGCATATTTCCACTGGCTGAATAGGCCTTTTAAGAAATTTGAAATGTATGGCATGCTGTACATCCACTGATTTTCTGATTGTTTTCTGAAGGTCACTCACAAACAATCCTAAAAGAGTTAAGAAACACTGATTAAAAGCTACCAATTAATTTTAAAACTCAGAATTACCAACAGTAAGATCCTTGGAAAGTTAACATTTGTCATGCACAACAATAGTACTGCTGCAGATGCCACCTGTTCCAAGACCAGAGAAAAGTGGGTACAGTCATTGGTGCCCTATAGCAGTTCTTAATACCAGTCTTCTGCAAACATTAGCTAATTAAATCTCAGCTATCCTCACCAAATATATTATATTAAGAACTGACCTAAGGTAACCTTAAAGGTTAAACAAAGCAACAGTGTAAGGAAATGATAAAGAAAAACTGTCGAACTAGGAAACTGAGAGGTGTCCAACTCCTTGTTTTTTTCACAAACACATAATCATTTTAAAGATACTAGCCAAATCGATTGCTGGTTGATGTACAACCACTACAGTTACACCGTAAGTGAAGATGACTCACTAAATAGCATTTATCAGCAGTGAAGACCCTGGCAGCATACTGTTTCTGCTAGATGAATTTGATTTAGTGACAATGGTCTCTCTGTTAGTGTTTACAGGTTTAAAGGATTATAGAGCCCTTTAGATTTCAAAACAACAGAAGAACCTGGAGGATTTTATTTTAAACTCCTGTTTATTTCCTAAATCATGCATTAATACGATTTTTGGAACTGAACTTAGCATTGCAGTGCTAAGTGCTCTAATTCTAAAGTAGCATAATCTGAAAGGCAAGGTTTAACAATGGAAACACTATGATTAATCTTTGTCTCACTCTYGTTCAAATTGCCTTAGAGAAGCAGAATAAGATTCATATCTCTGATCTTTAAATGCAAGACCTCCTCCAAAGCTTACATTGTGCATCGTACTAATTTTATGTATGGCATATTCCACTGAAGATTGATGAACCAAAATGTATAGGTATACATGAAGATTATTAAAAGTTTACTAAGAAACACAGAGCTCTGTTCAAGATGTACATTTTGTTTTACACCTTGCTGAATAATAATTAAAAATGCCAATAGACAATGAAAACTTAACTAAAATACAATTAATTATCTGTAAACACAGTATATGGAACAATTAAGAAATGTATTATTTACTTAAAGCGCGTTAAAAATATATCAGAACTTACAAAAAAGTATCACTTTTATTTTCTACAGAGCTTTCCCTTGTTTGAAATTAATTGCACTAACAGTAATAAATTTGGCCATCCTATAAATATTGCAAGGCTTCTGTATTCAGATAGCATCAGATTCACGAGTTGGCCTAAGAATTAATGTTACCTGTCCAAGTTAGAAACCTTACAATTTTCTCCATAGTACATTATAAAAAAGCCTAGAGAGATGTTTTCTTAAATATTTCAAAAGAACAAATCAGAAGACAATACTGCCTCACCATTCTGAATATTTTAGAAAACAGCCCCAAAAGCATAATTCTGTASGATTTTCCGGAATTTTGAAGACCAAATATTACATAATCAGATGTGCTGGATCAGCACACATTAAATTATAGGGTTTGTGTGAGAGGGCTGTTTGCTTTTAATATTACAGTATTGCTGAGAATACAACAATCAACAGCACACCTTGCATCTTTTATATATTGCCTGCACCACTATATCAATATATCTTATTACTAGATCCTGTGAAGTAACAATATGCTTCTAAGTTCCAACCTAATGGACAAACAAGCAATAAAAATTAAAATAGCAAGTATTGCGAATGGGACAATTCAGAGTATAGCATGTGCTGGTAATAGCATTATTGTTATGAAGGAAAGGGTCTTCATAACAATATAGGAATATAACTTGAATGAGCTGGTCAAATTGCGCGTAGGTTGACACCATTAACAGGAATCAAATACCAGTTTTTGCATCAGTTACACAATGGGATCAGTAGCTTCTAAATCTCTGACTTCAGAAAAGTTACTGATTTGTTAATCAACTGCCACACAGTTTGCTTAAGATTATTGCTTATCAGTAGTGACTGGGGCTATGGAGACATTGTTTAAAGAAACATCTATCTATCCCTCCCTTCTGTCCATCTATCCCATCTCTATCAGTCTACCTTTTGTTTGCTGGAAGTTTTTCTAAAAAAAAAAAAAAAAAATTTGGTTCAGAGATCAAGATTGACAGAATGTAAGATAGTCCCCTTATGAAGCTTCAAGTTGAGCTCTTGCTGATCATTACTGCTTCAAATATAGAAAGATTGATCTCCCTCATTGCTCAAGTGTGGTGATACATTTTGGTTTACTGTGAAACTATTTTCTCTGAAAAATGAATGCTCTCCATAAAACATACAGAAGWAGCACTAATAAAATCTAAGAGTCTCAACAGCCAACTACTCTTACAGAAGAAACATACTTGCTATCTCTACTTGAGACAAGTATCTTTTACCCTGCTCATGCACATCTGGATTAGCATTCAGTTTCTTCTTCTGCCTGCTTCTAACTGTGGGCAGGAGCTAGGCATCAATACAACAGGGAAGGGGGGGAGAGGCGCACAAACTCTGTGTGTTCTTGACCCATTCTTATGTACTTCTTACTATATCCTCACTATGAGTAATTAGCATTTGTATTATTTATGAAGCACTTTGAAATAGGCTAAGGACCTAAAAACTAAAGCAAACACAAGAGGGACAATCTCAATTCACATAAGAGGAACATAAATGGATAGGGAAATATACAAGGTCAAAGACAACCATCTGGCAGCTGTATTAGCAAGAATTGCTTACAAGATCCTTAAGTGCCTGATACTTTATTTTCCCTTTCCCTTCTCCTCACTTATTAAACTTTTAAGGAACAAAGAATASGTAAAATATGCCAAAGAATTATGAGTAAGACTCTCACATCATTTTACTTGGGAAGGAACGTAGTGAGTTGGGAAAGGAAGGGATGAAACGTGCAGAATCTAGGGAAGAGCACATAGAGAATGCTAAACATGAAAGAAGATGAGATCAGAAAGAGGTGACAGGTACTGAAACAAAGACAATAAAGGAGGAGAGTGCTGGAAAGTGAAGGAAATGATAGAATCAAATCAACAGAGGCAGAACCTGTCCAGAATTTTTCTTCTGCTTTACCCTTTCTAAGCAGCAATCTATATGAAAACAGCTGCTATATACATACAAAATTCTCAGTAGCCTAAGAAATTGGCAAATATTTGAGTTACTTAACCSACTTACCCCTTAAATTAACTCTACACAATTTCATATGTTCCTAGCCTCTTATTTTCATATTCTCTTAAAAGATGACTTCAAATTTAACGCAGTTACACTGCATGTTCTTGACTATGTTCTCTAGACAATGTTCCTTTCCTGTCCTTTACTCCAACTCTCCAAAATAATGCACACATACACATATATGAACATACATGCTATATACACATACAAATATACCCACGTATATATATACACAYATGTATGTGTAAAACCAACTATGATTTTTATTCCCAGGATTGGTCAGCTTTTATACTTGACATTTCTATCATGGGCTAAAAACAGTATTATACCCAACAAGCACTTACAGTTGTGACAAATTTATTCTTACTGTCAATTTAGTCCATGTGTTTCAAGCTTATGTTTGATATATTCTGATGTTTTCTATTAGTTCATATAAACAATTGTTTGATTTAAAACAGGACTTCACTGAAAGTAGCAATAAACATCACTCTTCCTGAGGATAAAAATGAAGTGTTAATTCCATTAAATGCAACTATTAAAATAAGAGAAAAAAAAGACTAGCATGCTGAATAAAAAAAATAAAAACCMAAAGCTTTGACCACAGGTCAAATACTTCGACTACAAATCTTGAGGACAGAAATTATATTTGCCTGACTTAAATTCTTCAGTGCATTTCATCAAGATGAAATACACTTTAATAAAGGCCATTTAGTCTGTTGTCATTAACATTGTTACCAATGTCAAGCCCAAAGCAAATGGAACTAAGTAGGCAYTTTAAATGCTATCTCTGGAAAGATGTTCTTGTTCTGTACTCGTTTTATTCACTTTGGAAACAGCAGAGGAAAAGTCTTCCTTTTCCATAAACACATATCTTGAAGTTTGTAAACATATTTGATTGCAAGTTTATAGATCCAGTTTGGAAACTTTAGCATTGTAAAGGAATTGAGAGCATTTCCTCTCACTCTTCTCATCCTAAAGGATTATGGTCATAATCAAACACTAATGAAGAAAAAACCTCTAAGGATTCGGGTGCTCCAACTCAGGGCATTTCATTGTCAGCATATTCAGGCTGGTTATCATAATTCAGTGACTGATACTGGAAGAAGAGAGGGGCCAATGTTAAGCACTGCCGCAGTGTATGGCTCTGCACAAGGGAAAACTTGGAAGTGAAACATATTTCCTGGTCTGACTCAAGCTGTGCCACAGAAACCATCCAATCACACACATGCAACGAATGAAAATCAAGTAACCTCTGCCRCTTTGACACATCTTTGGAATTTAATTTACAGTGATTGAGATGCTCTGCAGTTCTTATCAAACTGTAAGCAATCAAACCAAGCTTCACACGTCCATCATTTGGATCTGTACTATGGTAAAGTYAAAAGGAGATACAGACAGTTAAAATGAATGTTTTGATGTGATATATTGAGGTGCAACAATTTACCAATGAATCGCTGTTCATGGTAAAACATCTGMGATACATAGGGAAAAACGCAAGAATAGGTAAACGACAGAAGAAAAAAAGACAAGCAAATTACAGATAATCTATCACAACAATAAAATTCAAAAGGAAAAAAGACTAACTTTCAGTATATCCTATTCATTATATTAGTATCTGAAGAAATTAGGTTTTTATTACAACATCTAGTAAAAAAATAAAGGCACAAGTGATGTTTAACCCACATGTATCTTCATCAATTTCCAACATTCAAGAGAATATTCAACAGAATAATCATAAAACCAGATCAAAAAGTGACTTTGCAAAGTGACTTAGTTGAGCTTGTAGCAGCAAGTAATCTATCAGATAGAGCAAGACTTAACAAACCTCGAAGGTTAAAGAAAAACAGCAGTTTTACCATTATGTCTAGGTTAGCTGCGGAATAGTGAGATTTCTGTGACTTTAGAGAGCTGCTCTTTGAATAGACTCATTTATTTTTGTTTACATAAGAACTGGGTAGCAACAAAGTATACAGTCAACCAGCCTGCACTGCAGCAGGCACCAGGACAACTCTTTTGCTATTGAAATTGAGCAGAAAGGTTAATCAAAACTGCCTTGAGCTCACTCCCCTCTGTTCTACTCCTTGACATCAGGGCCAAGCAAAGGGCTGAGAGGTTGGGAAAAGTTCTCAGAGCCTAAAGCAAAAATACAAGAGTTCACACACTCGGGCAGATTACAGTGCTCCCAAGAAGTATACAAAAAACATTTGCTTCTAGCTAAGACTTAGAATAGAATCAGGTAGTATTTTCATAGGTAAGATTCAGCATAGTTCATTTCCTGATGCAGCACATGAAATGTGGAAATAAAAATTCCCTCAATTCTCAGCTATACCACATAGGACTTTGAGTCACAAATGTAGTACTGCATAGATTTCAGCCTAATTGCTTACGCACAAGTATTTTATTTGAAAAAGAGTGGGTTTGCCTCAGACATGAGTTATCATAAGCAGTCTTTTATTTTATCTGAATATCTTCCACAGTAAAGCTAAACTTTTGTTTTGAAGTAAATGGGACTTCTTGGTTCTAGGAAAAGGTAGCACAGAAAATGAAATCACATGACAAGTTTTGAATGATTTTTACAAGCTCTGCTAAGACCAAAATACCCTTTCATAACTGTTTTACTCTTAAACACCATGAAAACAGCTTGYGGTACTCTTATTTTGTCTTTCTTCCACTGCAAGTCTGCCTAGTATCATCACTTGACAGAATTAAATCCATGGAAATCCATCAATTTCTTTCTCTGAGATTGGGACAGCAAAGGAGGGGAGAAAAAARGAAAAAAAAGAAAAGATGGGCAAATTAGAATAGCCTTACATGAGAGTTCCATGCTATTTGAGTTATCTTACAATGCCATGATCACTACTGAAACAATTTTCATTCTGATTTATGACTTATTCTTTCCTGAATATTACGGAGCTGCAAGGTGGAGTGACAGCCATGCTTTTATTTAGAACATACCTCCTCTGCCAGTTATTGTAAAAGAAAAACAAAGCCTGTAAGGATGCAAACAGGAGAACAAAAAAAAAAGGTTGCATGGATATGAGCAAAGAATCCGTCTTGAATCATTACTAACAATATTACAAGGAAAAGAAAGCATGCAGTGTCCAGTTGTGAACTGGACTCCTGCGACCAGCAGTTAGAAAACAAAAGTTTTACTTACTTTTTCCATTTATTTATTTTACTTACTTTACTTTTTTTTTTTTTTTTTTTTTAACCACTGTGGAACATATTGGAGACAAAGAATTCCACAATGTTGTTTTAAAACATATTCATTATTTGGTGTAACAGGTAGAAGAGATGGTAAGAAAAGTAAGCAAACAAAAGCACACACACCAAATGAAATCACATTTTCAAATGTTCAAAAACTTTGGATCATGCAGTGTGGATAGAAAATTCTTTCCATATTTCCAAAGCCTATATGTTAAATATATCAAAGCTAGTAATTGTTTAGTAATCCTCTGAGAATAACTATGAATACACATACATGATACATAATTTATAAACATATTAATATAATGATAACAAGGCATGAAATGATATACCAATGCTTCCAGTAAGTCAGTGACTGGAACAATTTCTRTGTTGCCCTTGAACAACAGAATGTTGACATTTTTGTACTCTTCACAGTCAGATGAAACTGATGTGAAAAATACAAGACTTCTAGTTGAGGAAATGAGGTCATAAAGGTCAAGAGTTGTACTTATTGAGCCATAATCAAGACATTGTCTACACAGCAGGTCATTAAAAAAACTGTGGTAATTTCAGTGTTGAAGATAATGGTACATGATGCACATGCAACATTCTAACAAACAGCAAAAAAAAAAAAAAGAGTATCAAAACTCTAAGGCCTTCATTTACTGAGTATAGAAATTATCCACAGTTTAAGCAGGAATGAAAAGTAGTGAATGTATTTTCAATACAAACCTGGCATAAACACTACAAAAGTACTGGACAGGTTAAGTTGTGGAACAAGATTTTCTACCTCTTCAACAGAAAGAAAATTAAATTAGAAGATTTAGGAAGCTATATAAAAAGGAAAAAACACTTAGTTATTACGATAATATTTTAAGTTCATATGCTTCCTTTACAAATCTGAATAATATTTTAAATTCTGAACTTGCTTCATGCGACGAAAGATATTCCTGCTGCTGCAGAAATAGACAAATAGGTTTTCTAAGTAACCATTTGAACTTGCATACATACCTGTTTGGAGTACAGCTTCAGAGGTCCACATATATCTAATGGTAAAGTCAAAGCATTTTAAAAGAAAACTCGCATTGAATTACCGATGAGCACCAAATTGACACAAAAATTGATTATAACAAACGGTATCAGGAATTAAACGACATTCTGCACCCATTAGAACACAATGGTAATTTACCAAATGATAAACAATTAACTGACTTCCAGGAACAAACGTGTTTTACTTTACCCTTGTAAAAGCTGAAAATGTAGCAAATGCCCACACTTCTAGCCTCCCTGATGCTTCTAAGGAAAAAACTAGTTCAACCGGCAAAGTTGCAGAAGTGACRATAAAAGGCTGAGATATTTCTTTTGGGACCTGTACTTTGTTTAACATTTTTACTTGTAAGTCTGTGAGTGTTGTGTAAACTTCAGTTAATACTTGATCATACTGAAAAAAAATTGTCTGTACAACAGGCAGTTTCCTATTTACTTCAAGCATAAAAAAAAGCCTACCTACTTTAGTAATAAAAACATGTATTTACTCTTCTTTAATCTAGCTAGTGCTGTAGCTCTGTTGTGGAGTTCGGATTTTATTTCTCCTTTTTCATCAGCAACAGAATTGGACAGCAGGGATTTGATCAAATTGATTTGAATTCAAACATATTTAAAGCTAAACAGATGAACAGCCAGTTCCACTGGCTTCAACAGGACTACTCATACCCCTAAAGCTAAACACATGCACAAATCCCTATCATCTCACACTTGTACAAAATCAACACAAGATCTTTGTTAGTTCCCAGCTGATGAGTTGCTCTCACTGAACCAGGAAAGTGGTTGGATGAAAAATTAGCATGGCTCTACTATATCTGAGACTGGAAGTACAAGATGATAATATATTAGGCAGAATACAGAAAAACCTGTTTGTTTAGATCTCTAAAGGACAGCAAACTGCATGATGTGGGCTGGAGATGGGAATTATGCTCTTCTGACCTGCCAAATACCTACATGACACAGCAGTAAGCTCAGACGGGTTAATTCCAAAACCAGATGAAGGTACAGGTCCCTGCATTAAACACTTCTCCAAAAAGGACCAACTTCAGTTTGGCAATCAGCTCCCAACACATAATTCAGGCAATAATTCATACTCTTTCATAATTTGTATTATTTAATGAAAAGTACAAGACAGATAAGATGCACAAACTAATGAAATAAGATGACTTATGTAAGTTAACAGGCAGGTCTAGAAGGAAAAATAGATAAATGATGGATGGCAAAGCAGTCTAATAWGCAGTTTAAAGTAAAATTTCTACAGATAACTATCAGTAAATAGAATTAGAAGTGATTAGAAGAATGCCAAATTAAGTAGGTAATATGTTACAAAAGGGGAAAAACATAAGGGCAGATCGATCTGAAACCACAAATGCTGGTTACACTATGGCACAATCTGTCTGATGTAATTACTCTTCAGGACAGATGTAGAGGTGAAACTGAAGACTAGTAGCTCTACTACATTTGAAGCAAGGAGGATTTAGAGCCATCAGACTTAAATTGACCTGAGGCTGGAGATGAAAAACACWGAAGACTAACAAGAGCCAATATAGAAGAATGACGGCAGCAACAGGATAGAAATAAATCTCCCACCAACAATAACACAAAAGAGAAATAAAAGACAGATTTCAAGTCTGGCTCACTCAAACAGGCCACAGCAAAATAGCAGTAAAGGCAGTGTGCTAGTAACCTCTGATCCTGGCAAATCCCATGCTCACACAGCAATGAAAATTGTTAAATGGAAAGATGTAGCAACATGTGTGGCGTTTGGATGAACACACCTGCCTGCAACAGAAGAGTCTGGAAGTTACACAGCATAAAGTCCTCTGCTTGCACAAGTGAACTGTGCTGTGTTTCCATGCAAGCATGATACCAAATACAGGCTTATTATGTAGCAAATCATATTGTACTGGGCCTAATTCTAATGTCACTTGAGCTATCAGTTTTCACACACTAATTAACAAGGAGGCAAGGAAGATGGCTGCTTGCCTAGAATTTTTCRTCATTATCAAGCATCCAAAAGAATCAAAAGCTTTCCCATCTTTATGTTTTGAAATTTCAACAGTTCTCCACAAACTATAACAAGATGGGTTCAAGGTTTCTCAAAATGTTTTGGGAGGGAGAAAAGAATAAAAAACAAACCAAGTCCAGTAGTACCCAAGTCAAGTACTACTTCCTCTCCAAAAGTCATTTGGACTGTTTCCCATTTTTGTAGGTGTATGGGAACCTCTCTAAGTAACTTCATGTTTAGAAGTATCCACCTGTGACAAGGTTTATTATCAATTGAAAAGCCCTTTTTAAAAGCAACATAAATATTTTGGGTGAGAATGTTCCACTTGATTAGCATTCTGCAATGAGAAAAGCTTTATGAAAAAGCTTTTAATTTGCTAATGTACATTTTCACCTGTTAAAAAGCAGATAAACTGAACACAGTATGGACTGTGTTAAAGGGTGTTAAAAGTAGTAAAGCTATTTTAGCACAACTTTAAAGACATGAATTTCAGGATGGTTTTGTTCCAAATATGCAGCTCAGGCTAGTATTTGGAATCAGGATGATTCCAGAAATCATCCAGAGAAAGTGATTGCATATCTAGGTTGAAACTGCTCCTAAGAATGCAGTGCAATAAGATGTTGRTGGAGAATATTCAGTAATTTTTCAAATGATGCTGACAGAGGTGAATAAAGTAATATTATATTACTAACATAAACATATAGTTACATTTATATGCATATTCTACACATTTACTAAGCACAGSCAAATTTAACTAGAAAACAAATACCCCCATGATTCACAAGAGCATCTTGCAGGTTATWTCTACTTCAAACTTGTTCTGCAGGTTGTCCCAGCAAAATTAAAATAGCAGTGTCTGTCCAGTTTGAAACTTGTGTTTGTTGTACAGGTAACGAAGGCGTTTTGRGATACCCACCCAGCAGGCTTCAACAATTGCTGCTTTATGCGAAAGGCTCAAAAGAGGGCGGCAGTGATTTGTCACCCTGAACACACGCTTGCTCCGCTTTTCTGAAGCCCGAGGATTTAAGCCAGGCAGGGGCTCCCTCTGCTGTTCTTTTTGTTTTCAAAACCGTGCAAAGGAAAAACTGCTGTACCAGTTCCCTTTGGCTGAGGAGGCGGCGGGGGGGCTGGCATTTTTCCAGCCTATCACACAAACTCTCTTTTGCGGTCCTCTGTGCCAATTCAATCTGTCAACCTCAAGAATAAATCTCTGAATATGAAATAACTCGTTGACATGAATAGATGGGTATTTATATACAAGCATTTATACAGCAGATGCTCTCTTTGGACTGTGAAAGAATACAGGAAGATGGCTATATTAAAAAGTGAGAGAGCATTTTTAGCAAAAATGGTATTGTTAGATGATATAGTTCATTAGTAAATGGGGATTTCAAACCCTGATTTATGTTTACATGTTGTAGCACACTGGCAATTTAATAAACTGATTTTTTTTGAAGATCTCTTTACAATCAGCCCTAATTGTCGCACTGACTCAATGCCTGCAAATTTTACTTAAAATACTGCAGCCACATCTCATACCAATTCTAAAATATTCAAGAATAAACTTTCCCTTTTATTTTTACAATTAAAAAAAAAACACAAAGAAAACACAAAACAATCAAAGCTCAAATAACCAAAGCTTTCTCACGTTTCCCTTTTAAGCTGCTGAAGCAAGCAAGCTTTTAAAATCTTGTCTTACTATAGCTATCCTTGCAATTTTCAGATGAATTGGAAAAAAAATTGCATATTAAAAAAAATCTTTTAAAATATATCTTTACTCCTTATATGGAATTATCTAAAATTTTCTCAGCTTCAGAGACTTCTTTAGACTCATTCTGAAGAACTGCAAAATATTGTAAAWGTACATAAATTTAATAGGGTCAGATTTTCCTTTTTTTTCAACATAAGTATCTAAGTGGGGAAGACTTATGTCTTTCCAACTTTCACATATTTATTGGTCACTAGGTAAGATCATTTAGGGGACTGGATGGAGAAGAAATACTTTCTCTGCCCTTTGAACACCGTTTCAAGTAGGTAAAAGCTTGCCATTGCACTTCTACTGTGAATATTTGAAAAATGTATCAATTTCCCCTTTAGAAACAAAGCTTTTCTGAAAGCTACAAAAAACCCTGCTATGCTGTTGATGAAAATTTGGAATTTGTCTCAAAATCACCCAAGTATAATCACACACTACACATGCCAAACCTCCCCTGCACAAAAAAAAAAAAAAAGATTCCATCATCATTTTTATCAAAAAGAATGCCTAAATGTCATATCAGAGTGACTTCATTTTCCATCTGCCTGCTGGATTTTCTTCACATAAAGAGCAAGACACATACAAAAATGTGCATGTTTTCTTTTTCTGCCATACTACTAAGAAAGTAACTCAGGATCACACAGCAGCCTTTTGCTGTGACTAATCCCTCCAGATTTGGTCTAGTCTTTCAGGCTGTACTTCCTGTCTGAACCCGCTTATGCGCTCTGAGAGCAGAATGAAAAACAAAACAAAAATTCAGCAGAGGTATTCAAAAAAAAAAAAAAAAGACTCAAAACATTTGCTATGCAGGTTGGACTTCAAAGAATCTTTAGAAAAGCTCAGCACAAAATCCAGTCATTCCTTGGCTTCATCACAGTGTAAGGGTCTTTTCTAGGATCAGATTTGAGCCCTTAATAGTGGGAAACTCCATCTCTCTTGCATGTTGGGAAGAAACCAACATGTGTGTAYCATTGGAGCTAAAAAAAGCTTCACTGAAGCAAGCTAAGAAAGGGCTTTTTTGTTTGTTTGTTTGTTTTGATTGTTTATTTTTCTTATAGACCTGATCCCAAAATCCACACAATAAGCCAAAGGCTTTTTTGTTTTGTTCTATAGTTAAAATCTTCAGCGTCATTTCAAAATTACTAGTGCTTCTTCACAGTATCTCTTTAAATACAGAACAAGTGACAATAGATTTTAATATGACATTCAGTAAGAACAGACTTCATGAAGAYGGACCAACATGTCTGAGACCATCACAATCATCTCATATTGATGATGATGAATATCATGTTTGCAAGTACCACCCATAGGGACTCATCTGTGTACATGATCAGAAGTATAGGGAAAGCTGCATGATTCTGTACATCTGTTTTGTTCCTTATTTTTAACTTCATACTGTTAAAAGTTGTATAAGTAAGCTCCTCAGAGGAGTATGCAGCAGACAGCTACCTTTACATATCATATCCTACAACCCTTTGTTTTATAGAGCTGTATCTGGGCAAATAGGCCTTGCACTGAAACAGCCCAACAAATATCACCCCATGGGCACTCCTGCAAACAACTGGCAAAACAGAAAAGCTGGCAGATCTCTCTCTCCCTCTAAATTATGACCTATTCATGCATACTGATCTTGCAAAGCTTCTATATGGTATATGATCCTGCAAAGGTTGACTATACAATAAACTCTCCACCTCCCAATAAAAGCAATACAAAGGGCATAACAAAGCCTCAGAAGTCAATAACGTGGTTTGAGAATAACATGGTCTATGTAGAGAAGGACAGAMCAGACTTTTATAATAGAATCCGTGCTATCATCCTACTCTTCTCTCCCACTATAGAAAGAGAACAGGAGGTTAAAGCAATGACAGATAGTAGATTTCTGTAAACAACTTTAATTTTTTTTTTTTGTCTTTTTTTGGGGGGAGGGGAGGGGTAAATGAACAACATGTAATATTGCTGCAGGTAATGCAGARGAAAAATAGGACAATGAATGTACGAAAATCTGATCACTATTCCTTCCTCTCAACTCTGGGAAAAACTTATTATCTATATCACATTTTTATCATAGATACTAGAACAGATTAAAGAGTGTTAATCAGGTTATGTAACCATCATTGACAGAGGCTAGAGCAATCCCAGAAGTTCTCATTCTGTCACTACCTAGGCCTATTACCAAAACCAAACCATCTCTCTTCTGTGGTATGAATACAACTAAACATTTATTTCTTTCATAGTAATTTATTATTTTGCAGATAAACTTAATCCTCCCCACTATCTTCCACATAGATTAAAAAAAAAAAGAAAAAGAAAAATTGGACCCATTACAAATTGAAGTCCTGCAGAAAAGACATAAAAGACTTACTAAGAGCAAGAACTTGTTATTATAAAGGAAGCTTACAGATATACTTGTCTTCAGAGTGTTAGAAGTTCAGCAGACATTGGATCGAGAGTTTCATTGCATGTTTATCGTAGTTTTAAGATTAAAGTGCTCCTTAGGAAAACAGTTAATGATATAACAAAAATTATGATAGAAATCTATCCTGTCCTGTTGCAAAACATTCRTAAGTGTATGAGATATAGTAGTAACTTTTATCAAAACCTAGAATTTTTGCTTCACCTTTAAGATAGTGAGACTTCTCAATTTGGGGGAAGTTCTATCTGATGAAAAAGAAAGGAGATATTTTTTGCAATTCCCAAGTAGCTGGGAAAATTCACTTTTTTTCACCCCGCTATAGTAACTGCACATCATTATGACTTAAAAGTTAGCCAGCAAAAACATCTGCAGATTCTGCAGCTGACTTTGAAAGCTAGGGCATAACATCATAAAATATTACAAAGCTATTTACAGCAACACTAAGACGATGAAGATCAGAGTAGAATTTTGACACAAGGGAAAATTCAGCCGTTGATTAATTACATGTTTGTCCATGTTAATTTCACCTCCTCCAGCACAATTATTCACCTTGTAAGACTTTCATTTATTCCTTTTTAAGGAAAAAAAAGAGTCTAAAATACTCAATTATTGTCCTACTTAATAAAGAAGAAAAAAATCTTCAAATTGCATATAAAAAATTTTACTATGCCTAAGTGCCTTAGCACCTTTTTACTAATATTTTATCCTTCTTCTTGAAATGTTTTTCCTGTTTCTGAGACCTATACAACACAAGCTACAGACAAAAATGTAGCAGGCATGTATATATGCCTAAACACATGTCAGTACTAGATACTAATGTATTTTAAACCATACAAAGTGCACATTCCATATACCTGCAAATGTGTGAAAAATGATTGAGTAGCTGTGGGAAAGGTGCTAATGATGATTTTTTTTTATTTTATTTTTTTTAATAAAACTGATTGAATATATTTAGAGTCAGAAAATCCCATTGAAGTGGCAAGCCTCTGTTTTACCAAGTAAACTCCTGGAATAAACAGTACATGTAGAGTACTAGTCAGYAACCTAGCAAATCATTGCAATGTAAGACACTGTGTGAATTACAAATGTGCATTAAATTACATATTATTACAAAGTTCCCCCCCTTTAGGGCCCACTCAACACTTTCCTCTTTCCTGTCTGACAATATGTTGCCATGCTATAAAAGCCCTAATGCCCATTTCAACGATTAGCTGTACATCAGCATTACGACTTCAAATCCACAAGTTTCACATCAAGCATTAAATGGGATGAATATTGATCTGCTAAAGAGGATTTATTTATTTCTAGCTCTATCCAAAGATCAACTACTAGCAGCTTTTGGTGGATCTGTTGAGCTCTCACAGCACAAAGCTACTGCATACATGACACTGGACTTGACATTTCAGTTCTGGAGGAAAACCAAACAGTAAATTCAGTGCAATAATCCTAGATAAATGAGATGATCACTGGAAAAGCTGAGATAGTTAAGTGGTCCATCAAGAAAGTCCAAAGGATGATATTGAACTGTTGCTACATAGTAACCTCTCTCACAATGACATGGCACAAGATCACCATATCAGATACGAGTATCAATGCCTTTAACGAGCAGCATATCTTCAGATTATCTTGGAACACTTCGTGATTATTCCCTAAGCAGAAGACTGTGCTCAATATTCATTGAATAAGATACACATCAGTATCATCCCGTCACTTATTCATTCCTTTTTTTTTTCTCTCCTCTTCAGTCACTAATGTATTAATAACCATGTAATGTGTTAAAAATATAGGTACATATTTCAGTCCTCACAGTAGAGCTAATAGGTTAATTGCAATTTTAGAAGAGTCCTTGAAATGTTATTTTCAAAATATTCCAGTATGGATCATTTTCTACTCTTTGACACAGATTAAGTAGAAAAACATACAAATGGGTTGAAGGCGGAAGCAGATTAGTGATGAACTAGTGAGTTGCTTTGTCTTTTATAAACGAATAGCAAGGGTGAAAGAGCTTGCTCTAACTCTGATGGGGAGTGCTCAAAAAGCAGTGTAAGAAACCATGATATTTTGCTGTGTCACAYAGGAAACTGAAAAATCCAGTCAAAACATTGCCTCAGTGCTATAATTTCATCATGTTGCATCACTGAATGACAAATATTATTCCAATTACTTGTGTATTTCATTTTTATCTTATTTCTCTTCATTATTTTCCCTTATAAAATGGTATTAATTTACAGAATGCGGACATACAATGGGGATATTTGCGTTGTTTTTCAATCATTGTAAATTCACAATCCTCATTTTAAAGCAGATCCATGCAGCATGTTATCACAAAAAGATCTGAAAGCTGAAAACCAATGCTTTGTTTTGGCTGCCTGATGTCTGTGAGTTGCTAATTATCCTTGCTACAGGTAGTACTCAGTTTAATTAGGTTTTGTTGGTAGAACAGTGTGTCTGCTTTGCCAAGGTTAGAGGACTTTGGGCAAGTTCCAAGTGTCAAAGAGAGAGAAACAAAACATCTTTCATCAGAAGCCTTGCATTAAGACAACCTCACATCATTATTATTATTTTTTTTTAATCTTCAATGTTATCAGGATAAAATAAATGATGATTCCAAAGCCAGTGCAATATATATTAAAATGTACACTAAAATATTTCAAATGTAGAAGCCTTATTCATAAATATCTGAAACAACTGAAAACAAGTCTGAAAAAAAGATAATCTGAAATCTTTCCTCTCTGATCTCTGTCAAGTATCTTTAATGGGGCAGCACCACCCCAAAGCCTTCTCTTCCAGCAGATTTTTCTTCTCATGTAAAAAACAAAGCAAAATAAAGCATCATAACTGTAGCAAATAGTGATGGAGTTTGTTATATGCATCCTGAAACAATCCAGCAATATATATATTTGGAACCTATGAATCAATACTAAATTCATATGCATGCAGTTTTCCTGTCTTTTGTATTCTCCTAAACTGGCCCTCTACAAAATGCCTTCTCAGAACAGTGTCAACATTTGCTATTCAAGTTGGTATAAAGTTACTCCAAAATACTTTCACTACTTAACAATTTTCAAAGAATGAAATAGAGCATAAAAAAACAAATATAAATTAATATTGTTCATAAACATTTCTATACTTCAGCAAGACTATTTTCAGCACGGAATTAAGATTATACATATTTGCTTCAGATCATTTAGGACATAATGCTTTTATCTAACAATATCTCCTTTTTTCCCCCCCACAAACACTTCTTAACATATGTCAGTCTGGAATAGATTGCAGTGCTCCTAGTTTGAATATAAGCAAGATTTCAGACATACAGACGTGATAAAACTCAGTATCCTGCCTTTTATCATATGTCCCTTAAATATCTTTCTGCAACTTACAGCATTACTTTTTTTTTTTTTGTAAAAAACTTTCTTCTCTTTGCCCTTGCTCCCTACCCCTCACAAAAAAAAAACCAAAAACCTAAACCACCAAAACATACTCCAAAATTTTGTCTTCTCTAAATTAATTTAACCACCCTTGAGCACAACTGTATCTCTAGCCTAAAGTGTTGAAACAGAGACTCTGGTTGCCACTGGAATAATCACAGGCAGGAACATGACCAAAAACCAAACTCTCCATCAGCACTTCACCTAAGCAGTGAGAGGAGAGCAATATACAGCACGTAACAGCATACCTTTTCTTGGCAACAGCAGCTCTCAAATATGCTGTACTAGCATTTAAATCACAGGTACCTTTCCAATCCATATTTCCACACATCAATACACTTGATCCCTTATTTTGTTCTCATAAGTATTTTTCTTTCAGTACAATACAGTTGCTTTTCTGACTTTGTGATATGTTTATTAGAAACCTTTGTAACATCAGCTCCACACCAGAGAACCCTAGTTTTTAGGATCAGTTGTAACCCAAAGGGTTATACAATGCACTTCATGTATTATATTACCTTTATCACATGAAATACAAAGATTTTTTGAGGTATTGTTCTACAAGTCACAATTTCTGATGCTACCTAACAAAATCTCTAGCAATATCAAAAGATGCAATAAACCGCTCTAACAGTAGCTGATTTGTATGCAACATTGACCATAAGGGTAACTCTTCAGCAAACCTGAATCTCATATATAATGCATAGCAGTTAATAAATCATAGTAAAATCAGGTGGCTTAGAGCCAACAATGCCCAAGTAGTAATGGAAAACGGGGAAGATTTATAGACAGACAGACTCTGTCTGGATTTTGCTTTTAAGAGACTCGCACGGTGCAGCGGGAAGACCTCGTTTCCAAGTGGACATCTGTGTCATGCTGACTCCCCTCATCCTTCCCCCAGCATTGCCCCTCACTTACCCCAGGTGATGATGCTGCTTCCCTCTCCAAGACCTTCCTCTTTGACCTTGCACCAGTTTCTGGTCTATGCGCTTCTCAGCATACGCACTAGAAAGGAAAGAGATCAACAGGAGATTAGTGTTCCCGAAACTTCACAAAACTAAACATCTTGCATTAGATTTCAAACTAACCTAAAAATAAAGAATACCTAAAAACAACTTCTTAAASCGCATTTTCAATTCTCAACTACGAAGTATTCACTGTCATAAATTTCCCAGCTTCTAAAACCAATTTCATAAAAAGAAGAAAATGTAGTGCAGTGCACACAACAGGAAGAATAATTTTGGTTGTTTTTTTTTTGCCTTCAATATCAAGGGTAAAATTCTTCTCTCTGTTCTCATTGGAGACCCAGGAGAGCAGGATATTAGAAAGAGGAGCTACTGCACAGATCTGAGAGCAGATTTTTTTTAAGCCTATCCATGGCAATCAGAGGCTCTCAGTCAGACAGAAGTGCTAGAGCAGAAAAAAAAAAGATTAAGAGGTATTACCTCAAAGTTAAACATTCTTGCAGCTTTATCAATATACAGTAAGATAATATTCTTATATTTGTAAAGACTAGCATGACATTGTTCTTTGAGTTAATAATTACCTTCTTAAAATAAGTTTGTAATATGAGAAAAATGTGTTTTAATYAATGTGAACACCTTTTTTCTTTTCCTTCCTCAATTTATTGATTAAGTTTATGACTGCTACTGCTAAGAAGTTGGGTGCTCATTAAAAGTTTGCTTTGAGAAATATTTCTAAATCAAACTATAACAAAAAYGTCATTTCCCTGCCCTAAAAAGCAAATTGCATACACACATGCACGCATGTCTATCAATACCTGTTTTTCTTTACCCTTCTCTTTTTCAAAAAAAGAAGGGAATGGTAGATTGATGCTCCATGGCAACAGGCTTCTCAAAATTAAAAGCACTATATGCAATACGAAAATTCAATATGTAAGCAGACCAAAAGTACGCTAACAAAATGATAGCATGAGTTGCACCTTGAGGATTTCTATCACACAGAAAATAATCCTTCTATAACTCTGAATCGGCTCATTTATCAAATGTTTAGACAAGTGTTTTTATGAAAGGCAGCTTCCAGTCAGCACATCTCAGAGCAAACACTTCCCAGCAAGAAGTCCCTCTTTCCTCCCACGGTTTAGGAGCCCACGAAACGCCGTGCCCTCAAGTCCGCTGGCTATTCAAAAGTTATTTGGAGAAGACGTTTTTCTAACGGTCGGCGAGGGCTCCGCGCGGGCGCTGGGCTCCCTGCGCGGCCGCCGCAGCCCCCGGGGGACGCTGCCCGCAGCCATACTACCCTCGCTCTATATCATAAACGCAGATGCTCGTACGTAGGAGCCCCGCGCGGCTCCCAAGCGACCCCCGCCTTTGCTTCGAGCGCCCTTGGTTTGCAGCGCGCCCTCCTGCCGGGCACTAGATGGCGGCACCCGCTTGCAGAATGCGAGAAAATGGCGCCGGCCGCCAGGGACGGACCGTTAAAGCGGGGCGGGGGGGGGGAGCCTCGCGCGCCCCGAGCTCCCACCGCGCGCGCGACGGTTGACGCCGCGTAACGGTCAAACCGCCGCGGACCGTTGGGGCCGCGCCTGGAAAAGAAATATCCCCCCCCCGCGCCCCCTCACAAAATCAGAGGCAAAATTGGCCAAAASAGTGCAAGCACAAGCATTAAAAACAAACATTTAAACAAAGGCAGCTCCAAGGGAAGGTTTGGGTATTTTATCTGTTTGGGTTTGTATTTTTCCTCCAAGCAGTAGGATTGCATTCAAGGAGAGGACAGTCTTACGTGCTTCAGCGCTTTGCTTCTGCTGTTTTGTTTTTCAAAGCACCTATTTCCAGCTTTGCTTAACACTGTGGCACTAGTAACAGCATTAGATACACTTTTAAACGACAGCTACAAAGCGCTGCAAGAGCATTTATAGCAGCAAGAGAGCAAGAGCTGCTCAGCAAGTCATTCAGACTTGCTCGGTGTTTCTGGATGTAGCTTGGCTTAGTTCACGAGGGCGACACGGAGCAACCCAACACAACCAGCTGTGTGGGACGGAGCCTTTAGCCCTCGCAGGGCGCTGTGACGGACAACGCTGGTTAAGCTGGGCGCAGGCGCAGGCTGTCGCCAGCATCAACACTCCATTTTGCCCCTCTGCCTCCATGCTCATTGGGACCCTATGCGTTCACGTTGTGCAGGTGCCGTTTCTCCAGGAGAGACCAACAAGCAGGGGCCATGCGGAGATCAGCACCTGCTCAAGCAGCCCCATTCCCACTCCTAACCCTACACCAGCAAGCCGGGGCAGCACAAGGAGTAAAGTGTGGTACATGCAGAGGAACAAAATTGTCCCTTGCATGCACAATGCTGCAGACACATAATCCTAAGGAAGGCTTTTTCGTGTATTCACACGAGCTTTTCTAACATGAAACCTAAGCCTACCRAGTAGGCTCCACATCGCCGCTACGCATAGCCAAGAAAGCGTTATTCCAGAGCTCGTAGCGAGCGGCAGTGCTTGGCAAGGAGCAATCTGCTGGCAGGCTCCGGGGATTCGGAGTCTGTGCAGCGTCTCAGCCCACGGCTCGACTCCGCAGCGCCTAGCCAGCATATCCCACTGTCAGTCAGCTGCGAGCAGAAAGAGATACAGCTCTGGCTATTAAACGAGAACAAGAATAAATAAGAACTAAGAAGGTCTGTCTACTGGAATGGAAAACAAATTGTAGATAAAAAAAAAAAAAAAGAAAAAAAAAAAAGGTCAGTCAGGTTTACTGGGAGAAAAGGCATAAATAATAAACATCCTCTCTCTCAAAAACTCCCCCAAGAGAAAAGTGTGAAATTCCTAAATATCTTTTGACCGCAGTTCCAGTAAGTAATGCTATTTCGGTAGACAGGAAAAACAAACAAAACTGAACAAACACAAACAAAAGCGCTCTCAAATAGCACACCTTCCTTTTGCCCCCCTGCTTCGGCTTCCTCCACGGGAGGAATATGTGCGCTGCCACGTTCATGAGTGCTAGTAACAGTACACGAGCACAGCCTGTCTGAAACGCGCTTAATCACTGTTTAATCCAGATCACAAATGGGCAAAAATCTCTGAGGAATAAGAAATCCTGAAAGTCTATATTGCTTGCTTTTAAAAAATTGTGCTTGAAGGCCATGTGTAGGCTGTCAAGCAGATATAAAAGATGCGACTGTAAAACAGTAATTTAAGCTTCTTTATTTGCTCTCATTTGGCAGTAGTTTTTAGTATATGCTGTTTGAAATATGGGTAAAAACTCAACAAAAGATGATGTAAGACTAAATAAAGAGGGTCAGAAGTTTGGGGAGAAGCATGAAACAGTAGCAGGGGAGTCCAGCAGCTGTTTAACTGTGCACAGCAACGCTACAAATAGTTTATGACAGGAAGCAAAGCAGATTCCACAATCCACCTGAAGCTACAGCAGGAATTTATGTAGGCAACATATAGTTATTAGAAGTGGAATGTAACCGAGACTTCAGGGGCTAATAACCCTGTTATTGCAAGAGATGGCAATCCCTTCTCCCCCCTCCCAAATAACTCACTTTGTTGACTGCAAGCAGCAAGACCACAGCTTTATATCTCTATCGAAAGAAAAGGGATCTTTTTTTTGTGATAAATTGTCACAAGGACGTGATCTTTCTGGGACGTGATTTCCTGGCATTAGTCTCCGTTTCCTTCTATAAACTGCAAAGATAGTTTATGTACTTGGAGTTTTAAAAAAGGATTCTCTCATATATATTATAAAACCTTTAAAGCTATTAGCAACATAGAAAAAATATGGACCAGTCCTGATAAATTGTAATCAATCTGACAGGTGTAATGTGAATGTGTTTACTGTCCATCATCTGCCCATCTGTCTATCAGATAGTTTTATGGTAAAGAGTTATTATTTCTTACCTAAAAATTGACTTAATTTTACATGCTAAATAATCAATYCAAAAAGGAATTGAAGCATTTGACAAAAATAAAACTACATAGCATGCACGGTGCATTTTATACCTGTTTCTATAAAATCCATATATCATGCACAAATGTCTAGGTATGTAAATACATAAATTCTGAAAGTATATATGCATTAGGGTCATAAATACACCTAAAAGTGGAACTACTTACACATATACATTTATGTATTAGTTTACAGCACTATGACTAGTACATAAATAGGGATATACCATGTGTGTATATTTCATTTCAAAGAACCATTAGTGTGATACAAAAGATTCTTTTATGATCAATTTGAGGTATGTCTTTTAAAGAAAGCTATTTAAAATGAGGCTATCTAGCTCATCCAACAATTGATCAGAAAAAACTAGATGATGATCCAAACTATCAGACCCCTATACTACCATATGTGCTAGAGAGAAATGGTTTTCATTGTTTATTTAAAAGCAGACATCTGTCTGTATCCTGCCGCATTCAGAAACACAAACCCCATTGCAGCGATGCAAAGCAGCTGTAAACTAGTATTAACTTCCACTACATTTCACCGCAAGAAGACTSACAGTGTACACAGGCATTCCTGTGCTAGTTTAGAAAAAGGAAAAATAGAAACCACACGAGGTCCAGCGTGCCCTTAAGAGGCRCAGGCAGGCACCCACAGCACAGCTGCAGCAGCCAGCAGCCCGTACCGCACTCCAGCATCCCAGGCGCGGTCCCACCGGAGCCGCTGGCTGCAGCACGGCACACGCCTGCCCTGCCCCGGCTCTGCAGGCTGCCCCAGCACGAGCCAGCTTCCCTGGGAGCTGAACRGCCACCTTGGCTGGGCTCATGTGTTCCAGCTGCTGGGGTTCCCGAGTTGTGCTCCTGGGGCTCCATGCCTTGGAGGCAGGGTCTCCTGGGGTTCCCTAGCTGCGCTCCAGGGCTGCACGGCTTGGAGGCAAGAAAGGCTCAGAGCAGATGCTCAAGGAGCTCTCGTGCTTACCCTGTGCTCCTGGCCCATCTGAGCGCGAGCACTGTAGTCACAAGGTGCAGTGACAAGCTGGTCTGCAAACACGCAAGCAAGAGCATTAACCATGGGGCCTGGGTRGTGTCTCACCTCCCAGATGTTAGTACCGACACCTCCAGCTTCCCAGCTGCAGTATCTGATACACACCTGATTCTGGGTTTCATGAATATTGCTCACCCACTACCCTTATACCCAAACCCTGTGTGGGGATTTTTCTTCTTCCCCATTTTTTTTTTTTTTTTTTTTTTAAGGCTCTATTCCTTTGACTCCTGCAGAAAATAGACATAAATAACTAGAGCTCAGATTTGTTCTCCAAATTATTTGTAGTTAAAGTCATTTGGAAAGTTAACAGACTTTATTTGTAACTATGAATTGGAATATAAACATTTACATGACCTTAGCATTCATACCACAATTAACTATAAATTCTGACTGGACTCATGATTATTTATGGTCACAGTGAAGTATAAGCATATAGAGACTTTCCTAAGGCTAAGCAGAAAGCCATCCACAACTTAAAAACTGCCTCAAACAAAATGCAAGATGAGGCTTTTTGTGTTGCCGAGACAGCTATTCCCAAAATAATCTGATTGAAATACACAGGACTGCTTGTTCAAACAAAGATTATTCACACAAGGCATATTTCTAGATTGGGCCTCACTTCACATATATTGTAATTTATTACCTCGGRTTACAAAGCACCAGAAATATTAGATGCCTTTGCTAGTGTTTGCCTTCATAGCCCTCACACTGATCAGTTATTCCTCCTATGCTGGATTTTATCTTCAGTTTGCGCTGCTGCTCCCCGCGGCCCCATACCAGTCATTCCTGTTCTCCTTACCTTTACTTTCCATACGCCACGAGTCGCCTATGGATGTTTACGGATAGCGAGGGCATTGGGTGGGGGTGAGGCCACACAAGCAGCGACTTGTTGGCGGAGGCGGCGAGCGCAGGGGTAGTAGAGCGGGGCAGCGCCCGGCCGGCCGCCCAACACAGCAGCCTCTGGAAAGCAGGTTGGGACCATTACTGGTAATTACAGTTAATCAGCAACAATCCTCTCCACCAAGATACCGATCAAGAGCCAGCACTGCCCTAACGGGGCCTAATGAGTGTAATGGAGGATGAAGAAAGCCTGATTAAGCTTGCAAGGCACCGACTGACCCCAGCAGATGATGCTCGGCATTTCGCAGCCCCTGCCTTTCGCCTCCTGCCTCTGCTCCCGGTCCGGCGGCAACAGGCCCCCGTGCAAGGCCAGCCTCGCGGCTACGCGGCCAGGGGCTGCACCGAGAGGGGCTCTCGGGGGTTAACGCGTCATGTAACGGGTCAGCAGCAAGAGGAGCAATTGAATTAGACCTTTTACTCACCGATGCACGTGGAAATAACATGTAGTGCATATTTACACATATACACACACACAAATATATCAAAAATATATATACACACATATATAAAAGCAGCTGCAACCTGATTTGCTGATTCTATTAAGAGATCTAGATTGATCGTAACCCTTGTCCCCTGAAACACGCAYGTGTGAGGGCAACTGTAATCCTTCAGATACTAGTTAGGAGTACAGCTTCCTCATCAAATAACCATTACTAGTTAATGGCTGAAATTTTTATAGATCAGTAAATGCACATAAATTTTGATTTGAATGGGTTCTTGTTAAAAAAGAAATCTGGGAAAAAGAGATTTWAAAAAATGTATTTCTGCCTTTATGTCAAAAGTTGTACTGCTAGAACAACTGCAAATTATGCAAAAAAATAAATGTAAGAAAAGAGGCCACTTCTTACTATGTCTGTGTGTGAACATGTATGCACATGCATCATATRCACATACTATACAAGCAGCAGTATCACAGGAAAAAATATTATAAAATGTTTTTTCTCCATTCACTTTTCTAACCAAGAATAATCAATGTTAGYGGGGGGAAAAGAAAAGCTCAGTTCTCTAGACTCACCCAAACCTAAGGGAGAGGAGACTTGTGCACTGTTACTAAAACACAGCGCTGTCAATGCCCCTGTACTTGAAAGGAAGAGAAATTTGGCCAAAAGCCAGAGAGCAAAAACCCACTGGTCTCATTCAGAGCAGTGTGTAGGAACATGGGCTCTTGTGAGACATAACCCTTCAATCCACCTAAAACACAGCCAGCRTGTGGAGCTCCTTTCCTTTGTAGACAGTACAGCCATAGGTACTCTGGTTGCTCCACCAAAACCTGTTCAAGTATGTTTGCTCAGCATATATATTCCTTACASAAATCTTGTAATCAGTTATAGTTTCAGGGGACAGCTAGAAGCAGGTCCAGATTTAGGAAGATAGCCTCAATTTTTAGGACGAGGGGCTCTGCTGGGTTTTGTTTGGTTGGTTTTTCTCCACTTTTGTTTGATATTGATACCAATTCCATGGTTTCCCTGAGAGCCTGGACATCTCCCTGCCAGGGCCATGCCACGGTTAGCAGTGGCCAGGGAAATCCAGCCCTTTTCCCCACTGGGCCTCTTGCTCAGTCACCACCCTCCGTTTTCCCACCGGAACCAGGCCTGGACACTTGCTCTGGGGCCAGGGATGCAGCTGGAGACAGGACACACATCCTCTCTCCTGCCCTCCACCCAGTGCAAGGTGCAGATAAGGGCACTTAAACATCATCCAGAGCCTGCCACACTCTCTCCTGGAAATGTAGGCTGCCCTTGCCCCATATTTTCATATTCAGAATTTAGGCACTGTAAGAGCATAAAAATTGAATTTGTGAAGTTACCACATGAGGGTTTTTTCAATGAAGGGACTCTGCTGCCTCCAGCTACCTGCAAGCTGGGCTCACATACGACATACATTAGTTACGGTTAAGGGTAGACGCAAGAGAGAAAAAAATGCCTTTCAGATACAGGAAAACATAGTCAGGTCCAGCTTATAAACCAAGTGTATTTTTAATAACTGAAGTCCATATACTACCTGCAAAAYGTTACCGAGTGCTGCACAGGAGCACAGCCCCCGGCTCTGAGCAGAACCCACTTCACCTCGACAGCCACAGGAGCCCTTTGCTTTCCCCACACAGAATCCAATCAGTCTCAAGGTCACCCAAAATTGGCCAAAGTTGCCCCAAACTTACATCATATGAAAGAATAATTAAGTCCAGTGAACACTTATCCCACTTAGAGCCCCCCTTTAACATAACATGCAACTGACTGTGACAATTGCTCGAACAAGCAGCACTCCCCAATACTATATATATATTGTTACATATAAGTTTGAGCACCTCCTTTTATTTTACTTCTACTAGAAGTATACAGCCTCTGAATAATCAAGAGGCTCCCACTTCTACTTAACAGAAGTGTGATTAAATGAACCACAAACCAGCACATTTCATCATATACAAACATATTCCACACTTATAAAAATAACAGCTTTTGTCAGATAGCTACTTGAATAATAGCTATCTATTTTCATGAACAAGACTCCTGTGGTTTTAGTGAACTCTACACACACACACAAAAAAAGCCCCAGTCATATGAAAGGAGAAAATAACATAACTAAGGCAAGAGCCAAAAATAGAACCACAGAAACATCTCTGACTTCAAGTTTCCATAAGAAATGGGTCAAAAATATGAGCACTTTTGGGCAGCAGCAGAAAGGCACTTGCTTTACCCATATTTTTTTGGCTTGCTGTTTAAAGGAGCCCCAAAATGTAAATGCCCGTTGAAAGGCCCCTTGGTTTTTCCTCTTGAGATTCTCCTTTTAAATGGGATCTCTCACAACCTGTTTTTTTCCCCTAAAGTTAATGACAATCAAAGTCCTTGCTCACTGAGCAATGATGTAACAGCTTTCAGTTCCCTGCGTCTGGAAACAATGAGATCAGTTGGCTTTTTAACCTCGGTGCTAAATCATTATTATCATTTATTGGCAGCGCCGTAGTCGAGTTTCATTTTTGTTTTGCCTTCCTGCACCGGTGGTTTGGCTGCACAGAGTAACTGATAGGCGGTGCATTCAGCATTAAGGAAGATGCTTGAGGCTGCAGGGAYAGCTCTCGAAGGGACCAGGACGGGATTCCACATTTCAGTCAAACATCTCTCAGCCTGAAGAGGTAGGCAGCACTCACACTCTGCCTTACACACCAGCTCTCCGCTTATGGGACACCAGTTGCATTAAGTTTTAGGGGAAGACCAGAAATGCTGTGCTAGCAGCTCTTTCCCCAGGAAGCACAGGGCAACACGGAGCCCCCAAATTTCCCTAATTTGTCACACAACTCGGGAAAGAAAGAAAATTGCCAAACTAAAAAAAAAAAAAAAGTGCATGGAAGCATCCTCCTAGACAACACATTAACAAGAATTGCCCAAGAGGGAAAGTTTCCTTTCTTTGCCAGCATTTTGCAATTCCTATCCAGGGGGCAGCTGCAGCCCCAACACGTGTTGGYGAGGCGCAGGATTTTCAGTGCCGTGGCCAGAGGGAACACTGGAGCTCTGGAGGGTGAGACAAGCTCTTTGAAGACACCTTTTTACTGCAGCTCTGTTGGCGCATTAATCGTCCCCAGATCACACTGTGAAAAACAATTGCCTTTCAGTTGCAGAGAAATGACTTTTAGACCAGTTACAGGATAGGGGGAAAAAAATCTGGAAGTTGCTACGAGCTCTTCAAAGGAACTTAAACCCAGACTGCTGAAACCTCCTTTCTTTGGTGCAAGGAGTAGCAGAAAGCCAGGCTGGGACAAGGAGTTGTGTGAGATATGAAGACACCACTGGAAAATAAACTCTTGCCTACACACAAGATTTTTCACCTTAAACTTCAGTGGCAAAGATTAATCTTAAACAAGGTAAATATAAACTGGCACGTAGAAACAGTCATCCTATTCAGTGCATAGAAACAGTCATCTTATTCAGTTCATAAGTCTTGCACTGATTATAAATTCCACTTTTGCTTGGAAAAAATCTATTTAGTCAGGTCATTTACTCCCTGTTTATAGAAATATTTTATGATTCCAAGGCTGGAGAATTCTCACTGGTATTAACTATACATAGATATAGATTAAGTAGGATATAATAATTTTGGTTTTAAGCAAATAGATTTTTCTTTACCACTTTTCTTTTGTAACTGGAAACGTCTCTTTTTTTATTCCAGGTACTAGAGAAGCGTCTCTTCTTAGTCATTTTTGYTCACGTTTAGGTTGCTATATTTTATTTATGGTTAAACAATGGCCGTGTTTCCTAAAGGTAATTTTATGGATACATGCTTTCAYTTTTAGCAGTTCCTGACAAAGAGGCCATTGGAAATACGTGAATCAATTGCAGCGTGTTCATACTTGCCTAATACGCTATTAATTCAGAAACGGCTCCCGCAATCCCCAGAAAGGGAGAGCGCTGCTGGATCCTCCTTGGCTTCGGCGGGACTCCCCGTCCCGGCGGTGGGGCGGACCCACCAGCTCAGGGAGGGGTGGCCGGAGCCCAGCTCGCAGCRAGGCCGTCGGAAATGAACAATATTCCTCGGCCTGCTCCGCTCGGGAGGAAGGCACCAGGCGGAACAAGAGCCCTGTTATAATCCGCGTCTCACAGGGCGCTCTCCTAGCAAAGTTTCCATTGATATGTTATTACTGCTGGCTATTTATATAGACCCAACTGTGTTATTTCCATTTTAACGCAAGGACATAAAAGCTGGAAATCCACCAAAAGCACAGAAAGGAGCCTAAGTGCCTTTGAAAGTAAAAGCCTGAGGGAAATACCAGGTATTAAGTGAAATGGATTTATAGCTGTTGCCAAAATTTGTCAGAGCTTAAGAACTCCTTCAACCCGAAGTTCTGCAGAAGAGAAAGTGGAAACGCGCTGCTTAGCGGGCCGGGCAGCGCCGCGGCCCAAGGGCTGCAGCCCTGGGCAGCGAGGCCCCGCAGCCCTGCAGCCGCCGCAGCCCTGGGCACCGAGGCCCCGCAGCCACCGCAGCCCTGCAGCCGCCGCAGCCGCCGCAGCCCGGCAGCCGCCGCAGCAGCCCTGCGCCCTCCTGACAGGTGAAAGGCTTTTGGGCATGGACACAAGAACAGTCCCCAGCACTGGTCGCAAACTCTTCCTTCTGCCTTTTTAAATCTCTGTCACAGCCCCTTCTCTGGGTGGCTGTCCGCCTTACAGGCACTGCCTTCTTTCCCTTYGGCCCGCTCCATTTGCGCTGTGTGGAGGTTGCTTCCACAAGCAAACCCTTTGAAGGCTTCATTTGCCCATTTAAGGCGAAAAAAAAATAGTGATCCTCTTGCTACTGTTAAGAATTTCATTCACTGGTAGGCATTGATCTGCCCTTCTCATAAAGGCCTCTGTACATGTCTGTAGCCTCTGGGCAACACTTTAATATAAATAAATTAAGAAAAACAATGATAGCAATCTGCATCACACAGGCCAGATTAATAAAACAGAGCCTAATGACTTCAAGTTGGAAGCGACTTTAACACTTAAATATTCAGAGCRAGGAAGTTCACACAGGTTTGCAGCCCAGAAGCACGTGGGAAAGGGCCCTTATGCCGGGCTCCGTGCGGATGCCGGCGCTGCAGCGTTCCTGCTCCAAGGCTCCGCGCCTGGCATGGGCTGCGGCAGCCACAGGATTTGCTGGAAGCAGGTCGGGCCGCAGACCCGACCTCTCTGAGAGGCACAGAGATGCGCTCCAAGTCAGTAGGTTAAAACACCGTGTGTTGCACAAGTGTAAGCTGGCTGAAGAGCTTCCATCTCCTCTGGCTTCGTGTCAGGTTTCAGAGGTGTGAGTCACTGTTTTGGAAGAAAGAGGCTTCGGTCTGAGCTGTGTATCCGGGTTTGCAACACTTCTAGGCAAGTTTCTCCAATTAGTTTGAATTCCTATCCAAATTCACTAACAATATTGTTGCTTCAACTCATATCATAACTCATATCTTGACTTTAAAACAGCAGTACAACCAACCAGCTTCTTACTTGAATTTGAAAAGACACTGCAGCTGAAGATCTTTGGTGAGATGTGTAGGAACTTGCATCGCCCACGCTGTGAGAGCCAAGTCACCACAGTCTCTAAAAAGCAARCTTGCCCCTCCAGGGCAGAAGCACAACTCCGGGAAGATAAATCCTAAGTTAGAGCAATGGACATCTGGAGACTGGGCTGCTGATCGTAACTTTACCTTACATTTCCTCTCTCACCTTGCACAAGCATCACAGCTCTGCTCTCGGCTCTGCAAAAGGGAAGGTTCAGTGAGACTAGATCAGCCCAAGCTGGAGCCTCCCTTTGCCTCCAGTACACCTGCGGGATGCTAATCCCAGTAGGGTTTACATTTTGCTGCTGAGTTCAAGTGGTACAGTGAGCCCTGYGAAACCTCAGCAGCGGGGGATGACCAAGCAAGGAAATGGAGAGCACAGCTTCACTCCAGCTTCACGTAAGACAATGTCAACCATTTCTCCTTTCCCCCGAAAAAAACTTTAACATTACAAAACCAGGTGCAAAAGCAAGTGCATTACTTCTACTTGCAGGATGCAAATGTAGTAACACTTTTAAGTGACAATCACAATGCTACTGGAAGAACCATCATGTTKATTTTCTCCTCTGATCTAAGCATAGGGCTGTAAGGATAATCAATCGTATTTTAATCAAGCACTGTTACTTCATTAATTGGTCTTTATATATTTTATACACATTATATATTATATAATATTGGATTATTCCACTGGAAAATGGATTAATAAGATGATAATCTGGATTCAGGTGRAGGTTCTACCACAGATAGCCTGTGTGTTTAAAAAACACAACGGTACATCATTATCCAACACCTTAAACACTTTGTGTGCTTATGATGCAAGTTCTGTGGGGAGAGACTATTTGTACAGTACCTGGCACAAGAGGACCCTGACACTCTACCAGGGACTCTAGATACCACCTTCATACAAATATTTATGCAYAGGGAAACTCTTAAAGGCTCTGTCGACTTACAATTCCTGCAATGCTGCCTCGAGCACAAGCCCTGTCACATCTCCCTTCTGACAGCCTCACAAATCCTCCTGATATGCATYATTCAAGCTAGCACCATTGCTGATGTGCCCGTTTCTCTCGGGACCCACTTCTGAATGTCATATTTACAGTCTTGCAGTAAAGTATATTGAAATCGGCATCAAGGCTGGGGAGCTAAATGCTGCAGTGGGTTAATGCATTAACCCTGCACACCTGCAGACCTGAGGTGAAACGTGGTGTCCACTGAAGTCAATGGCAAAGTCTCATTAACTTCAGAGGGGCTGGAATTGACCCCGGGGGTTCAAGCATTGCTCAACTCGCAAGTGAAACAAGGCGGCAGCAGCAGCAGCAGCACTGAGGTCTCCAGCATCCGCCAGCTCTGCTCCGAGCTACCCAAGGGCCTGCAACACCACGGTATTTGGCACAGCGGCATCGTTCCAAGAGCTGCAGGGCCTGTGCCGGCCACACAGGTGCTCACCATCCCAACATCCCGCTATTTCCAAGCTTTACGCGCTTACCTTTGTGCAGAAGCCACACCACGCATCATATGGCCTATCCTTTCTACCCCAATCAAACACAAATGCAGTAATTGCCTGAATTCATGAAGAATTCTCACCAGGCAGAGAGCAAAGAAACATTATTCCATACTTTTATTACCTCTGAGGTGCTTGATCAAGGTCATTAAAAGAAATGTAACACTATAATGTATTTAAAGCCACAGGAGATTGAGTTTAGAAAATAGCATGTCCCATGTCTGGCTTTAAAGCTTGAGATAATCTCCAGAGAACATTAGGGAAACGCTTAGAATCTTTTATATTTAAGTAAATCACGACACTGATCTGTCTGAGACTGAGAACAGGCATCAGCATCACCACACTTTCCCTCTGCAATCATTTAGCACCATTTTCATACCAATCTCAAAGACTGATCTATTTCAGGAAAACTCACTCTAAGAAACATGAAGACGCAGGACATTTAGCAAGTAATCTCTCCATTACTTTCCCCGACACTACACTTACTAATCAATGACCCTGGCAATGGATTTCTTCCCTGTGCATGGATGAGGCTCAGTTTAGCATGGTGTGAAATGATCCCTCTATTCCCTATAAAAATTCAGGACCAAAACTTACCTAAGATATTTGGAATGTAACTGAATCAAAAAGATTAAGAGAACCATTGGCAGTGTGAAGTTTTGGGAATGTGCATGTTTGTCCACATTTAAACGGGAATGCAGACCGCTTGGTTCTGCGCAGCGTCTTGCAGGATGCTGTTTTGAACAGCCTCTAGCAACACCCTGTTGAGCAGCACTGCTTTGCCTCCAACACTTGCAGTTAGCATCAAACACCTGGCAGTTGAAGCTGACAGCGAACTGGCACGTTTCAGCAGGGCACTTCCCTTCCTTGTGAAGGATTCCTTCGGCGTAGGTTCGCTCGCTGGCCATGCACATGCCAACGGCTCTGACAAGCACTGGTTGATGGGCCCTAGACGTGACTCATCCTGCCTGCAACCCGCCTGCCAGGTGTCCGGGCAGAGGGAACCCAGTTCCTGAGCAGCTCTTTCCAACCAACTGGAAGGGCTGGACTTGAAACCCATCCAGAGCCGGAGCCACATTGCTCGTTCTGAGGGGAAAAGATCCCTACAAACCCTATTGACCTTTAAAGCGACTGCTGTCTCACAAACGCATCATTTCCATATGCAGCTACATTTTTTTTTCCCACAATTAAGATGTACAGAAAATGGAATTGTTTCCTGTTGGTACTTCTGAAGTATGTACAAACTATTCCTGCCATAGAAAATCGCTACAGCYTTTCTTTTACCTGTATATGCAGCAAGTACCTACGTAGGTTAACCTACAAGAAACATACAGTACTTCATCTCCCTTCTGAGAGSGGTGGAAAAGTTTCCACTCCCACAAGCCTGGGGCTCGCTTCATGGTTCRGTGATTTATTTTAGCCACAGTAAGCACCGATAGGAACTAAGGATTGGCATATGGCAGTTTGCAGGGAAAAATGAGGCAAGAGAGGCAGCTAGCAGCTGGTAGAGGAGCCTAAGAAAACCAGCTCCCAAGCGCCCACCCCAGCCCAGGAAGCTACACCTTCCCATTTTGATGCTCATGCAATTTCTGACACTGATTTTGGGGGCAGAATATCTCGTATGGTAGAATCGCAGGAACTATAAGCAGAAGCAAGATGCTGGGCAGATCGAATGCCAACTATGTAGTCTTGGTTTGAGCTGAACTGCCATCCAGATTTAAGTGATTCAAGAACTGAAGCTTTCAAGCACTTTCCTTGGGAAAGAGTATCATGCCCCGATGGAAAAGACATCAATTACCTAAACAGATCRTAAGACATTAGAATATTAAAGGGGGTTGAGAGGGGAAGAGAAAAAAAATGTATTGAGCTACACAAGAAGAGAYTTTGTATGAGCAAGCACTTCATCTTCCCAAGAGAGAAGTGTCCTGGATGGCTGGCAGAGCCTGAGCCCCGGAGGTGGAACCAACAAGAGCTAACCCAGCTCACATGCAGCAACACATGCAGGRCTAGAGCAGCAGCATTACTATTGCATAGCAGCATTAGTGCTTTCCTCCTTTCACCCCAATACACTGCTCAGCCCCACCAGGAACACAGGAAGCAGAAAACCTTCTTCCACCTTATGATTTTAATCTTCCCATACATACCAAGAAGARGGTAAATAAAAAAAAATGGGAGTTATAAAATGAGTCAAGAGATGTTTCTGAAAGGACTATGTAGCCTGGGAATCTCTCTTCAGCTGATCATTCCTTAAAATTGTTGTATAAAGCRCTACCATCGCTTCAGCTAGAGTATTATGATGCATTTTATATATCTGTATATCTACCTGTATATCTACCTATCTCTTTTTCCCTTCACACAAGTGCTCACATGCACACGTATATGCAAAACCAAAGTGCTTTAGCAGTGAATTCACACCCATCTGCTTTAATACAGGAAAAAGACCTTCACAGACTGAATCGCAGGTAGCTTGGCATTCGAAGACTCTGCAAGTCTTTGATAGCTTTGCCTCAGCGAGACTCAAATGAGAACAGGCTTCTCCACAAGAGCAGCAAAGGAGACACTGTGAGATCTTAGACCAGCGGCCAGCACACGCCAGGACCCTGAGCTGCAGCAAGGAGCTTACTCGTACGAGGAGATGATCACCACAGCCAAACACAGCTTAGACTTTCTGCATTTCCATGCAACATTGTAGAGGAAATAATTTCCACATCCTCTGATACAGGGCAGTATGGTCTGGGCTTCAAGCTAAATTATTCATTGCTATCCTGTCACATCATACAGAGATTTTAAAAAAGTGTAGAGGAGCATGGAAATCCCCCATAAATAAATCAATCAGTAATATATTTAAAGTACTGCTGTCGCTGTCAAGGCTAAGAAATGAGAAAGTGCATTCTTGAAATGGAGGGAATACAGAGACTTCCAGGAATGCATTTAAAATCAGGAGCCGCCTCCTCCAACTCTGCCACTAATGGAGCGCAGCCTGGGGCGAGCGAGCGCTGCTGCCGAGCCCAGCCGCTCCTCGGGTAACTCCTGCACCGGCCAGGGTGAGAAACACAGAGACTTTCTCTGAGAAAGGCAACGGATTTCACTGCCTCCAGCATCAGGCCTCGAGCATTTGTCCTGGTCTGCGTACCCAAAGCCCAAAATGTTTCTTTCGACGTCATTTTCTGTACACTGACGTTAAATGCTCATATAATATTGGGGAATAACATTTCACTGCAAGTTCAGCAGGTGCTGCTGGGGGTGCCCTTGTTGGTGGGGGTGCTCCTCAGCCCCCGGCTGGGCTGCAGCACGGAGAAGRGGCTGCAGGCACACGGAGACGGACGCTGTTTGCTGAACCCGTGTCCCCTGCGGAGCACGAGGGACCGGCCGGCCTCAGGGCAGCCCCGGGCGAGGAGCCTCCGCGGAAGGCGCCGCGGCGCCCAGCGCGGGGACGCTCGGCCAAACCGGCGGCCGCCGCCACCGAGGCCCCACGCGGCCACCCGCGCAAGCTTCTCCCGACCAGAAACGCCCYGCAGGAGCCCTGATAGCACGGAGCATGAACACCCAGCTACCGTAAACAGAGCAGGCCATGGGGCACGCAAGCGGCGCTTCAGAACAGGTAAGGGCAGATGGGACTCTGTGCAGCCAACTACTTCCCATCAGTTGAACATCAGAGCCAACCGCTACACCACGATCAGTGCTTATGATCAGATAGAAATCCTCCCAAACGTTGCACTGCCAACACTGCTGCCACTGAAGTCAATAGCCCAAACTGTCAAGCACTTCAGAGACTTTAGTACTCTTTGACTATTAAGCAGAAGAGCAAAAAAGCCCCCAAAAATAATAATTAAAAAAAAGGATTTCATTGGAGTTGTATTGGATATAACTATCTTCATCTCTCACAGGCAAAAAGACCCCTCTGTCCATATTCACTTTGCATAGGAAATTAACCAAAGAAATTCAGACTACACAAACTTTTTCACTTTAGGATATAGGTTGCCATTTCCAGCTATATAATATTATTTCAAGAAACTAAGAATCCCCTCTGAAAGTTGGGCTTCTGTTCAGTGTCCCAATACGCCTCCAGCTTGGTGCCATAATTGCACACAGAGGAATCTGTACCATTTGATTGAACTGTCTCTGCTGTGACAGCATCTCTTGAGATCCAGACCCCGTTTTCTGTAGGCTGAGTAGGACCCGGCCGTTACATATACAGGGCACCTAAAGGTCTGAAAATTTAGCAGGGATTTGGTTGCTCAAACTGTGGAGTAATACTTGGCCATATTAAGGTGAGCACAACTCACAAAATATCACAGCAGTCAAGGAGCTAAAGGAATGGCCTTGCAGTGTGCACTGGAACTGGTCACATTTATACATGCCATGTACAGTGAAAAATGCACAAGACTTTGGAAGAAGTAAATTTCATCAAGAAATAAGTGCAATAAGTGACACAGCTTCATTCAACCTTCCTAATAAGTAGAATCAGTTTGGGATTTAATATTTATTGCCAGCTAGGAACTAAATAACTTGCCAGATATTTCTGCAAGTATGTTCTACTTTGGAAAAATTTTAACTGCATAACTTTGACTATTGTAAATAATTTGTATGYGATGTATCTGCCTTACATTTGGGATGGCTGCCCGCGCAATCCGAAAATAACCTYGACAAAATCAACAGTCAGGATAAAGGCAAGTTTTCCACGAACAGGAGATCATTTGGAAGGCCCTGTGATGAACACGTCACATTTCTAAAATATCGTCGCTTATCCTCCAACACGTAGCCTTAATTAAAATATCACATTTAATTTTATGGTACTGTAGGCCAAGATGTTTGCAGTAATTAGAATTTTGACTCTTACAGTGAGAYATTTTGATAACGTAATCTTTTAATATAACATAGCAGACATTTCTTTCTGATGTGCATGTGCATCTGTACCATACGTTCCCTAATCATATTTAGAAACTCTCCAATGGCATCAAAGATGCATGGAAAAAAGCTTATTCCCATATTCTGCTTGTCCACATACTCATTTGCACAATAGGATTACTCACATGAGTAATGTTAAATACACGCATAGAATTTTCCAGCCCTCACTGCATGGCAGACACCTTCGCTCCTAACAGGACAGTGTAGGGTGAAGATTTTCCTTTCCATTTGTAGCCTCCAATAGGAAAGTACCTTGGAAAATGTCACTGAGAGAGCAAACTGTAGTGTGGCAAGAGTCAAAGTGGTTTCTCAGTAGGTTGAAATAGAAATTAGAAGAAAGAATGATGAAATCAGTTCCGGAATAAATAGATGATTTGCAAAATATAGACATATTAAGACTGTGTTCTACCTACAGTGAGTTATATTCAAGGCAATGTGCTTACAACCAAGCATCTTTAATATAAGTTGATCACAAAAGAATGCCTCTGGTATCTTAAGTCAGACAAGAGATGTTTATAGACACAGATGCACATAATACATGTCTGTGACTGATACTGGTATGCACGAAGTTGCCCAAGCTTTACAGGGAACCAGAAACACACTGCCGTGGTGACTGCACATGAAGTGAAGACTGTYGCATGATGTGACTGGAAAGAGTTGCCTAAATGGGAAGTGGAGCACTTTTGCCCCCGCATCACGACTGCCATAGTCTCAATTTATACAAACATGTGACAGTCTCAAATGTTCTCTCCTCTATACAATCATCTGTGGCCAGCTGGGTGATGTTAACCAAGAACTAACCATAAACATCTGCTTAGTGTACACAAATGTTGCCTTTATTCCCAGATTTTCCTAAAAGAAAATATACTGTCAGCCKGCATGTACAAATTTTAGTCATCCTCCTTTTCAAAGTTGTTCTTTTTTAAAGAAACCCCAAGCTGTTAACATACTTAGATCTATAAATATCCATGCTATGTGATCTGACACAAGCGTGCTACGTTTGCSTTTCGGTGTCCCTTTGGCGTCCCTTTCCTAACACTTAATAAAGAGGTCAAACAGCTACTCTCAAGCTGCCCAGGTCAACCTCACCTTTCCAGTTGTTGTCAGTCCTGCCTAGCACCGAGGTCTGTGCAAGGAGCAGTTGGAGAGCATCTAATCCCAGCACGTGCTCTTCACAGCTCTGCTGAAAACACTCTGTGTGTTAAAGCAATTGCTCAGCAACTTTTGAAACCCGATTTAGACATGAAACCTAGCATAACACACTGCATTAAAAAATGTGTATCTGGTATCTAACATTTGTTGTACACTCTTACCGTTGCGCTGTGCTGGAGCGGGCTCAGCGCAGCACTTCCCCACGCCRCTGTGGCTTCAGCACTCCCGCACCGGCCGCATCCCCAGGGACACACAGGAGCGCATCCAAACGGCCCGTGGGACTCGCCTCGCCTGGTTTTGACCTAAAATCCTACCTGCTCAGGCCTCTTCTCTAGTTTATGAGGGGTGAAGGGCACCTTGTTTCATCTAACTGCGTGTTCTAGCCAAGTGCAAGGAGGGTCTGGAGCCCCTAGTGCCACAGGAGGGGCCAGCGGTGCCCTCCGCGCGATGGCCCCATAGCTGCTCTGGGGACACGTGCAGCTCCCCAGCACCCACACGTGGGCTGAGCTAGGGCCACAGTGCAGAGGTTGTTCTTGTGATGGCAGCTGTTCAGAAGGGTTTATTTTCCAAGATTCATCAACGTTGACTTGTTTTTATTGCATTTTCTTTCTTTAAAGAGTGAAAACAAGATCCAAAGGAAGGCTACTTCCAATCAGGAGCCCTATCAGCAGGCTATAAATAAGCAAATTCTCTACTACAAAGACAGTGTTCTACAATAGCTTTGCACATAATTTAATAAACATTTTTAGTTACCATTTGGCTGGCCTACAAGCCCAAGCTGCATCTGCATGAGTAGCCCACCTGCAAAGGCTGGGCTGGAGAGAAAAAGGGGGAAGACAGCAGCGCGACACTTCCTAAAGTTCCATGGACATAAAGTCCAGGTTTTAGGTTGGGACTTGCAGAAGGAATTACGCTTGCCACACAAAACCCATCTCCCCCTCCTTGGTGATTGCGTGATACACATTTCCTTTAGAGAGACACAATATTCCTACAAGTGCTGCATGTGAACAATTTTTCTATATCATTCAACAAGCTTTCCAAAAAAAGATCATTATTGTGAGAGCAGTTTCATATAGGAATAAAAGCAGGTTTCTGACACGCAGTCCCTTTCCAGCACTCCCTTTTCCAGCAGAAAACAGAAGGAGAGCTTTCAAAGCGGAAACATCAGAGGGGCCAAGCGCCGATCCCCTCGAAAGCGCAGCAACTCTCCCACAGATATCAGCGGAGCCGGAGTTTGGCCCTACATAAAATCCGTCTGGCACTCGCAGCCGCGATGGGAGCAGTGCCCGCGRGCGGCGAGGGCCCCGGGAGCGCGCGCCAGTGCCGCAGCGCGCGTGCAATCRCGGCCCCGGCGAGCTACGGCGCGCGCGGGCGGCCGCGAGCATGTGCCCAGCTGCTCACGCCTTCCATTTGAACTCGGCCTGGCGCCTTCTCCCCGGGCAAATCCATTAATCAAGCCCTGTAATTCGAGCTGCAGGAGAACGTATGGGGAGAATTTATACACGGGGTGTCTGCTATCAGAAAAGGCCATTCAAGAAACGRGCCTCGCTGAACCCATCTCTGTGTAATTCTTAGAAACCGGAGTGTGTGATGATGATTTGGTAAACATCTGTGACTCAGTGTCTGAAGTATGGTTATGACAGTCTCTGGGAGAAGTGTTACTAACTACACAGCTTCAAGCGTTTTCCCGGCCAAAGGATCACATGCCGAGTCAAACACCATGGGAAAAATTAATGATCTTCCACGCTTGCCTGCCTCTCCATGTGCTCGCGGCAGCCCCGGGAGCTCCCGCTGGGGCGGCCCTGCGCCCACGAGCTGCCGCCTTGCGGGCACGGGGGCGGCTTGTGCAGCCGCTCCAGGCTCGCCGGGAAGCCCGTTTATCCAAGGGGCACCAGGCTCCTCGGTACCAGGGCATCACTTCTTCCAGTCACGTCCTATGTGCATACGTTGGTACATAACACCGTTAAAGAGTCCAACAGGTTTGCAAAAACAGCTTCCTCCTTAATGAGGCAAGCTATCCGTGGCTCGGTACTGTTTTGAGAGGGAAGACTGAGGAAGAACAAGGGTAAGTATTGATCCCAGCCTATTTTATTTCATTAAACTAAGCATATTTAAGCTCTCCTAATTCATTAGCTACTGTCAAGCCAGCGGTATCAACTGCAACCCGCCCCATCCAATGACTAGAACAGCACAACCTAGAACAAGCAGCCCACTGCACAGGATTATTTCCTTTTMAGACCTGGGGGGCACAGTGTTCATTGGCCTAAGCAAATGAGAGCAGCTCATTTGCAGGAGGGCCTCCCCTCACTGCCCCACATCAGCCCACACCTCCATCCCCACACGGAGCAGCCGCCACCGGAATGACACTCAGGGCAGCAAAAGGAGAACGTTCAGTGGCATCTCCCATGAGCAGCGTGTTCATCATTGCCTACTGGAAATGCATTAAATGTGTGCAAGCCAAACCACTCATTTTCACTCAAAGCCAGCATTTTGTCTGCCCTACCCTCACCACACAATCAGTGCAAATTCTACAGGTTTTAAGTGGCTCACCTCACAGATGCTMCATGAATAAGTTGCAAGCACAGACAGCCCTCTGGGCACTCCACACAGGACACAGCCCTCGCCAGCAGGAGGTTCCCAGGGAATTTGCAGCCTCCGGCTCCCTTGCTCGTGGCCCAAAGGCTCCTGCAGGCACCTGACCCCATCAGGGCTGCAGCTCCCGCTCGCTGCCAACACGTGCCCAAGAGCTGTGCTCCACTTCACCTGCCAGTTTTGACCTGGGACACAGTACAACTAGCAGTTACCCAGGTCATACTGATTAATATGGAGCATTATTTTAATTACATTTGAAATATTAGTATGAGGAAAWAGTGGAAAAGCATTTGCTACAGTGCAGCATGCCTTCCTTCTGCTTGCATTTGCGTTACAAACCACATAATCTGCCTGCACACAAATGAGCACCAATGATATATTTCTATATATGGTTTTATGCAAGTATGCATAAAAGATAACAGTAGCATAAAAGCTTCAGTAAAAGCAATCTGAGATTTTCCCCTTACAAGAACATGGAAATCCTACCAGTAAACTACAAATCTGTAATGCTGTGCTACAAAAACATCAGCAGCATTTAGGGGAGCTACAGCTGGGCACATCCCRTTAGGTGCAGGCCAGCCCCTTGCAGGAGCAGCTCGGTGCTGTGCAGACTTTGTCCTGCTTGACTCAATTCTCTCACATCAGGGAGATAAAATACAGACCTTCTCTGTCTACGAAATCTGTTAACTGCTAACATATTTTACACATAAAAAGGGGGTAAAAGAGGACATTTGTGACAGTCTTATCCATAAATTGTACCTATTTCAATTGCCTAAAGATACACCTAAATTTATGAAAATACCTTGCTCAGTCTGATAGGAACAGTGCCTTCAAGATATGGTCAGCACCTGATCTGATTATTGGAAGACCCTGGCACACACCTGCACATTTTCACTCGGCATTTTCCCTACTGCTCCACTTCTGAGCATTGTCTGATCTTGCTTCCCTAGCCAGGTTGTTCCTGTTAAGGTCTGTTACTCCTCCAAGCTCATGATTCACCAGTGCATTTTCCCTTCAGTGATACTATTTTGGAGTGGCCCCTTTTTCTGCTTGTCAGAACCACATTTATATTCCAGCTCGGTGCACTCATTGCCCCTCTAGCACTGCTAGCAAGCCTTCAGGTCAAAAAGGGAGCAGTGCAAACCCAAAGAATCTGTAAAATGAAGTTGTGTATATTGATAACATGAGAAGCAGCATCATGCACGTACCGAGTAGCACTGTCTTCCTCACTGCACAAATATGAAGCATCTAGCACTCTGATGCTTTTAATGTTCTTCTGCAAAACTCACTTACAAAAAGAAAAACACACCATAGAGAATAAGGGATTGATTGTCCTGAAAATGATATGTGAGGCTCTGTTGAAATAAGCCAATAATAAGATAACCTTGAGAAGAAGGCAGCGGGTAGGAACAAATCAACCTCTAAACAGCTTAGTAAGTTCTCTAGAGCCACTTCTGCYGTCAGCAACCCTCACGTCTACCTGGGATCACTGCCTGAACAGCACGCAGCTCACTGCAGATTTATACTTAGCCTAACAGGGAGCAGCATGCAGCACAACACACGTGAACRAAGGGGAGATTGCCTCTTTCACCCTGTGCTATTTCGAAGTTTATGCCTGCAACTCCACAGAAGCCCCCGGAAAAAAAGGCCTGAAAATCACAGTTCTTGCTCTAGGACTGCAGTAGCTGACTTCAGTCACACTGAAAATACAGAGGCACAAACAGCAAATCTCTTCATAATCAATGGCTTTGGTAGATGTCCAAACAAAACCGTTTCAAAAAACAAGAATCASAAAGATATAAACAGGAGGCCTCAGTGATATTAAATGGCAGATCAATCTCATTTTGTGTTTTCCCCAACCTCCCAAAATTCTACCTATTTCCAGTATTTCCCCAAATACCAGTATTTCCAAACTGTTTCTTCCTCACTACAAGTACCCAGTTAAGGCAGGGTTGTTCACAAGCATGGAAATTTGGACTATTAGACCAGTAGTGGTTCTGTTAGACCAATAATCTTTTAGATTATTTCCCCCCTCATTTGGTGGTACGAGCAAAAAGCAGCTAGGGCATCACAGAACCAACAAAGCCAACCCAAGTAACGCTTTCCCCCTCCAGCCTGTTGGCAGTGGCATTTATATTATGTATAACTTGCTCTTACATTTCATGTCTGTTAAATCAGTAGACAGTTACCACTGACATGTATAAGGTAACAATATTGTCAGGAACTCATTCACACTTCAAACATGGACATACGTGGTTGTAGGTGGTTGATTTGTGTTTGTTCACGTAAACAGGACTTGTGCCTTCATCACCCGCATGGATGTCTGAGGCATCCATATGTTAATGGTAAGCTGCAACCAACTAACAGCATGATGCCAAAGCTTGGGAACACTAGAAAATAAGCAAGCCAAGCCTCCTCCTTGTTTCCTCTGTCAATATTTTCCCTGGAAATTTAAGTTTGTGATGCATTTGTAAACACCTTTGAGGGAACCTTCAATGCAACTTTCATTAATATGCAATATTAACACCTTCTATTAGGAAGGAAATCTCACTACCAACAGCACACCCACCTACTGCTTTATGACCCCTTGGTCCCGGGGCCTGGTTTATCCCACCACCGGGATATCCCGGGGCACCTCGGCAGGAGCCCCAGGCACCACAAGTGCCAGCAGTGCTGCCTGCAACTCTGTGCCCCACGCGGGCTTGGGCACAGTCCCATCTTCGCCAGAGGCTGCCTTTATTTTTACACAGCTCTGCCTTCATTTTTACACAGACTTTTGCAGGAGCCATGAGAAGCTCCGGGGTTTTTCAGTCAGCAGGATCTCACCCAAGCCGATTAACAGAGAAGAACATTCATGGCTGGTTGCTTGCAGATGGCAAAACATCGTTGCAAATAAACTCCCGCTTTCACCCTGCAAAAAAGATGCACGTGTGGCAAACAGCTGGGGAGCTTCCCTCTTACTCACTACGAACAGGCAGGCCAGGCTGCCAGGAGACTGGTGTCCCTGAGAGGCAGTGGARTACATGGACATCGCGGCACAGCTGGGATCGCAGGATGCAAAGGAGAATAATTGCACCAGACTAAGACCACCGACAACAGCATTGAAACAGGGGAACCTGTAATTACGAAGCAAACAACACGCACTGGGTTTCCTCCTTATGATTTCAAAGGTGTCCARGGCATAGAGAAACTCCAAATTGTATTTAATACAGTTTTTCTTCCACGCAGTAACGCAAATGAGCACAACTGTCTCAGCAGTTCACTGTAATTCCTTATTATACATGAAGAACAGAAAGAAGGATTGAAAAGAACATTTTAGGCAGCACTTTTTCCTCTAATTTCCCTCCTTACATTTGATAAAAKAAATCTGCTTTCAGCTAGATGTTTCTGAACAGAGACTTGCTTCACATATTCCCTCAAGAACCTCACCATTACAGCATCTGATAGTATTACATTTTTTTTAAACTGATCTCTCACCTATTTTTCCCCTCTTCTCTAAAAATAGAGATGGAATTTTCACCAATTTCACTCTAAAATTAGAATATCAATGCCATAAGTTAAACACCTATTTCATATAATTCCRTATATAGTTTTCCACAGTGACATATGCTTTCAATGAAATAAAAACTTATGTGGTAGAGTAGAAGCTCTGCTTGAAATGCAGACAAACCACCTGAAACATGGAAAGTCTTAAGCAATAAAAAAGCTCCACCATGATCAGCTAATAATACACTGAGATGGAGTAATACATCCAAATGTAAAGAGTACAAACACAGTTTAAGCATAGTCTTTAAGCCTAGCCACATCATACTTCAATAAATAACATAGTTAAATAAACACCAGGGCTCAATCACAGGCTACTCCATCACTCCTTAAACTGCAATAAACAAAATATTCATTGTAGGTAGCAAGACAGCAAATAAGGATTCCACTCGTCTCACTTCGGATATCGTAACAAAAATAATTAATATTTTATTCTGTTCTGCCACCACAATGATTTCTTGTTGCCATTATAAAACACCTCTTAATTTATCTTTTCCATGTATTTGTGTTTATTGGTGGGGAAGAATCAAGGTGCACATTAAATATTTAAGTGTAACACAGGTAATCATGTATTATGCTTTATTCTCTGAAAAGCAGCACGCAGCTTTTAACGCCCAATCAGGAATGTTACTAATCTTAATGTAACCCCCTTAGTCTATGGCACTGCACTTCCACATTGAGATCTTCCTGCTGTCCATGGAAGTATCCCAGGGCCACGCGGAGCCGACTGGAGCGGTGGTGCAGTGAGCGACACGACACATTTTGGGCAGCACCTCCAGGGTGTCTCCTTGGGACCTGGATCCCACATTAATCCAAGGCCCCGGGGGTTTCCTCGCACCACCCGCATCCCCACTCCTGAGGGAAAAACACCCTTAATCCCAGTTCGCTTCCACCAACTCTCAACAGGAGAGCCCATCTAAAACCCTATCCTAAACCCTAAATCCCTCTTTACTTGGCCTCCTCAGCCCACCCTCTGCTTGCAGTCACAGGCTCCGCAGGCAAGGGGCAGCTTTAATGCTACCAGCAGACACTGGAAACACACGGTAAAGCGCCAGCACCCCAAAAGAGCGCCAGGGACAGCTGTCACCTCTGCAGTTCCGCAGGCGGATGCTGGGAGCAGCGTCCAAAGCACAAGCTCTGCTCCCGGCTGTTGCACGTGGATGTGCCCGACCTCCCTGTGGCCAGCGGCGCGGGGCTCGGGGCAGGTGCCGCCAACGTCACCGTCCCGCCTCGGCAAGGCTCAGGTCGGCCTTTTTGTTGTGTCCGTGTGGGCAAACACGGGCCCTCCRGCTGCAGAGGGGCCATGGTGGAGCTGCAGACCACGCACCCGGGAGACCAACCTACCTACAGACCCTATCAGCCACTATCACTAACTCCTAAAAAGCCCGAGACTAATGCTGCATATGCAAAAGCTAATTGCCAATTTCCTTTATTATATACATACATGTCTATAAACTAAATAAAYTCTAATATTTAAATAATATAAGCATCTGTTATACCCCACTGCTTGAATGTTTTACTGCAAACTAGAGCTACCCTTGCCAACTTCCAGCCCTGGCACCGAGGGCAGCCCCGAGCTGGCATCACCTACCACAGTTCAACAAGTTTGCCAAGTTCCTGCAAAACTCATGATTAAAATGCCCTCTAGTCCTGAATTCCACATGTTGTCCCTTTATGCCCCTCCASTCCCTTTGCATGCCATTCAGCAAAACCTAGCTTACCTTCCATAGAGTATTTTAGTTTTATCTAATAAAATCTTCTTTGTCTTTAGGACACTCATCCAACTAATTTAAATACCTTTTTAGCAGCAGCAAATACCTAAGAACAGTGTGATCACTGTGCTCAGTTRTTAACCTGGAATCATCAAACAGTATCACTCATGTTCCGATAGATATCCCAGTACTAGAGTGCTGATCAGGAAATGAGTCACATGGGAGCCTATGGAATCCAAAGGCAGACAACTAATAAGGCCTGATGCAGACATTAACACATTCAGAGCTTCTACCTGGGACTAAGACACCCTCTTAGAAAGGCCGAGCTTCTTTATTTTTTGGACGAAAAATGGCCCAATTATTGACCTCGCTGCCTTGACATAACAAGACAAGGCAATTTTGGGAGTTTAACTGCAAGGCTGAGGGATGCGGGAAGCGAGCCTCGAGTCAGACCGTTGGATGCCACCAGGTTTGGAAGCGCGTGCGCGACCGGCCCCGGTAACGCGCCGGGATCATCCCACTCACACCTCTGCTCTCCCGCAGGGAAAGCGGCCGCCAGCCCTGGGGAAGAGACCCCCATTGCCGGGCAACAGCAACACCACAAACGGGTGCCTGGCATTGACTTGGCAGGGAAGGAAAACGGGGGGAAAAAAAAAAAGAAAAACGGCTGAAACGGCAACCGCCCCCAAATCAAGCCACGCTGCCGAGCAGCACTAACACTCAAATACTGATTACCACCTAGACACAGTAGCCTTATGCCAGGTACTCCACCAGCATAAATATCACTGACACAGGAAAACTGCAATGCCGTATTTTATCAAAAGTAATTATGAAATATCAACACGAGCTCTATGAAAGTTCCCCATAATGTTAAGAAATAAAAGATTTATTTTTCAGTAGTGTCACTCAGCAGAACACTATGCAAAAAAAMCCCTCTTCTATTAGGTGTATTGGATGCTTTAAAGAACCTGCAAGAAGATTATAATTAGTATTAGATAATAGAGAGCTTCTTCATGAAAGATCAGAGGCCACTTGAAATTAAGCACACCAGACTTTCAAATTTAATCAAGTTACAGGAGCTTAGAAACTGCTGCTGGACTAAGGGCTAATTCACATTATTTATTTGGCATCTTTAATTTGAGCATTTGCTTGTCTTTCCGTAATTTGCAAATTGAAGATTGATGGATATGAGGCTCCTGGAGCTTTCCTGGGTATCAGTTAACAAATTCAAAGAGCAGGACTCATTGGACAAATCTCCATATGCAAACCAAACATGTGAAAATTAAGTGATCTAATGTAACAAAGGAACAAAATGAAATTATTTCTCACAGTATTCTTTGTTTGTCTATCCTTAGCCACCATCTCCGAGAAGTGTAAATTAGAAGTTGAAATGATTTCTTTCAAAAATTAAACACAGCGCACGGCCACTTTTTCATTTCTTTGTGTACTCTCACTTCCTGCTTTCTTCTCTTCCCCTTGAAAGGGCTATTTCAACRAGAGCGAGTAAACGTCTATAATTGCAAGAGAAAATGTTAATATAACATTTACACAGTTCAACAGCTTCAAAGCTGTTTCACTCGATGAATATGCCTAAAAGAAAGCTTACACAGACAGGGCAAAAACCCACCAAATTGCTACTTTGGCTGGAAATTTTGTAAGGAAACCTTAAATGCAGAAAGAGGAAATAAATAAATAAAAATAATAAACCACACACAAACACCAAACAGCCTCATCTTCTCCCTAATTCAAGCCATTTAGAAGCTCTGTGCTTAAGCCACGGATTACTAGTGATACCATCTCCTCCAGCAGGCTGTGCCTAAAGAAAGCATCCTCCTTATTAAGAAAGGGGGAGAAAAAAAAAGTTTAAGCCAAATAATTCAGGCCTGCATAAATCTTTAATAGGAGCTACCCTCCCAGGATTGGCTGCACTTTCTTTTCTATGCCCAAGGGAAACACAATATGTCTTAGAAAAGAATAAGAGTAACTCCATCTTGTGTGTTACACGATATCTTCAAGTAATCCGGAGGATTTTGCCTTTGTCTGCCACAAACAAAAGGCCACCCATACATAATGTGGCCTGGCTTTTCCAGGCTCCTCACCTTCGCAGGTGACACACCGAAGACGGACGGGCAACGCCGGGCCAGCCCGTCGCTGCAGGCAAGTTTGCTCTCGTGGCAATTTAGTAATGGAAAAAACAACCCATGAAAAAAGCACAAACTCACCCCTTGGAGGAATAAAGTGTGATTTGCCCCTTGCAGTTGTCCCAGTTTTCTACAGATCTATTTAAAGGTGTTGCTAAGAAGCCGAAAAACTTGTTTTCACGCTGTTATTTCATCTTAAGGCGCTCTTAGGGGCATTTTCCTTCATTCTTTTTTTTTTTTTAAAAAAATCCTACTCTCTAAAATTAGTTGTACAAACCAAGAATAAAAGAACAACTTCAGCGGAACATTAACTTTTCCCAGCAAGGAGGAGGCAGCGGCGTCGCCCAGGCCAGCGCTGGGGGTGAGCGGGAGGCAACGGCTGGCAGGACGCTGCCAAAGCCGAGGAAGARGAGCAGCAGGAGGAGGAAGAGGAGGAGGAAGGCGGCYGCAGCAGGGCCACTGCAAGCCCAGGGCAGCCCCTGCTGTCCGCAGCCTTGGCAGATCCCATCTCCAGGATGAGAGGCCCACATGCTGCTTTGGGAAGAGGCACCCCCGGGCAGGCAGGAAGGCACAGGGCGAGCGGCGCGCGCGGTGCCTGGCACCCGCCGAGGCCATCCCGGCCCGCCAGGACACACACTGCCACGTTACAGCATAGAGAAACCCCTGAGAATTCCTCAAATCAATTTGTAGACAGGCGCTAAGTAGTAACTGGTGTGAAACGCGGCTTCATGCGTCTTTTGTTGGCCGGCATTGAAGGAGCCGCTCCATTTCCAGTGCGGGCAGCGGCTATCGGGCAGCGCGGCGGAGAGGCAGCGCCAGCGCAGGCTGCATTAACCGGAGCAGTCTTTCAGGCTGACGACGAGATAAAGCTGCAGCACAAGCACTGCTTGCGGCCCCCGACAGTAAATYATTTTGCCACTGCACTGGGGGCACACGGGATCTGTTGCATTTAACAAAAACATGGGGAAAATGATGTTAACCTCTGGAGACTAGAGGGTAAAGCAGGAGCTAAGTTACTAAAAGTTTCTGATATTTTTCTGGAGAAAACAGGTATCAGAATTCTGTTTTGCTCAGTTAATGGATCTAAAAAGTACCTCCAAAATTTAAAAAAAAATAAAAACAGAATTAAAACTCAGATTGCACCATGTATGTTATTTCACAGACTGCTCACAGAACTGTGTTTAAAAATACATGACCTGGCTGCCAGCACAGACTCCTCTGGGCCTCTGCATCCCTTGCTCCATACATGTATTTACCAACACTTTGTGGGGTAGCAAAGCAGAGCACAACCCCTGAAACACCCCTGGTGTGCCAGGCAGCTCACCATGCTCCTGGAAAGAGGCTTGTAGGAGCCATCCCGCTCCCCTTTTCCCCGCTCCGCTGCCTGGATCGGGGGATCCTGGTCACAGCACAGTAGGTGACAACAAGCCAGCCCTGCTATTGCTTGCAGGAGAGCAGTTGCCAAAGTATCCCCTTTCCCAGCTCACACCCCCCAACTCACCCACATGCTATTTCAGAGCGCAGAAAGCAGAGTTTTGGCAAAAAGTAATAAAAACTGTCCTTACTGCCAGCAGGCACCGCAGAGCGGCAGAGCGCGGAGCCGAGCGCAGGCCGGAGCTTTGTGCCCTCGCACGYCGCTGCCCCGCGGCTCCCCCTGCGCGGCCCTCCGCTCGGCACCGCAGGCCCCAGCGCAACGGGAGCGCCGAGGGTCCRGCCCTCGCCGAGGCTGCTGCCCTGCACGCCGCGCTTGGCGCAGCTCACAGCTCTAAGACACTCACTGTTGGTTTTGCTCCTGGATCGACGGGCTGAATCTTTTTTCAACAGGTCCAGGCAACTCGAGAGCATCTCGCAAAGGTTTACGGCCTGAGCCCCTGTCCATGTCCAGGGACACTCCACACAGGCTTTCTTGCAAACAAAAACTCACGTAAATGCTTGGAGGAAACGTTACCRAGGCGAGTGCAGCACTTGCTATTTTTCCCACATTATTTATCTTGTTCCTGTATCAATTGCTGTCACAGGAAACACGTGAGGCACTGCAAGCTCTCCAAGGCCAGCACACACAGCACCCATAGTACCAATAGGCTCTATCAGAAAAGGAAAACCTTGTTCTTTAAAAGTCACTGGCAAACAATATACACAGAACAGCTACGTTGTTAATATAAGATACAAGGGCAGAGATTCAAGTTGTTAAAAGGTCATTTACAAAACCTACTTATTTTCTCTTCATCCCCTCCAAATCGCCTTCAGGCAACAATTCCTACATTTCTTCAGTGCTTTTCAGGAGCCTGTCCAGATTGTGCATATCCTAAGACACCAAGACCAAATTCCTAGGCTAGACAGCTTATATTTTCCTATTTCATCCATCCTTTCCCTATTTATCCATCAATCCCTAATACTGAAATGAAGAGCAAGCCCTTCCAGCTAAGGCAAGGATCTCCTACTGTATTGTTAATACCTCCATTGTACAGTGGAGCTTTGTTTGCAAGTTCAGCCCTCTTGGGCTTGGCATAGACATCGTAAGTACAGTTACTYTGGGGAAGTTGTTTTTCCTTTCTCAGCTTTACAAGTTTAGTACAGGTCTGTAGTACATGACCTTTTTTCATTATTTATTAAAATGTAATTTTGACTGAATTGATAAAACCTCCAGTTCTTACACCTCCTCAGCAGGTTCCTCAGCAACTTGACCTTCACTTTCACATCTCACAGAACTCTAACTTCCAAATAAAGAAAGCATCAGGAAATAGGAAACTATAAGCTAATAAAACTTTTTCAAATGCTAGGAAACTTAGACACCACAAGTTCTTTTTTAGATACCTTATTTTCAGTCCTTTAACACTACTGCCCAATTTAAAACAGATATCTGCAATCCTGTTCTAGATTTAGCTCTTCAGTCACTTTAGAGGATCCAGGAGAGGACACTAATGAAGTTTTCCAACCATTACAAGATCTTATTTCACTGCAAGAACCTGTTCTGCCATGCAGCTTGGCTGCATGCAGATACATAAGCCATGACCCAGCATTAATTTGTACAAAATGACTCCATCATTTACCTCTGCAACTAGCATACAACCTTTAAACTAAAATTCAGTCATTAATTTTGATACCATGTTGAGCATAAAACCACCACTAGATATTGCTGAACACTTTGGATTAATACCTAATGCAGAAGGCTTCTATTCAGCATGAGTTGTTTTATGTAAGTCAGTCCCACCTCCCATTCCACGCTCAGGATTTCCCAGCCTTCAGCAGGCAACCTGGCCACAAACATTGCTCCTATTCTAGTCAAAAATATCAGAAATCTATTTTTGGTTTTCCCCTGCTCCTAGAGCCTACAAGAGTCTGTTCACAGGTGCAAGACCTAACCTTTAGGYTTGCCAGCACCCTTCTCTTTCAGTATTAAGATCATCACTTCCAGCACTCTGTTGGCTTTGGGCACAATTGTGCCATGAAATTTTTCATAAAATTCTTCATAAAATAATGTTTTACTTGGGTCCAGGTTGCTAAAAATCACATCCCAACATCCACCCAACATCCATTTACCCAACTAAAAACAAAAAGCCACAGGGGTAACTGGTGCTACCCTCCCCCACATACCTTCACCTGAAGATACTTGTTCCCAGCGAAGTGCCCTTGTCCTACACCCCTACACTAAAGGTCCAGGCACTTCCCTTGCTGTGTGCAAAGGCTGAACAAAAGTGCCCAGACATCTCACTTCCAACCTTTCCCAGATGCTGGCTGTCTGCTGGAGCCCCCCAACCCCTAGAAGGGCAGCAAGCAGAGCATGAACTCACCTTGGTGCTTGCTTAATCCAGGTGGGTGGGAGGCAGCCTTCCCTACCCGCTTGTGAAGCCATGTTCACCTTTCTGCCACAGCCACTAAGCTCCCYGAGGCGCTTGGGTCACCACGGTGCTTCAGGACATACCCAACAGCTACTTACGAGAGCACATTCACCTATTCAGCCAAGGCAGTTTGACCCAGAGGAGGCGGCAGCCCTGACACAGCTCAGGACCACAAGGAGCCCAAGGCCTGGGCTGTAAGAAGCAGGTCACAAGGAAGCCCATTATGGGGACACTCACCTCACAGACACCACGACCAGTAGCCATCCCAAAGCCCAGTTCTTCACCCCACAGGGCAGCAAAGACCAGACACCCTGCATGGCTGCCTCCTTTTAAAAGCTCCCCCTCGTGCAACAAGCCCCGGGTGGGTTAATGAGCCCCAGGTGGGTTAATGAGGTGCCCAGGGAGATGAACAAGCCTCAGCTGCTCCACATTGCCCTCTCCTCACAGGGCTGGGGCAACAGGGCTTCCCACACACCAGAGAAAGTGCAGCCTCTTTCTACCTTTATAATATATCTATACACACATATACAGTCCCCTTTTAGCTCAACAGTCCAATTTCACCACGCACCATCTCCAACCGTGGGCCCAAGGGATTTCCTCCTCTGCCCGCGGGGCTGCTGGCTCAAAGCTCAGGAGCAGCTTTGGAGGGTGACGGTGCTCGGCCGCCCATTCCTAGAGCATTAATGCTGTTCCTTAACACAGGAAACACTCACCGCTTTCCACCGCGGAGGAGTGGGGCCACGCCGCTCTCTTAATAGAACTCGCCTGGAAATCAAACACAATTTTTATTCAGGGAGATGATTACTGTGTCTTGTTTAATTCTTGCCTAACAAATGTCAGCGCTAATGTATTACAGATTATTCAGTCAATTTGATGGTTCCAGGTGAAAGAAGGGAACACAAATCTCTTCTTTTAGTGTAAAAAGGGTCAGCTGGATGACTTCCACTGCAGGAGCCGAGACGAGGCTTGACATGAATCAATCAAGGCGGCTCAATTTTACAGTTATAGTGCCTAATGCCTAAACATGAGCGTATGGGTGGAAATTAGCACCCGATTATGAGCATACATGATCTTCCCTTGGAAGACAATAATATTGGCATTAAGCTTCTCAAGAGGGAAGATGCTGCTGGTTTTTAATATGTCTTAAATTATGTCAGGAAAAACACTGGAACATCACACAAAAGCCACAGTCAGTGTATATTGCTATCTCATAGAGCTGGAGATCTTTACAACAATATTGACACAGGAGCAGGCAAGCAAATGTCAGCCAATATAACATATGAAATACTTAACGTAACCAATTTTCAGCTGTCAATCAGCAGGGAATAATGACTGATGCAAGGAATCAATACACCACAATTGAATTCCAGCTCACAAACTTGTTTCGTTCTGCGCTATAAAAGACTGTCAAATGTCACACCCCAGGAGATGCAACAGGATTCCAAAGATTTATTTATTTCAAGCTCTGAAGTCTATTAGCAATAGTGCTCCTTGTGCTATCGGAAAAAGGGCTTTGATAACATTAAATTTTCAGAAATGACAACTCATTGTATCTGCAGCCAATTAATTATACCATTCTAGATCATATTTCAGCAGTTCTCCACTATTTGACTGATGAGAAATCACATGTAATTAAACAAACATTTCTTTGTGACTTTRCCACTGCAAATATCTTTCCAATATCTATACAATGCAAATATTTTGCAACACATATATGACTGTTTTACACAATCTATTAGTTGGCATTTTTAAAYGAGTTGCTTTGTACTTTTGATAAAGTGAAAAAAAAGAAAGTGCATTCAACACTTATCTACACTTTATTCAGATAACATGAACATTTAAGTTGGAAGTTATTATTCTCTTAGCTGAATGAATAAAAAGTATTCCAGAAGTCTACAGASCTATATCTTATGTATTATTCTTCACTTCTTTTGGGGGGGAGATGGTGCTTAATATAGGTAATCGAAAAAATGTATTTTTTATATTTTTTCATATGTCACCATGCAGCCATGCTGCAGTTCCTTTCTGGATGAAAGGAAAAGATGACACCAAAGGAAAAGAATGAAAGGAAAAACAGGTGATCCTGTCATACTGCCCAAAGAATATGTATTGGGCATACAAAGCGCGTAGGAATGCACCTGCCACCTAAAAAGAAAAATCAAGTACCATCATAGGAGCATAAGAGGCTGACAGTAATGTACTTTAAACACATATATATACTTTTTTTCACAAAAAATATAATCCATTCTTCGTAATAGATAATTCATTCACTAGTATGTTCTTGATTATTGACTTAACATTGTACCTTTCCCTTTTCCTTCCTGCATTATGAATGTAAAATTTAAGGCCTGGCTCTTCGCGGGGCAATGTACTAGTCTGGCTGCATTTGGGTGTGGAATCAGGCCCACAGTAATTATCAGACTATTAAAATTAGCATATTTTCTTTACCTGAGGCTGAAAGTTAATTAAAATCTGACAGTGCAGTCTATACAGAAGATAAACATTACTGTATTTTCTTTCCAATACATGGATATATAGTAATTCATTTAAGACAGAATAGCTCATGCAGTTGAATGTGCTTATTAAAAATAGCCAGGAAGGTCAGGGGCAGTGCTTGCTGTATCCTTCATTTGTTCTTCACTGAAAATGATATAACTGAACTGCAAAAGTTGAGATTGAAAAGCCACTAGCGTGTTGTCTAATTTCAGCCACAGAAGCTGCTGTGCACTCCGTGACTTTATGAGGGAATAAGATTACAGGTCACAAGAGCTTCTTTATTTCCCACCTGTAGCTTCTAACAACATTTTATTAAGGATTTTCCCATCTTCTCTCTCTGACCTAAAGGGGACAAAATTCTAACAGCTGTTACAGGACCCTTACAAAAATGGCATTAACAAAGATTAGCAGTTCCAAAAAGTAGTATCRTTTTATCAGGACTATATTTATGACTGCTAACTAATATTTTTACAGTGCTTGTAAGATAAACACAGTATATCATTATGTAAACAGGGAAAAGGCATTTAATACAGTTAAACACTTAATGCATCAGGCTGGTTTTGTCTAAAATCACACTAAGCTGCTGTTTAAAGCTTTAGTACTCATTTACAGAACAAATACTTCAGAGGWAGCCTATGTGCTAATACATATGTTGTTGTCTGTATTACATGTGGAGGTTATCAATTTCTTATTAATCAAGTGCAGTCTATTCACAGTAATCCACCAAGCAGAGGTAGAACTTCTGCCAAATGTTAGGTCAAATTAATACATGTCCAGCGCTCAGTCTTTCCTTTGCCAGTGCATTTTCAGTACAGTTTTGTTTCCATAAGGACTGTAAGATTAGGACTTTGCTAGTAAATTGCAGAAATAATGTAATCTTTGTAATCCACTTTGCTTATTATGCAGTAATTGTTTTATTCACAGGGATGTACTAGCTGCTACTCTAAAGCAAGAAGGAAGGGGAGAGAGGAAGAGTGAAAGAGAGAAAGAAAAACAATCTGTACTATGAATAAAATGGGCATCAAACCATGAAATAAGTCCTGCTCTTGCTATAAATTTCTAAAATAATTTTCCACAAACTATACAACATGCGTTTTCTAGAAGCACAAAATACATGCCAARTATATCTAAGATAAATTTACAGCTATTTAGTGAGTTCTCTATGTACATTCATCGAGGAAAACCAAAAAAATTTCCACAAGTTTAGATTAGTCATCCAAAAGGCTGGGATAGACCCTCTTCTGTCAGCATCCTTCTGAGCGTAGCTGCTGGGCTAATCAAGTTGTGTTATTACTACACTGAACAGCTAGAAACCTCAGCACAAAGCCATATGGAGCAATATCAAACAAGACAGAGGTGCTACATGTGTCTCGCAAAACTCCGCTTGCGCGTTGGCTCTCTGCAGTGAGCCACGTCAGCAGAAGGAAAATAAAACGTCGTCAGTTTTCACGTTCCTGAGGCTGATGAAGGCGGGAGGGAAGGCAGATGTGTGCCTGGAGAGCAGGGCTGCGGCAGGGCCCCAGCGAGGCGGCCGTCGCAGCCGAGCGCCGGCTCTCGGCCGGGCACGCAGCGAGCAGGCAGGATCAGAGAGCTGGCGTGTGCAGAGAGGCACCTGGAGAATCTGGCCGCACACAAAGACCTCATGACAGGAGCTCCTCTGCCCTTCTGAAAGTGTATTTGCGTGTGCAGCTACACGGGCATCTGTTAACAGCCTGAGGAATATGGACAGATGTGACCAACGACAAAACCACAGTAAAATAAAACAGTGACACATTGCTGTAAGATGTGTGATAAGCAGCAATTTGTCCTTAGACACCAGTTCAGCCCACGGCTCTCCGGGCTGTCCCAGAACGTGGCTCCAGCCCTGCGGAAGACGTCTCCTCAGGAGCAGCCTGTGCTGCAGGCCGYGCCGCGAGCCCCTCGCGTCGGCCGGGCGCCAGGCGTCCCCGCCGCACCAGGTGCTCAGCCTGCCTCCGTGTCTTTCATCTCCATCCCACTTACAAGTAACTGCAGACACCTCATCAGAATTCCAGCACGACGGCCTAGTGGTCACTGCAAACTCTCTATCCCACCTCCCATAAGGCAAAAGTCAACCCAGAGAGACGAGGAGGGTTCCCGTGGTCTCCCGCAGCCGGCAGGCTGGCGACGGCGGCACGTGGGGCTCCTGTCACGGAGCCCGTGTCTCCTGCGTTCCACCACTGCTGTTGCTGCTATCTACGGGGCACAAAATTGTCCCTTTGCCCCTCGGTCTGGACCTATTGCATGCTTTATGGGTACTCCAGGAATAAATACTAACCTCTTCTTCAAAGTCGGGCCTAATACACCTTTTGATATTTTGAAAAAGACAAAAAAGTTCCAAATCTACTAGAAGGCTTCCACCACCACATCCCTTTCACTCCTCAGTCATAAAGGTACAAATTACGTGCAACCACTGAGATGTGTTGAAGCAGTGGGAAGGTCTCTTGCGAAACGCAGGCAAACTGCTCAAGCTACTACATCACAACCTTCTGCACCCTCTGCTTTTGCATTAAGAGGCTGTTTTGGCTAAGCAAAGTAACATGAAGAAAAGCCAGGGCATCAGTCCAGATTTTCCATCTTTAATAAACTTCCTTGTTTCTGCRGACTAGGTCAAACCCTTACTGCTATTTATTTCATATGTCATTAAGCATTTCTGGACACATGTGGGGACTGGAGAAGAAGGGAGGAGCGCAAGAAACAAGTACAGGACCTCAACCTCCTAGCCAGGTTTGGTTAAGATGACACCTGGCTTGTATTATTATATTTTATAAAGAATTATATATCTAAGTCTAGAGATTTAGGCTGGTGTACTACATTCTCATGCTGAAAAATCCCCAACACACAGCAGCCAGTTATGTGAGGTCAGCATATTAGCACAGACACTTATTTTTGTTAACTAGTAATTACTCCTGTGGATTTGGGTCAAAGCTTGAAGATTACCTTTGGGCTCATGTCATGTCCTTTACACACAGATACCTCCCAATGAAGTCACTGTATAAGCAGCTTGGGAGGAAGCCAGTAGGATACCCTCTAACGGGTCAGTCATTCTTTTACATGTTTTTATTGTGTATAGACACACACACAAATACATACAAAATACATACATACAAATATAAATATGTAATGTAAAATACTACGTTAAAAAATGAGGATTCACAAGCTGGTGTTTGCAAATGAAGAGTGTTTATCTAAGAGTTGCTGGAAGGCTGCTTCCCTCCTTTCTATCATCCTTTTGTTTGGGATCAGAGGTTTCTATAGCATTAGCCTGTATTTGAAAGAAAACTGCAAGAGTAGCTAAAACCAGAATTCTCTAAAAAGAAGTTGTACTTTTGTAACTTTAGGTAATAAAAGGCATCAACGGTAATAGTTTCAGGTGAAATACCAATGAACTGCACCATAATGAAAAATAAAGATCACTCAGTGGCAGGATAAAATCATATTAAAAAAATCAATTAGTGCAGCAATCCTCTCACTGTGGCTTTAGACTTTACAGTCATAAACAATTTGTAAGACCAGTCATCCATTTTAAACATTCAGAAGATAATCCCTGTGGTGTTCCTGCTGTATATTCTGCTTTAGCACTTTTGCAATAGGGTTTTACATCCTTAAAGGATCACCAGCTTGTTAAAAAGGCACAGCTATTTTGTAATATGTTATATCCAGCAAAACCATCCTAATCTGTAATGCTGTGTGGAAACCATTTCATTCTTCTGGACGAATACAGCCCTTAGGTGCTATAGTGGAGAGCAAATAATCATCTCCCTTAGAAGAACTGAATCAACCAGGAGAAAATGCTCTGAGCTACAGCTCCTTCCTGTGGGATTCTTTTTTTTTTTTGCATGATATGATAACACATGCAGTACACATTTATCACATCTTCATCTTTTAATTATAAAGGAAGAAAATATTATATAAACTCCTATAGAACAAAATTACCCAGATAATTAGACAGTGTAGTATTCTGTGTGCAAATCCAACACATTATATAAAGATATATTTGCATCCATGTCAAAAAGACAGTTGTTACTRCGTCCCACATTTAGCTACCTTGGTTGAGCAACTTACTTCTGCTATGAATAAACTCCGGGCATCATTCACAATGTGAGAATCTGTGACTGTCATTTTGCAAGCTCCAGTGAATGTCCTCACTTTCCGATGGCCTTAGAAGCTGTATCTGCAGGTTTAAAAATCATCATTTATGCTCCATCCATTTAACTTGTCTTAATAGCAGTTTCAAAAATGTATTTATTAGAACACCTCTTTTGTCACATTTCCTGTGAAGTTGGTGCAATAATTTATCCATGTCTCACAGAATGGCTGAGGTTGAAAGGGGCCTCTGGAGAWGATCTAGTCAATATTTTTCTGTTGAGATCTTTGAAGATGTATACTCATGAATTTGGGGAAATGCCAAGCACTGACCCTGTGACAGAAGATAGGACCTCAGGAACTAATAACAGATAATTTCCTCATCAGTGCTGCTTCTTTCCCAATCACCTTTCCCAGCCCAAGCCCTTGAAGACCCTCTGTCTTTCACTGTCTTTCCTAGTGACCAAGAAAACAAAGCTGAGCTAAGGCAGGGCTACTTTACTGCTTGGTCTGTCTTCTGGAGGCAACACCTGGTTCACTGGCTGAGCAGAGGGATCCTCTGAACTGTGAAGATGGGCATACACGAACCTGACCTGTGGGCAGAAACCACTCAAGTTCCCCAAATCATCCTCCATCAAGACAGAGCAAATAAATAAAGCATTTGCTATTTTCTCTAACCGCATATATTTTTTACAACAGTACAAACTATCTTCTACAGACAAAAACAAGTTTGAACAAGTTTTTATGGGCCCGAAGCAGCAAATTCCTTTAAACACTACAATGGCAGAACATCACTTTCTAGCATACCAATGTCAAAAGCTAAACTGAGCTAAGTAGACAAACAATCCCTAACATCATGGAAATGCAGAACTTAATTGACACAATGTAGTAAATACATTTGCTTGGTTTCTGACAGTATATCCAAAACAATGCAAAGATCAGGGCATGGAGTATTTTCCGAGTAGAAGAATAAGCATCTTTCTTGCTGCCAAAGTCTATGGAAGAGAGCCTTGAATCTTGAGTTTGTTTCACTGGGAATAATTATTACTGTCCCAATCTTTACTGTGACTTGTACCCCACTATAATGATGAATCTCCATTTTTGCTTTGCTTTGTTTTGTCAGCAGGCCCTAAAAAGATCCTGAAAGCTTGGGAAATTGCACTGAATGCAGTGTAGAGGAAGAGAGAAGGATCCTTCAAGGTCCAGCTAAATCAGCRCCCTGAAGGATTAGCTCTAATGTCTACACACATACTGCAAAAAATGAAGTCCTCTGCAGTGATCAGCATCCTCTTCTTTCTCTTTCCATACCAGCCTCTCTCTTCTTTCGCTGAAAGACAGTCATTTCTTTAGCTGAAAGGCAACATCAGAGTAGGTTGACAACTTCCCCACATGTAATATAATTCTTTTCTTTCCTCTGCATCTCATCTACTGAATGGTCATTTTTATGTGTTGGCCCTGTCACCGAGTCATGGAGCTCCAAGCTGAGTTGAGGCTATAAAGTCTACAGTATTATGTTTTTTAATTAAATAAAAAAATCCAGCTTTTAACTTTCTTAAAATAAATATATGAAATAATATTAAGAAAAAAAAACAACTTTGTGCCTTTTGTATGTGTTTTCCCATATGTACAGGACACAGAAGTAGGCCCACTCAGACAAACTTTCAAATGACTCCTTAAAGTTTTCAGCTTGAGTCTCTTATGGGTATATCTTGTTCACTACAAGACTTATTTGTACTATTTGTTATTATTCTGACTGCTTTTAAACATATTTATACTAATCAGACATCATTCTTCAATACCTATTAAAACTAGACCTAACTAGTAAAAAAAAAAAATCATAATATTCATGAGACCCATAATCCAGATTAGTCATGCAAAGACAGTACAACATCCAAACAGTTTTCTGATAATAGCTATTTATTTATCCAATTTTAGAACAGAACGKGCTTTCATTCCTTAATTTTAAAATGATTTCCCTCAAAGCTATGAAAAATACTTTTCTTGGATCAGATATTTTATTTGCTTTCAAATTATTATTTAGACCTAAGCCCCCAAAACCATGTCAGATTTCTCCAATCTAATAAAGATCTTTTACATTTTTGTTCATATACCAAACATTGACTCACGGCCACTAAACAAACTCTTTCTGTCTTTCCTTTTTGGCTCAAGATTTCTGCCTAATTTTGCCTTCCAGTGTATTCCACTTGCACAGCACACAACATTCAAAAGCAGGGTTCCTACAGCTGTCTATTTGGCTCCAAAAACAGGCACCAACCCGACATCCACCGTGGCACATCAAGTCTCGGGTAACTTGTGTCCAAGTTTTCCCAGCGCCCACAGCACAAACTGTGCCACTGACCCCAAATGGCCGAGATAGAGATTTATACTTGGACAGCATTCAGAACAGCACACAACATATCAATACTTTATAAATATGTTATCATTTTTATATGTGTAAATGCTCACTTATACTGAGAGACAGAGAAAAACAGAGGGAGCTGCTGGTGGAATTTGTTAAATTGGCTCTAAGTTGGCAATTTTGCTATACCAAATTTTTGAATAGCAAGTCACATTCAAATAGGCATAAGAGTACACATATTTATAAAACATTTTGTAATTTTGTAGTTCTGTTCATTTTAAGACTCAGGTTAGGATGCTTTCTGCTTTTAAATGTTCTCTTTTCCTGTAATGGGCTTAAATTGTGCATGGCTACTTAAAAAACAAACGCTTCAGAAACAATATGTTTATAAATTCTATTAAAAAGGTTAAAAAATACTCTACRTTTAAAATATTACTTTAAAATCTTAAATAAAATCTAAGCTTTTGGCCTTCCCAAACACTTTTGAGTTTAGACACAGAATAAAATTGAAGAAATTATYAGTTGATCACAAAAGATGAAATGAAATACATCAACTAACTCGAAGAACATTTTATAACATTTATAACATTTTCATTTCCTTCTGCTCATCAGACATTTAATATTTGTTCTTTTAGTTAGTTTATTTTAAAGAAAAAAATATTCTGCTCTTTCAGAATAAAGGACATGCCTGCACAGCGCAAATGCAAATTATGCATTAAAGAAAAAGTTTTAATTTTAGGTGGTCTGGAATATAGTTTTGCACAAATCTACAGTAACTCTTTATGCAAATACTAAACTTAAGCAGCTGACACTTGATTTACTGCTTAGAAGCACAGATGACAGGAAAGACCACGATCTACTAATTCCCAGGGATTCAATGGAGCCAAATGATATTGATCATGCAGGACACAACTAGCTAATAATAATGGACAATTCCCTTTCCACTGAAGTTCAGAATTATGGTATCTATCTTCATTCTCAAGCTCTGGATTACTAGTTCTTACAGTTATTTTTTTTTTTTTAACTCCAGAATCCCCCAGAATAACCACTATTTTCCAGAATCCCAGTGACAGCTCAAGCAGAATTCCAGTGTTTCCATGTTCTGATCACACACTTTGTGATACGGCTGGCATCTAAGCAATTATTGTTGACAACACAGCTCAATATACAAATGTACTTAATGAAAACAGAGAACAGAAAGGCAACAGCACCTCATTTCTTGCTAGATAATTCAGACCATCCCATGAGGTTAATTCCTCGTTATGCAGGTGGATCTCTTGGTGGAAGTCACCTCCAGCCACTGGCAGCCATTCCTGTGCGTGACAGCTCCTCCCTCTGGGGAAAAAAACAAAACAAAACAAAACAAAAACCTCAATAGTTTGCCATCAAAAGAGCACTTGGTACCACAAGGAACATACGTCTCTGCTAATGTTTTGGACGTGTTTTAGGACTTAGTACTGAAGAACTGTCCTCCAAAGCAAACTCTATGTGAAACGTCCTCAGTACAAAGCTGACATGGTTAAACTTACAGGACATGTAATTTGTGTAATTAATTAATTTTTGCCTGCACTGTGTTTTTTTAGTTTTTCACGTTAAACTCCTTGCACATTGGCCTTTGCCCGGCCCCAGCAGCCTCTTTCCCTGCTCTGCCCCACACTTCGGAAAGCATTTCGCTCCGTCCCTTTGCYTCAGTATTGTGTTATTTCTGACCTCTTGCTCATCTTTTATTACTCTCTGGTTCCTAGCTCTATTATTCAGGCTGATATTGCAGCTGTGATTTCTATTTTTTCTTTGCCCTTTTTGGCTTTGCCAGGCATTTCATTAGCAGGCTCCAGGGGAGCGCTTGTACCGTCTCCCTGCCACGACAGAGTCCAGCGGGATTTACTAAAACCAATTCCTCGGACAGAGCTGCTTCCAGTTGCAATTAGAAACCTCTTTCCGGTGRAAGCCATGGAGCAGAGGGGATGCGCATGGGGTGAGGGCACGCGAGCACGGCGAGGCACGAAGCCGCCGCGGGAGACGCCGCTGCTCAGGCCAGGAGGGGCTGGCGCTGTCGAAGAGCGTGGAGCCACCACCAGCTGGAACAACCACACACAGGCGTTACGGAGAGGTTTTCAGGTGCACGTGTTCCGCCCGAGAGGGCTAACCAGGGAGGGTGGCGTTTCTCCTCCACAGAAAGACGCTGCTATCAAGGTATCTCTCCAGCCCTGCTTTTCTCTTTGCCTTATGCCATGCAGGTTCCTACTTGCGCGCTCCTCCTCCCATATGCACCTCCCTAATGTTCTCCATGCCCTTTTCCTTCTTCTCTCCCCACCCCTTGGTTGCCTTTTAAGCTTACTGAAAATAATGAACTTCTGTGGCCTTCAACCTTTCTAATGTCTCTGCTTATTTCTGTAAGTTAGTTTTGGCTGTTAGGTTATGTTATAATGTTCCCGCACAGATATTCTTTTTGTGATGACAGTAAATAAGATACACACAGACCTTTCTGTTTATTTTTTCAGCTGTTCATTTATAGTAAATTTTAATAAAAACTGTGAAACAATTTTGTTCTGTGGGGGAGGCTTGACACAAAAGTAGAACAATAATGTGCCAAAAATGTGTTGTTATGATTTTTCAGATGGGTACTGTCACTAGGAGGGGTCTGCACTTCAGGCAGTACGAACATGATAAAGTAGGAACAGTACAGCTGCAAACTCCCTTCAGATAATGCTGCAAAACATATGGAAAACGTTTCCTGASTTATGAAAAATAATATTGGGGCAGCATATAGTAAAGGGACTGGGTCAAAAGGGTGAATAAAGCGTTAGCACAAACCTTAAGTGCAATCTTGTAGTCATAAATTCCCTRCTAATGAAATGTATATGTAATTCTTACAAGCCCTCTGCGTTTGAAAAATCTATAGTGTTAATAAAGCGACATAGCTAGGGATCTATACGGGACCCTATTTATTCATTATTTATTTTAGAWGACGGACGTGGATCTAAACATTCCCTTTGGGAAAGTTTGGATTGCGCTCTAGGCCCAAATCGGCGCCCCGGCTCGGATTTGCCGGCCCCGATTTGCCCCGATCTAGGCCCCTGTGGGCCGCGTGCGCTCCTCCGCAAAGGGCCCAGGAGCCACACGGCTCCCCGGGGACAGCAAGGGCCTGGGCCTGGCTTGGTTAATCCCAAGGGACTGAGCCCAACGCAGCGCACGCGCTGTGGGGTGCAGGGCCGCAGGCAGCCTCTCTGACTGTCCCCAAACAAGTCGGCAGGAGGAAACGCTTTCCAGCTCCCCCCGCATTTCCAGCCTCGGCAGGACTAGGCCTTTCATGTGACAACCACTGAGGGTCCCTTGCGTGGGRTAACGGCGGCAAGGGGCAGGATGCAAGCGCCTCTCTGTGCTCTGAATTGACTCTGTCACCTCTCTGCAGCTCTTCTTGTTTTATAATCGCTCACTTGATCCTGCAAAAAATAAACTAGCACGATCAATGAAGCAGGTAGACCRTGGGAGCCATGAATATCCGCATGATTAAGGGTTTTCAGGTTTCAGTCCTAAATAACCATAATTGCCACTCTATTATCTACAGAGTTAGAAAACCGAGACAGTGAGGAAGGAAGAATTTATGGGGAATTTATGATAAAACATCTYTCCTTGCACCAGAGCAACACTTCCAAATAGCTATTATTAAATTCCAATAACTGAATTATGACAATAAAATGCTGTATGGTGAAGAGTAGGAATASTTTTCGCTCTGAACTTCCACATCATGGAGATTCCCCACAAATGACTATTTTGCCCAGAACGTCAGGTTTCCTACATAAATGACAGAGCTGTTGGGACCCCTCCAAACAGACAACTGAAACATTCAAAATAAGATTTCTGCTCTAAACTATCCTTTGTTAATGGAAGGAAGAGTCTMGGAAGAGTATTTTCCTGAGACTGAAGCTTCATCATACACCTGTGGTGAGACAGGAATAGTAGTTATACAGTTAAGAGTATATGTGAGATGGCTCCCCGTACAGTTGACCTGCAGTAGAAACACTGCAGTCAAGGCTGCAGAGCCTTGCTCACACCTTCCTGTTATTACTGATGGTCATCTCATTGAGAAACGTCTCAAACAGATCACGAGTGCCCTGCAGGAGTCAGGAGAAAAGGGGAAGGAAAGGAGGAAACGGAGATTGAATATAAACCTCTCAATCATTTTTTTTTCCACCATAATGAGCGGCAAATAAAACAAACTGCATTTTCCCTTAAAGCAAATTATTTTGTTCTTTTTATAATGTGATGTGCTGAAAACACTCCTTTACAGCCATCTTAACATACGTAGGTCCCTAATAAAGAATGATTTTTCTGCTGAAACTGGAAAAATAAACAGAATGGTTGGTTTTGAGATAAATAATTAGCACACAACTGCAGCTTGAAGAAGGCTCATAATGAAAGGAAAATGAACTGAAGTCAAATAAGGTAACTGGCTTGAAGTAGAATAAGAAACACTTTGCTGATTTAGTTGCCTATTTAGCTGCCTGTTAAGTTGGAGCCTTGTCCTTTTGTTTGGGGGAGCTTCAAACAAATTTTGGATTTCGTGCACTCCGATGCTTTAAGCAGAAGCATCTACACAACCAAACAGGTTGTTAGTTCAACCACCCCACGGCAGAAAGTATCACCGTCAAGATGTGAGGCATCAGTGCCCACCAGCTTCCCCTAGGACAGTTACAAGTCAATAGGGATGAGGAGCCAGAAAAATCAGATGGTTCACAAGACCCTGGCAAGAGAAGAAAGATTAAAAAAAAAATAGTAACAAAATAAAGCTTGGTGAGAGAAAGAAAAAAAATCAAGATTTCATGAACAAATTCAATCAACAAGTCTCATACAAGCTCAGAGTGATTCCCTCTCTGTAACAAAGATGGAGATAAAAAGGGCACATTCATTAATATTTCCAATAATATTTACATCCTCCTTGTGGAAAAAAAAAATGCAGCAGGGAAATATATCATAAAAACAAGTCTTTTTTTCCAAGTGACCATGACCATAAAGACATGACACGCCAAGGGCTATCAACCATCATGAAAGGGAAAGGCCCCTTGAATATCAGCTGGTGAAGAAATGAAGCAGTGCGTGTGTGCATGGAATATGTTCACTCTTATCCATGCAGCAGCTGTTTGCCTGTTTTCAACACTGCCGGCACACGTGCTGGATGTAATGACAGCCTGCTCGGTGATACCTGTGCTCCAGAATAGCCGGACAAGGACCAGCTGCTTCCTACACTCCCCAAGTCCTTCGGAGTCAGCTCACTTCTGTTACAAATTCGACTGTCTCTGAGAGTTATTTGATCTGATTAGTGTGCAGGTGCAAAGAGGTCACGATGCCAATTGTTCAGACATTACTGGGAAACCTTAGGAATCCCAGAAAAATCTTCCAGAGGAACCAGGTACGCTAAGACAGGAGTAAGAACACTTTGTTTTAGGAAAGAAACAAGTGGAAAAGACTTTTTTTTCATTTAAGAGTGGATTCATGAACATTTTGCAGTTACAAGAATCTATATAGCTTAAGACAGATGCTCAAATTCTGCACAATATTGCTATAATGAGTAAATATGGCGTTAAACCTCAATTTCAAAACAAATAATGTTATATCAAATAGATGACCAAAACCAAAACCTATCCAAATATGAGATAAGGAAGTAAAGAAATGATACCTGCCATCTCCGTTAGACATCACTAAAATCAGAATACCACTAAGAAGCCAGTGTAAGAAAGGCATCTATATGCTATTTATTTTCTATATACTCTTGTCCAGACTTGCAAAACAGTCTGATACTTYAGTTACGTTGAAGCACGGTACAGAAAGGTACCATAAGGTACAGAAAGGWACTGAAGCTGCAGACAGGCCACTTGTTGGTGCTCTCTCTGAAGWCCTGCTAGGTCTTTGTGGGGGGAATGAGAGGGTTAGTAAGATGGGAAATTGGCTTTMCAAGATGCCTCAGGAAAGGAGCATCAATTGTCCTAAATGTCCTAAGAATGACATTGTAGTGACAATGCTGTCGGCAAAGAGTTGTCCACACAAGCCCTGCTGAGGAGCCAGGAGGCTCCCTGCGCTCGAGGGCTAGCGGGGGATCCACAAACCTGTGAGGCCTCYAATGCTCTGCCTCACTTTCCCCCCTACTCAAGTTATTTCCACACATTTATTTCCTGAATGGTGTTTTCACAAGTACCGTGAAATATATTAATTATGTCCCTGTGGTCTGTTTTTCAGTCAAGGAAATACAGAAAAGCAGAGGCAGCAGCTGCTGGAAGTCAAGCTATTTTTTTTTTTTCAAAATTAGAAAAGCCTTCCCATTCTAGCAGGACCAGTAGGGCTGTCTCCTCCTGTTACACCCCGCTCGGAGAGCATCGCAGTTCAAAAGCATTCTGAAAGGTCCTGGTGGTCGGCTGAGGATATTTGAGTCCTTGACTCCACTCCTTATCCTTTTACAGGACCCAGGATTTCAAATGTAAGCTTCAAATAGCAATTAAAAATAGCATCTAAAAGCATTCTTTAGGTATTTTATTTTGTCCCTGTTCTTTGTCTGCTATACACCTGCCATGGAAAATGTTAGATATGAAAAGTGCAGCAAGTTTTGACAAATGATTTCTTGTTTAATTAGTGGCACGTATGGTTGACATACAATACAAGATGGAAGCCAACAGATTGCTCATGGGAGATCCCACGAGTGCCGATAACCGGGCAGAGATTGTAGCTCTCTGCTTTACATGTTTGTGTCTGAGAGTTTTCAGATTAAGGATCTTACAAAAATAGTTCAATTTCAAATATAGATTTGTGTTCCTCTTTCACAAAGATGCTCCTGTCCTTGAGGTACTTGAGCACAAGGTATTTCTCTTCTATTTCAAAAAGTCAATAGTAAAGGACAAAATTCCCTTTTTAAAATAGTAGAGGCTTTCCACAGCAATGTTATTGTTCTTGATACGTAACTTACACCTGCAAGTCCAGTCTTACTCCTTATACATATAACCTCCCCATAAACATTATATATAAGCATAAACATTTTTATATATATATATGTACTTTATATGTATTCACATATGTGTGTGTGCGCACACATACACACAACACACATATATATATATAGATAGATAGATATAAAATGATGATTTTCTGGTCCATACACTCTTCAGAAAGCAATATGGGGAGGGATGCTGGTCTCTTAGTGCTTCTGCATTATGATCTACTGACCCTGAAAATAAGGTCAGAAGGAGGTCTCACTGCTAACTGGAAAACTAATCAATATAATTCTACCAAARGCCTGGTACACACCAAATAATACTCCCTCCCCCTCTGCAAAAGTCTGTGCCTCGTTGTAGAGAATATAAACATCACATTTTGATTCTCAGGGAAAATAAAAAATTCCACTGACCAAAAAGCTTTATGCTTTGTGAGGCAGCTGAAATCACCAAGCCACCTCACGGTTCTCAAATTTTAATTTGAGTTTGAGCAACACGATTATGTTATGTTTCACATTTTGGGCTTAATGTCTTGGAAGGAAACACAGAATTGCGTCTGCGTTTTGGTCCACAATTGGAAACAACAACCAGTGAGGGAGGGCTGCTTTCCTTCCTCCCYCCCTGCAAATACTACAGTTACCCAGTGAGAAAAATGACCTGGTCTTAGGGTGCGCGAYGAGCCCGGCACAGCCATCGGGATGAGCCCAGAGCAGCCGGAGGGATGCACGTCAGAGCAGGGCTGCATTGGATTCTGATCAGGTACTTTGACTGCGAAGGAGAGCAAGACAAAGGGTAAAAGGTCACTGGTGACTAATTTTCTGAAAACCAGCAGCTTGTGTAAGTAATAGAACATTTATTGTATTTCTCTGTCATCCCAGCAATGAGCTAGAAAATCCATAAGAATTCCCAGCACTAGCCTTTATTAAAGTATAGCCCTGGATTAGTTTAATGTCCAATTTAAAGTCACTGCTTGCACCTACTTTGCTTACTTTTCTTAGAGAGACGTTTTCTCCCAGTTACTTTCCAATTTAAGTTAGTAAAAATATCTTTTTTTTTCCCCCTCCTATTAAAACGTAGGGTTTCATTTATTTTATACACACATATATATGTATGCGTTGAGAAAAGAGCACTTGAATGCTGCATTCCTACATTAGCGAGGTCTTTTCCCATGCTGAAATATTAAGGCATATTTGGAGCTGCAAAATCGCAGAATAGCTGTTCAAACGGGAGAAAAGCACAGGAGCCACATTGTGCTGATGGCACCGCTCCCACTTGCTCTGTGTAGCCATTCACAAAATACTGTTTTCCTGAACGAATATGCATGACAACCAACTTTGTGGTGGAGAAGACAGAAGCTGTTAACCAAAGGTGTTCCTCACGTCCATACCCAAGGCAGGCTCCAACCCAGCAGCGACACGCTTGCAAAGAGGGCAAAACCCCACAAGTGACGACGAGACACTCGCAGGCACCGGTGGTTTCCGTGTTCCTTGTCCAYAACGATTTGACTGGAGCCCCCGACCGCCTTGGCAGTGGAGGAGATGGCGATCAGTGTTTCCAGTCAATATACTTGACAGCTATAAACGCTCTTATTGGACCTTCAATGAGATACTTAATGCGTGTTAACCCCACAAAATGTAATTACCCTCTAGACTAGACTAGAACAACAGCAAAACAAAGTATAAAGACTGTTTAGTATTGAGTGAGCGCTCACCTCTTCCACAAGGCTTCATTAGGCAAATCGTCTGTGGTGGGCTCAGACTTCGCTGCCTTCACACCTCAATTAGACTCCTGGAGGTAAAAGCCAGACCGTGTACCATCTGATCCGTACTCACCTCCCAAAACACGCTTCTCCAGGCTGCCTCCACGTGAATTACACTGGAGCAGATGCCAGGTTATCCACGTTGGCCACCCAGGCCCTTCAGAAAGGCTCCTGCAGCGCTGCCGTGCGGCTGCAGCGGCCTCTCTGCGAGCCCCTTCACCACAGCCCTGCTGCACCCCATCACACCTTCTCCTTGGCCCTGGCGYGCAAGGGATCCCCGGGCCTACTGCACTGAAAAACAAAAATTGACAAATTGAACATTTTTTTCTTCAGATAATTTAAATTCCTGTTAAAAATCTCTTGCCTTGTCCGGCTCATCATTCACCCTGATGACACCACAGCCGGGGATCCCAGCAGGTGGTGACAAGTACCTAACACACAAGCTCTCCCGCGCCACCAAACCAGCCAGACAGGATTCATGTTTTACACTTATTAGGTAGAACTAATGGACACTTTTAAACATGACTGAAATTGCATGGCAATTCATGGATTCCTCATTTAATGATTTTTATTTTCCAGGCAGCAAGCCTATGAACTACTTAGTGCTGAAATTGTTCATGCTCCCGTACGAGCCAGTTACTTGATGGACATTTGATGACACATATGCTTTAAATCAACCCAGATGATACCGCTAAAAATCCAATTCACTGCTCTAACAAAAAGCTGGTTTTGCAATTTAGCTATGTATATGTGGAAAAAATATATATTATATGTATAGTGTATTATATATATTATATATACATAGCTAAAGCTTATAATTAGTGCTAAAAAAAAAAAGAAGACAGAAAACATCTCTTACACAGAAAGTCATAAAGTCATATAGCTGTTTCAGAAAAGTCAATATGAAAACCTCCCAGCGGCAATAACCCTATACTCTAAAGTGGATTTCAAGTGAACTAAAAATGCAGGAACAGGAGAGATCTGTAAGGTAAGTTGTACCTTTCAGAAGTGCTGAATGCAAACAGCTCTAATTTGTGTCCAAGGAGAGGATAACTGCTCAGTGCCTTTTAAATACTGCTCTCCAGCTGTTCTTGAAAGCTTTACATTTATACACTAAATCATACTAGGCATCTAAAAATGGATCCTAATTAACTTTTGAAGGTCGTGGCCAAGTTTTTCTGGCAGTAGGACTGGATAGTCTTTTTGTTCCCAGCAGAGGTCACATACATAACACCAAGAAAAGCCAATTTTGTTTGGGACAAAACTCGGGAAAATTCTATTTCCCAGCGCCGTGGCTTCAGAAAGGAGGAAATGCCTAACAGGAAAATTTTGTTCAGGTCTGTATTTGATATTGTACACAAGCCACACAATGCAATTACTTTGCATTGTGACCAAGATTTGATCACAAAAGCCTCAAGTTCAAGAGAAGGCAAAGTGGCAGGGGTTACTTGGCCATCTTGCTCCTTTCAAAYCTCTTTTGTACACAGCCCTATTATTCAGAGAGTGGGTAAGAATGTGTCCAGGTGCTAAATGGATGTAAAATTTACCGAGACGGGAACCCCAGGAGACCCCACCAGTTGGTTACAATTACCAAGGTTCAAAACGTAAGCCAAGGGAAGTAAGATGGTAGATGGAACTGAGCAGGAGGCAACAATAAACTAATATGGCTTTGAAAGGAGACAGAAATGAAGGAGAAATGGGAGTATTCAAGTACGGGATATAATCTGGGGCATATTAAGTGGAAGAAATAAATCAAGCAATAGCTCTGAGCACATGGTAGAGAGCTGTGTTTTCCTTTATAATATGTGAAATGATAGCAATTTTTGTCAGAGTTTTTAAGAATCAAGTGGACCCAGATTGGAGACAAAGGGGTAAATTTTTATAGCTCCCACAGCCAAAAATCTGGAAAACCTGACATCAGGACTTTTACAATAGAATAAAGCCTGACTTTAAGCAGCTTCAGGCCAGTACAGAGCCTTCAGAGATTACTAAAGCATTAGGAATGACAGTTTCAGTTAAATGTTAACTAGAAGCAAATAATACTTTTTCAGGGAAGGCATGTTGATGAAAAATAACAATATTAAAAATAATAAAAAAGGATCATGAAAAATACTTCAAAAAAAATCACACTTTAAAATGACAAGGACTTTGAGGGGTGTGTTGAGCAGCAGYTGAAAATATAAGAAATCAGAGCAAAAAGGAAAAATACAACTAATGCTAACAGGACAGTGCATCCTTTAAGAACCGTGTATCAGAGTGACATATTATGGCTGTAGCTATGGAGTCTGTCCTATATGTTTACATCTCCAGCCACACAGAGCAACTCGAAAGAAAGAAAWCTTAAACTGTAGAAATGAAATCCTGAGCCCACTCAAAGTCAACAGCAAATTTCCACTGATGTTATGGAGTAAGGAGAGCGCAGGAAAAAATGGGCAATTTGCAATAAAACCATTTTTTTTTTTTTTTGTTAGAAAGTGCCAAAATACTTTTTACCTCATGAAAATAAAAATTGGATTACATTTTTCATCAAAAACTGTAGAAAGAACAGTCAATAACCCAACAGTTGTAGCATGCACATTGATTGTGGGGTATTAATCTTGATCTTTTCCTACTGGAGATCAACTTTGTCTAAATAATTATTTGGCCAGGTAAAGATAGACTGATCCTATAGCCTATTATGGCATCTATCTGGAATGGGACAAAGGCAGAAGCTTGATCCCATATCCCATGCAACTTGCACATCTCAAATGAGTGGTTCTCACCACTAAATTATTGATTTTACTGAGTTAACCTGCACATATTGAATTAACCTTACACACATATTCATTCATTCTCTTAAGCCTCTGCCATCTTACTCACAAACTTAGTATTTCTAAGCTTTTTTTTATTTTATTTTATTTTATTTTATTTTTTTATTGTTAGATAGTTTGTTCTTCAACACCACTAGAAACTGTAAATAAAAGTATAAACATTATGGATTTAGTCCAGAGTTAATATGCATAGATTTTTTTCCCAACATTTTTAGAAGCAAGAGGTCAACAAGAAGATCATGAGGCCCCTTATGGCTGATGACAAGACTAATTTGTTGACAGAAGATTTAGCATTACTTAAGAATTATATGAATTCTTTTTATCAAAGGGAAGAATGGTTGATAGATACCAGAAACAGATTTATTTCCCCTAGGAGGAAGAAGAAATACTAAAGGAAATCAATATCAGGTTAGAACAGGTGATTGAGAAATTTGAATGTTCTATTCAAAGGGGAAAAAAAGTTTCCTAACTAACAAAACTGACTTTTCTTTTTCTGAATTTGAAAAATGGAGAAGCAGGACTAAAGAAATTTGGAAATATTCAAACTAACTGGGATACATCAAGAGCATGCATCCTATTTTATCAGATAAATAATAAATAATTTGCTAAGGCAAGCATGTAAGAGATGACATGTTTCACTTTTTCTTCACTTCCTCCTGATCTGAAGAGAACAAAACAGGATGTGAAGGCAGGAGTGTATCATAATAAGGGAGCTGTTGGGCTGCTTTGTGATCTACCAAGGGCCCGACACCATGAGCAAGGAAGAAGCACCGGCCTGGCAGGCAAGGAGGCTGGGGAGGGCAGAGTGTTGTCCCCAGAGCTACCTGTGGCACCGGCCATTAATCTGGAAATCAAGCTTCTACGCTCTGCTCACAAGCCCTTTTCTGTTTGAGCTCCTTCCCTTCGGTTCGACAATATCCCTCAAAGTAATCCCAAACTTTGTTTACACGGAGCAGAAAGGAGTCTGACATTGTTGCAGGAAACAGAAAAGGAGGAAAACAAGGGCTGTCTTAAATAACCTCCCCCTACAGCAGCCACGAAGGCGCAGAGTCCTAGTGCCCCGAGGAGCCGGGCACGGCTGCCAGGGTCTGGTCAGAGTGCCAAGGAAGGACCTGGATTTCAGGCAAGGTGGGATGCAGGCCCTGGACTGACGGATGCTCCAGCTGCCAGGGGAGCAGCTGGAGCTGGGGGCCTGATGGGGCGCGACGGGGCTCCCTTCCCTCCAGCCAATAAGGCCCCTGCCCTGCCTGTGAAAAGGAGTGAAGGGAAAGGCCGCGGCTTACGGCTCAGCCTTGCCCAGGCACGGACACAAGGGCCGGGATGCAGCTGGAATGAGGTGGCCTTTGGGAGTCTCCCAGCACAGAGCCAGTGCCCAAGAGGGATGTCAGAGCACCTTCATCATCAGGCACAACGCAATTTTATTTCCCCTCCCACGTACTGCTTTGAATATCTGCAACTTGGCAAACAATTCAACTGAAAACACAAGTTATTGCCACAAAATGTTCCTCCTCAATGTGGAAGAGGAAACCAGAATCAAACTATATTACCTTGCACCTGCTGATGTTTTTTCAAGCATTTGGGGGCAACTAAGACATACGTAAGCGTCAAGTCCACTAAAAGAAGCTATGGTCTCATTGCAATAAGCTGTCACAGAAAGATGGACAGTATCAAGGCAAATCCCAAACGTCTCAAATAAATTTGGCTGTATTGATTACTGAGCCCTACCTTAAGGCCAAGGAAAGGAACTAAGAAGTAAAAACTGTAGGAGTTATAGACTGGCATAGAAATAGTAGCTCACTGAGAGATTAATATATGGTCTATAAATGCACGTTTTCCCATTTGTAGTTTTTACAGGGAGTGAGCAGAAGAGATGACGGAGGCTTCAGGAATGCTACAAGGTGGCTACAAAATACTGCTTTCAAGCTGAGCTCAAAAGAGTTTAAATCCTGAAAGCTGCATCAAGCCTGCTGAACATGAAAGACTTGGGAGTCAAAGGCCTCAAAGAAGCTGTGGCTCCAGGTTGTAGGAGGGACAGCTTCAGAACAGCCACTCTTCCACTGCCACACAGTCTTTCCCATCTGGGCAAATTATTCAGTGCACCAGAAGAGGCCTCACAACCATTTCAACAGTCCTAGCTATCAAATATTTACATCAAGTACGTACATCTAGACTACTATTTAGACAGAAAATTTCCCCTGATTCCAGCTATTCCCACTAATTTGAGATGACATGTTTCTCTGTAGTCTTCACTCAGTCACTAATGAGTCACACACACCCACCCTTACTAAGAGCTTCCTTTAGCATCACACTTGATTGGTTAGAAAGAAGAAAAACCTCAGTGTTGGGAGATTCTCCTTAGCTCATGAGTCACCTGTTCTCCACGTCCAGCTGGCATCCTTCTGAACCAGAGATGACTGCACACCACATGAATAACTTCAGTCTTCTCCTCTCTTGACTGCAGARTTGTTTGAAGGAGACCACAAGAAGGTGACCAGCACTCAGTCATACTGAGGTCCAGACTCTACCAAACTCAGTAAAGGCTGAAATGCAATTACTTAAGCTTTTCTTTAAAAAATGAGGAGAAATGAAACCTCTTCTGGGAAAACTACACCCGTGATATTCTTCTGTTCGTCTGTAATGCACCTGAAGACTTGAGGACAGATTAAAGGATGTTCCATCCACAATCACAGCCGAGCCTGCGTGCTTCCTACTATGCACTGAAAAGGAAGAGCTCCTTCCTTCTCATCTTCTGCAAATCTCTAGTGCTTTGCCAAATTCCTTCCCCTAGAGACTTGTATGCTAACTGAGAGGACCTMATTCTTGCACAGGACCATGAATGAAAGAGAAAGATGCTTCTCCTTTTAATTCCTCTCTTCATCTGTGCAAGACTAATAAAAACCTGGCTCCTGTAGGTTGGGATGAACATGTTCTTTCCTAATTTCTAAGGCTTGTAAGGCTTTTGTATGCCTGGGAGATACCTCAGTCCAGATAGGCTTCAATACAAATCTGGTGCTGATCCAAAAGGCTCGTATCACCAGAAACTGTCAATAAGAGCTTATGAATCAATGGCAGTGACAAATATTTATCTAGAAAAATCATTAACAGCAGTATAATCTCTATTTTTGCTTATTGTCAAGACAATATTATTTTCTGTCCTTATATATCAAATATTTCAATGCTGTAGCCATCCCTAATCTAAAATGACTTTCGTATGAAAACACCAATATCTGGGTCTTTCACTTACCTCACGTGACACCTCTAAACTTAACTTTCAGAAGCAGGAGCAGTTGCTATCTGGAGATAACTGGTCATCAGTGCTGATAAACATGAGATTTAAACTGGAAGTTGGGAGAGAACCCCTGGAGTGACCTGAATCCCTGCATGGAGTTTCAGATTGGTGACTGAGGCTGCATTCACRCGCAGGTACTGCTGCGTACTTTGGATCCCACTGCTGAAAGCCAGATTATCCCCATTGTCCCGAGGGAAAGAAAAAAAAAAAAAGCTTAAGCAYAAAGAGACACAAAGAGAGTTACCTACTTAATAAGCTTAACGGGATTGTAATTCATATATTGTTATGCTTCTTAAGTTTTATTTTGAAGCTGACCTTTAGTCTTGTGGAATATAAAATTTTGTTTCATTTTACTAAGGAGCTCAGCAGGCCCCTATCTCTGTAGGGAMAGAGGATCCACAAGCAAGGAGTGTAGACATGCCTGACCCTGCTTTCCAGACAGATATCTTTAGGGGGTCCAGACGTTGGAGAGTGTTTCCCAAAGACCTATAGCAGGGGAGTTTGAGGTTTTGAGTACTGCCAACTGCTGAGCCTTGTGGAGACCTCTCTTCAGCAGCAATGAATTTTTCCCTCAAGGAAGAGAGGGCTGAAAGACAGTTTCAAGCAAACACAGCAGGTCCTTGTAAGCAGCTCAAATCCAATAATGTCATCTTTCACCTTCAGTACACTGCCATTTCAGTTGTCCAAAATGACAAGTAGATGAGTGGGACTGTGGATAAAATATTCACACCCAGTTTTCTCCACTTTCTGGCATCACTAGAAAACACCTGGGATCGGTTTTGTTGGTTAATTCCTATTGGAGACACTCACTTCTTCAAAGTGCCCTTGAGCCATTAATATCATATACAGTTACATTTTGTGGTAGGAGAGCTTTCTCGTTTTCAATAGAAAACATGCCCCATGCATACCTTTGGGAAATCACTGTAAAGAAGGTACTTACCAGGTATGTGTCTCATAACAACTTTCAGATAATATAACACTAAATTCACACCTTACTACACATTACAACACTTGGCCCATGCCGGATGAGAGGGGCTACTTACAGCACACAGGCTCGCAGGCTGCTAGGGTGACCATGGTCATTTTCCTTCCCCTGTCTCAGACTCTCCCCCTCTATGAAATGAGGAGGCTGCTGCTATCCTGGTTTGTCAAACTTTCTTGAGAGAAAACATCATGTGGGTGATGGAGTGAGCTAGTCTCATTTTAAGTGAAACACTATGAAATAAGCGAGCTGTTAGAGTTCTGAGGCTGTTCTGGAGCTGCATTTGTTATGCCTTCTTCCATTCCTCACTGCTGCCAACTGAAACAAAAACAGGAGAAGGGGGAAGGTTAATGCGGAGAAGGAGTTTGCACACGCTCAATTTTGGAAAGCTTCTGCTCCTTTTCTTTTCAGATTCAGGCCCCTTCAATAAACCTCCCCTGGACTGGTTCTAAACAAAGTGACCTGTGAAAATGGAAGCTGTGATTCTGCTGTAGGTTATGCTGCCTTTGCACATAAGGCACCAGGAGTCAAATGCTTTGTATGAAATTTTGTTGTGTAAGGCTAACTCCTGTTAAATGAAAGCAAACACCTGCTATTCATACGCCTGACATCAGACATCGATTCCTCAGCCCCTCTGTCACCTCAGAAACAKGAATCCAAACACTCCATTTCTTAGGCTAAAACAGAAGGAAGGTGTAAAAGAGGAAATGCAAAAGTAATGTCAAGATTGCAGACCTGCYGTGCCCTTACTGCCTTTTTAGATAATGGAGCACAGCTAGCCTGCCCTGCTGTCTTACTGGCAGTATTTCACACAGCATAGAGGACTGTAAAGAGCTGTAAAGTAAACAGAGCATTAAACACTTCACAGAGTTATTTAATCTTTCTTAAGTTTCATGCTCTGTTTACTTTTTGTTGTTGTTTCTCTCGGCACATGTGCTCAGGTCAGGAGAACATCACTGTTCTGCACAGCATTCACCCTGCTCATTCCTGCTCAATTCACCATCCACAGYAACTGGGAGAGACAACAGTCCTCGTGCTGGCCACCTTGGCAAGAAGATTGTGCTCGCCAATGCATCCTGACCTATCCAACCTACTTAACTGTTTTGATCGCACTCCTCCGGGCAACATGGAGTACATGAAGTGACATGTTTTCTGGAAAACTGAAACACATCAGTGGCTTCATAATCCAAAGGCCCTGAAAGAGAAAAATAAAATAAAATTGAGATAAACTGTAGGGTCTGCAAAAACGCATGGCTGGGCTTAAATTTTGTTGCTTCCTTCAACAAAAGCACTTGAAATCTAAATGAACACACACAGAATGTACGTGCATTTTGAATTAATTTAGAAGAATTACCCTTTGAGTAAGCTATTCCGAAGCAATGAAAATGCTAGTCTACTAGTTGAGACAGCAAAGCCTAAGCGGCAAAACTGAACTCCTTCCACTGCAATAGGGAGATCCCTTTTCCTGTTGGTCCCATCTTGGTTGTTCAGCTACAGTGACCTAGCAGTAGACAAATGGGAAGGCGCCCAGCAATCCTGCCAGCACGACATTAAGGCGAGCCCATTCTGGCAACCGGGCCCTTGACAAGAACACGCATTTCACAACGGCATTTCCATGGTGGTTCAGGGAGAGCTGCTGCTCCAGCCTGCCAGCCCCTCGGCGAAGCCTTCCCTGCTGGAGAGCCTTTTCCCGCGGCTCCTTCCCGGTGCCGCAGCCGCACAGTGGCAGTGCTGTGAACTCCTGACCAGGAGAACAAAGTCACTCCTTGGGCGACGCTCTTCACGGTCTGTTTTCACAGCATGGAACCTATTTCACACCACCCCTCTCATTCAGGTCTGCAAGGAGCTCTCCCTCCCCCTGGGCGGGAGTAGCACTAGTGTGACACTGGCTTCAATAAGTAACTTTTTATTGTGTCTAATCATGTGCAAATGTGTTAAAATTGGTAGTTTTTAGCAAACAGTTATGGAACATATTACCGTAAGGCATTTGTTCATGGCGTGACAATGATTGGCCCCATGCCACTTAAATGTTTTATTTAATAATGTGGGAATTTCAGTGTGTTTTCCTTTCATTATTTTTAACTTGAAAACAGAAACAGAAAGCCCCTTCTTTAAAGTTAAAACTTTACCGCCTAGAGTCTGTCAAAAGCAATATAAGCATCTGGATTTTAAAAAGGGAGCTTTTGCAGGATGTTAATTTAATATACTGGCATATTTCATGCATACTTTTTATATTTTGTATGCTTGAAGCTATCTCTACAGTGACCACCCAGGAACAACAGACATTTCAAAACTCAAAACTTAGCAGCAAAAAATGATGCTCGTGTAACATGAATTTCAGGTGATATCTGCCAATCCCCAGGACCAAATGCTATGTGTAACAGTTCAGCCCCTCCTCCTGCTGCATTTAGATAAGCCATAAGGCTTATACCACAATCTAGCCTTTAGCTCTCAAGGAAGAAATTTCCAAAACAATTCCACTCTTCATAAGATATTCTACGAATAGAGACATTTTCAATCTTACACCAGTTACAACTTAGCAATTTTCTCTCCTTTTTTTTTTTTTACCCCAAAATGCAGCATTAAGACACTGTCTTGTATGCCATGAGAGAGGAACTAAAAAAGAATTATATGTCATTATTCTAAATCTGTACTAGAATAAGGAAAAAACAGTTTCGGTTCTCCTATTTCACTGAAAAAAAAATCTACTGAAATCTTCTGCAGCAACCCCACAAGTGGGTCATCTTATAAATCTAAAGAAAGAGTACATTACTTAAAACAAATATTGTAAGTATCAGGCTTTCTTGCACATTTCAGGAACAAGTACATTTCCTTAGGAAAAACAGTTTCAAAATATAATGTATCTAACATAAAATGGCTCTCTTTCTCCAATTCATCTGCTAAGACCTTCTCACAAATGAAGCAGTCCATCCAGAAGCAAAAATAATAAAATAAAATAAAATAAAATAAAATAAAATAAAATAAAATAAAATAAAATAAAATAAAATAAAATAAAATTGCCTATCTATGGCTGTTCTGTGAGCTTCCTTACAATAACTATGTCAAGATTTGCATTTTATAGATTGAGTATGGCAAAGCCATCTCATTATTCTGCTACTGACTGCCCCAAAGAGAGAATTGGAGAAAAAAACAAGAATGTATTACCTAATTAATGCTTCCAAGTATCAATTCACCTGGAGTTTAAAGTAAATTTGAGTGATGAGTTTTATACACTGCATAGTAAAAATTATAGGATAAAACATAGGGAAAAAGAACATGATATTTAGCAAGTATAGAGATAGTGAGGGATCGCCAGGCTTACATTTACTACTTCATCTCTGACACAGACAGCATTTGTAGTTAGTTAATGCTCTTTTGAATCCARTTATAATGGTCTTATTATTGCCAATGCTTGCCGTGTGTCATATACAAGACATATATAGTGTCTCGTTTGCTCCATTACATTTTATGTTATCTTTTCCTTCAATCATCCYAATCATTCTTCTTAAAAGGAGACCAGTTCTGGGGTGAAAACTCTACTCTTGCAAAAAGCAAGTTGCAAAGGAAAAAGCAACTTCAGGAGGGAATGCCTGGAGCTGCTGCTCCTGCTGCAGGTTTCCATGACCTTTTTTCTTACACCAGAAGACAGGCCAACCCCACAACAGCTCCCGAGGGCCGATAAAGTCATTTTCCAGCTTCCCYGAGTAATACGCATGGAAGTAGTTGTGGGAGACTGAAGAAACTGGGAACATTTTGGAAGCTAAAGAATCAGGAAGCGGAAGGGTTACTTGATTTTTACTTTCTTGTTTTATGTTTTAAACCCAGTTTGAACTCAGGCCCCAAGATTCATCCCACTTGAAATAACAGTGGAAATAATTGCGCTTACTCGGAGCTGCCACGGGCCATGGTGGCCACGGTTTAAACTTCCTCGGGATGGTGGCGGGCAGACGACCCGCGGCAGGACGGGGAGCTCGAGCGTTGCCAAAGTCGCTGTCTGACCTTGGCTGGAAGACCTGAACCGCCGTGGGTATTTCCTGCTCAACCGGCCTCTAACTAAGGACAAATGGAATAACTTTAATTATAATGACCACGGGTACGTGGACGGACCCGACCAAATGAGAGAGAAAAAACCCRCACCTATTTCTCCTTTAAAGAGAGTTGATTGTGGCACCTTATGACAACTCAAATCAAAACAGACCGCTTTAAAACTCCCCAGGTACGTAATAAAGCAGATCCTGGCAGCAAGGCCGCAAGCGGGAGCAGGGCGCGGGGCGTCCTCACAAGCTGCCCCACAGCTGCCCCACAGCTGCGGCCCCTTCCCCGCGACGGCCCCGGCCACACGGAGGCTGCGCTCCAGGCCCTGCGTCCCGGCGTCGCCCCACGTGCGGCCGCATCCACGTGTTCCCCTTCCTGCGCMACGGGCTCCCGAGGGAGGCGGTGACTGAGGCGGCCCGAGAGGGCACAAGCTGAGGCAGAAGTGGGACCGCAGAGTGCCTCTTCCCGAGAATTTATGCAGAATACCTGCGGAACGCGGCGCCCGGCACCGCGACGTAACGGGCCGGGAGCACCACAGGGACACGGCGGATCATCCTAACGGCCGGTCGTGCGCGTGCCGGCACCGGGGACACGGCGGGAAGCTCCTCCGACACGGCGCACCAGTGCCCAGCCTGAGCCCAGCTGCCCGCCAGCAAGGAAGGACGAGGCACTTCTGTGCCTACAGGGGCAAGGCTTACCTAGGTCTAACTCAAACAACGGCTGGCGCAGAAACACGGACACCCGTGAACAACGGTTTGGGGTTTTTTTTTTTTTGACACACAACTTTTGAACTTGTTTTCCTTACAAATTTGTTCTGTCAGACATCACAGAATAAGGGATCCCTGCTGCCCTTCGGAAACCCAGCACTTCAACCGGCAACGTGTGGGATTTGTACTCGGCACAGAACACAAAAAAGAGAAAATCCATCACTGACAGATGCCAATACTCAAACGCCTGCCACCCCACAACTGAAGATCCTTTGTACTTGACAAGATTTAGTAAAATTAATAATAATTTTTTTTAAAGTGCCAGTAATAAAATAATTCCTACAAAATGGTAATGCGCTCCTGAATATTTCACAGATATTAAGCTGTTGCTCAGTGGCGCASCTTTCACTTACTCTGCACCGGGGCTCGTCGTACCGTGGCAGGTAAAGCAGAAAGACTGTGAGCATTTGGGGCCGTTTCTCCTCATTCACATCAGGCCAACAGAGACCAGAAGGYGGCACAGACTAATCCCACGCTGGCCAAAGGCGCAGCACGGGAGCAAGGGCCACAGAAGCCCCCGGCCGCTCCTGCCTTAACCCGCCGGGGCAGCTGGCCTGGCTGCGGCCCCAGCCCCCTGCAAAGGTGCACCAGGCAGGCGGGGTAAAACCGTGTCCCTGCTTGCACCTTCCCCATCGAGAGCGCACTCGGAAATCAACACGCGATGCGAGCAGCATTTACTGCATCCCACACTTGCTTGCTCTCCCGGATAGGGCAGCCTGCCCTGCAGAAGCTGGGCTAACAGGCTTTCATCCCAGCGTTTTAYAATACATGTGCCGCTTTAGTAATAAAACCATGTAAGTTGAAACGYAGCCAGAGAGAAGAGGTGCAGAAATCCAGTGTGGGATTTATTTGGAAAGAGATGTTTGCCGTTGAAGTCTGCATTAGCAATCAGGCTTACGTTTACTCAGGATAAGAGGGGGAAAGTACCTAGAATGATTTCAGAGGATCACCTCTGTCAACCAGGACTTCAGCAGAGACCCAGATTTAATTTACAGTTTTCTCAATGGAAAGGCGAACAGTAGAGCATGTTCTAGAAATTAAATTTCTATGATTAAAGACATTATTTATTACACAAAAGCTTTCTCCTGGGTGAYTACTGAACCTAGTTTATTCAGTTGTACATTTTAGCATGATTAACTTAAAAAGCATCTAACAAACCGTATTTGCAGAGCTTCATTTGCTTGGTCTGTTTCTTTGCAATCAATACAGTTTTCAAACACTTTCCTTAAAGAAAAGCAAGATCCAGGWGATAGCTAGGAGCTACAAATTCCCCTAAAACTGTGGATGCAGGCATTGTCTAAAAACAAAATCAAAAACAAATCAAAAAAATGTAGCTGTGGACTCTGGCTTCCAGAGAAGACCTCATCCTAGGGATTGTCAKGCAAGGCCAGACCATGCAGTTCCATGCAAATTCCTCAAATCAAAAATTATTTTTTTTCGTAAGGGAGAGAGAAAATAAAGACTAGCTGCAATATCACAAGAGATCAGTATTACAGGGGTAGCTGGAACAGTCAAGGTCTCAGAGACAAACTGGAAGGCAACATCTCTACTGCCCGCAATGCACCGAACAGCAACATCTTTTTTGTCTATCTCAAAAATTGGCTTCAATAAACAAACAAAAACACCACATGCTGATAAAAAAGACTGAAAATACCTCCTCGTAAAAAAAACATCACTCTTTAGGTACTTAGTTAAATTACTGAAAGGAACAACTAAAACTACACACAGATACAATTTGAGCTGTAGGTATATCCTCTATTTAAAGGCTAATCAGAAAAATATGAAAACATTGTCTTTCAAGTGAAAAGGTTCAGCAGTATCAGATAAATGGGATTAAAGGGAACCACTTGAATGGTTAGTATTCTGCAAGCAAATAAAAGGGTACGCAGTAGCTATCAATACACACAATATGCATAAATGATTTGTGTGCAGGATTCTGTTTTGAGAGAGAATTTATATGTCATTTAATAGTAATAAGGATGTGAAGAGGCAACTGCAAAAATTTCCTTTTTTGCCTTGTACTGTATAACTTTCCTACAATTGCACGTAGGAAACGCTTAAAAAGAAATGCTACAAAATTCATAGCTAAAAGAGCAGAAAGATTTAAAAATATGTCTGTTTTCTGGTTGCTAATGCGTACCTTAGAAGGACAGCTCTTAGCAATAAAAAATTCCATTTTCCCAGCAGTTAGCAACCTTAATTTTGCCTTGATATAAAGGAAGGCATAAGAGTTTAGAGCAGTGCTCAGGTGAACAAGGCTCCACCACGGAATTGATGCTGTGACCTTAGACARATCATTCCTTTCTCTCCCTTAACGTGCCATTTCTTTGCACAACTTGTTGACCATTTTTGGCACTTTGTTCCTCCATTTAACAGCTGTCAGTTTGCTTGCATTCCTCCTCTCCCATGATCGGGAAGCTTGGAGGTTTTCTTTCTAATTGCACCTAATTAGCTGTTTAAAATGCATAATCCTCTTTAGCAGATTACTGCAGCAGAGGCTTTCAGGAGCTGCATGTTCTTGTGTTACTGAAGGTCTCTGGGGCAAACGAGCAGTGGCTTTTCTACCTGATCCCTCCAGCCACGTCACTAGAGGCGTTGGGAAGAATGCGGCGGCCGCCTGCACAAAGGGCTTCCAAAAGTCTCCTGGAAACAAAACAGGTCGAGTGGGAGGTAGAGGCTCTGCAGTAAGGGATCTAACATTAAAAGAGCCTGGGTTGGACACCATGCATTTTTACTCAGTGAACTGCAACCTATCAAGCACACCAAATGTATARTCTGATTAGTTTAATTTAATCAAAAATAACAAATAAATCCATATATACAAGAAACTATTCATCTATAACCAGCGTTTCTTTCTTACACAAAGAACCACAGAGCCACAGCATGGCTGAGGTTGGAAGGGACCTCTAGACACCATCTAGTCCAACTCCCCGCTCCAGCATGGACACCCAGAGCATCTGGCACAGGGCCGCATCCAAGTGGGTTTGGAAGACCCAAACCCACTAGAGAAGGCTGAAAGATACGATAGATACAATCCACTGAAGCCCTGAATCAATCACAAGGAATAGAAAAGGTGAGGGGAAAAGAGAGCAAGTGAATTATAGCAGAATTAAGATTCCTAACCTGCTAAAGGTTCAATAGCCACTGTTACAAAAGAAGTATCTTCTATAAAACCACATTTATTATATATTGCTAGTAAAATCCTGACAGGTTTATCAAGTTATTATACTGAAAGCCCACCACCAGTGCCTGCTTACCAGCTGAAAGCCCACAATCTAAATTACACATTTAAGCATTCATTGGATAAGAATATTCTGGGAGAGGCAGATGGAAGGAAAAAAAAAAAAAAGAAAAAAAAAAAGGAGATGCCCGACAAAAGCGTGCCAAACTGTGGCAAACCACACGGGCAGGCATAGGGTGCTTGCTCATAACATGCAGAAACTCAATTTCCAGGGCACGGAATTCAATCTACTTCAGTCCATACTTTCCCTCCTCCATGAATTTGCCCAAGTATTTCTCGGCACTGTGTTCAACAGAGCAATCCTCACTGGACGTACCTGGACGCCTCACTGGACGCAGGTACGGTCTAAAAATGAAATCCTAATGGAGARCCTGAATAAACCGACCCGAAGCCGAGCCAACCATGCGTCTCTTGGAGTCTGCAGGCAACGCTGGCTGCAGGGAACACTCCTTATTGTGCTGGCTTTACTCTAAGCTTAAATGAATAAATAAACAAACATTTCCTACCAGCCAGAAATGGACAAGTTGTCATCTTTTGCCTTTACCCTAAAGAAAGACCAGAACTAAACTAAAATAAACCAAGTGGCTAGGCTTGCTTAGCGACCCAAGAAGYGAGGCAAAGAGTGTCTTTAAAATTTCCATAGAGGCATTTGAGCAGCGCGAGCACTGGCAGCAGCCGTCATTACAGACGACTGAAGTCACAGCGGGGCTGAACCCACACTGCAATCTCAGGGCTTTGGGTGAGAACTTTCTGTCAAATGCCAGGCTTTAGAGAGAAAGCAGCGACTGGAAATTGAGATATCAGACCTGTCAGTCAAAACCTCCCAACCTTTCTAAGTTTCAAAAACAATTGAAATTTTCACTAAAACATATTGGGGTTTTCTCGTGCCGGAACTAATCAATAGTTTAATCAAATGCTGTTCTTCCCCTTTCCTACCTGAACCAGAAATGTTTTTAAAAGCCTACCCTTAAAACACTCTCCTTAATTAAAAAAAAAAAAAAAAAAAAAAAAAAAAAAAAAGAAATACAGGAAAGAAATGAAAATGCACCTAAGTTTCTCAAAAAGAACCAAAGCACTGCTGATAGCTAGGACAGAGATCTTCAACAGGAGCGAGCAGGGAAAAATGATCCATGAAGAGAATTAAGACATTGAGCCCTGATGCATGGTCACAATAACTCTAATAAAGCAGCTGTTGTTGGCACAAGCAAAGTTTACATATCAATTTAGGACAGCGTGATATTTCGGTATAGTATTGCTTAGTGGCAATTAGTTTTATTTAGAGTGATTAGGTGCTCGGTTACTTCAAGAGGCCTGTTGCTGTCAGGAGCCATTCAAAGTTCACTTGCAAATTTCTGCTCTGAAAGGTCCATGCAAGTTAATTTTGTGCCTTTTCTGACAGATACTTCTTGCAACCCAGAATGTGGAGAACAAAAATGATGGGAGCAATGCTAACAATCCAAAATGAAGTTAGGTGTCCTAGAATAAATGAGRTACGAGCAAGCTCTCCAAGAGCAAACTACGTAAAAGTCAGTGCTGCTGTGCACTTAGCTCTGCAGAAGCAGCTTCCCCCCGATCCGTGGCAGGGTGCAGCTCCCCCTGAGGAGCACTCCTGGTGGGAGCATCTGCTGACAGCAAAGCAGAGTCGGGCAGGCAAAAAAACATTCATCCCTTTTCTCCTGCTTCAGACTCCCTTGAGCTGCTTGGCTCTGTTGGGAGAACAACCACGTCCTCACCTCAAGGAGGGTGCTGCTGATCGAAGCCCTGTGCTTGCAGGGCTGCCCGGAGGCCACGGCGCCCGGGTTAGCCAGGTGGATCCCGGGCRGCCATCCCAGCCGGATCCGTGCTGAAGGCCCCACACGCTGCCCCATCCCAGTGGCAGTGCCCGGCRCACACCAGGACTGCTCGCTGCCCTGCACGTAACGGGGATCTGCCACACAGCCTGGCTCCCCAAGGCACGGGGTGCTGCAATGAGCCCATTAACACAACCTCAACAACCACTTGCTCAGATGTCAATGATGGTAAAAGAAATGTAAAGCTGAGCTGGCAAAGTTTTAACATCGCAGTGACCAGGCGGCACTTCACTGGTTATACACGCGCAGTGTGATGGCACCGCAGCCACCTCTGGAGTGGAGGCCCTTCCCTTAGTCAAACAAGGCACGAATTAACAAGATTAACAGGGTGCTACTCTAGTAATATTTGCCCTTGTATACCGCTGCTGGATGGTACACAGCATGTGATACACTCCAGTCCTCCGCACGTTAATTCCAGGTCACAGTTTAATTAGTTCATGCATAATATATTTGAGGGCTCTTTATTTGTGACGTGACTGCTTGTGTGTCGGGGTTTAGCTGGGGAATCTTTTCCCGTGTCTCTGTGGCAGGCGCAGGGAGGCCCTTGCATGGAGCAGAGCCCCCAGGCGCCCCGGCCAGCAGCGCGGGGACACGAGCCCCAGCAGCTGAGCTCCTCGCCGCTCACCCGCCGGCTCCCGCTGCGCGCCCCGCAGCCCCGTCCGCCCCATCTCAGCGGGGAGCTCTGCTATGGGGAGCTCTGCTATGGGGGGCTCTGCTATGGGGGGCTTCGACACCAGCGAGTTTAGGTACCGTTTTCCAGAGCACGCGCCTCAAACCGTTCCCCACACAAACACCCACCTACAAAGATGAGCTGAAAGCGACCAAGTGCTTTCCTAATAAAGTCAGATCTTGTGTGTTACACAAAACRGGGAGCACCAGTGTTCAAGATGAAAATAATTTATGGAGAATATTATCTTTTTTTTCACGTTTTGTACATTTTATTGGTCTCCCTTGCCTAATTTATATTTTTTGCCTTGTATAYAGACATATTTCCCTGATTATGTACTAATTAGGGTTAAGATTTTGATTTATTTAAATTACTATTTTTTGGGTTTAAGAATCAAATGCCCCTTACAGACAGATAATATAAATTAATCACTCTTACACATACACATAATACTTAAGTTTGCATCAATTTTGCACTTGTTTCAAATATTTAAGGAATTCCTGCCTAGTTAAAATGCATTTCTGAAAAGTGTTTATTAAGTACAAAGATAAGGTATCACGATAATAAAAATTCAAAGATTTCAGGATCATGATATCTAAAAAAGAACTATATCTAAGTAATTATTCAGCACCAAACATTGATCTAATGAATAAAAGCGCTTTGTGTTTAACGCAATTTGGCTAGCACGTACAAATGGCTTTGTTACAGTAATTACACACTCAGACTAATTGCACACCTGATTCCAAAATAAACCWCACAGTTTAAAACATTAAGCAGAGGGTTAAGATACTGATGTTGAGGGTGATAAGATATAATTATTGTTTGCTGCATTTTTAGATAGAGTTGTTTTAAACAGGCTTGATGTACAGAAATCCAGGGGTCTGACTCTACCTGTTCATCAGACATACGGAGACAGATAGCCCTACAGTTCACACAGACATCACCCCAACAGGGCAACAGGGGTAAAACATTTAATCAAGGTTCTGTGGTGCATACCTGGTTTGGGTCCGTTTATTTCTATGTCAAATTTTCATGTGCTCCCTATTGCTTTCCTGCCTGCCTGTCTTTGTGTAGCCACTCAGGACAATATTTTTCCCTTAAACAATTTGTGCTTTGAAAATCCTGTCAAAAAAGAAAAAAAAAAAAGAGCCATCTAGTTTTCTGAAGATGATGACACATCCTTGCTTTGCACAACAGGTCACATCTCAGCACACACTTTAAATCACCTACCTCCAAATATAAACCTTACCTTAGCTGTTTTCAGTCTCTGACACAGCATCCACTCCAAATAAGGACTACCTGTTTTCAATAGCAAAATACCTTCTTAGTCAATTGCTATCAATTAACCTTCAGCAACCACACACTGCATTACAAAAGGATTATGAATGTAGATCAGATCACAGTCCATCACAGAGAGGGAATTAGGTATATACATAATCAAAGTCCATTACGCTGTATACCGTGTGTAAATTACCACAGCAGGGCAGCACCAGTGTTTTCACTACATCTGAAACACCCTTGGTGCATACTAATATTTGTCAGAGCTTCCCAAGTGACCAAAAAATCTAGTACTAGTTAGTAGCCAGATTAAGACCTACAATATGAGAATTTCACTGTATTTAATTCTCCTGTCTTCGTGCACATCTCATGTCAGGTCACATAATGTATGTCTGGTCCCCAAGAGAAATACCCTGTCTTCCCTCTCCCTACAAAAAAAAAAATCAAACCGTAGGCTTCTTGTCTATATTAACAAAAGTTATTTACATTAAGAATTATAAACAAGAAATTACAGGAAGAGCTATTTCACCATTAATCCTGCATTATTTTAGATACTGTATATGAATAACTCCTATTTTTTTGCCATTAAGGTTTCATATTTGCYTTCTGCTCTTGGACTGGCAGATCAACAAGTACAACTGAATCCATGGCCCTAATCCCAGCCCTGTGATGAGTGTTCGGCAGCAGAGCTGCCACAGCTGACAATTAAAACAATAATAACTCACTGCTGAGAGGTGGCGAGCGATGCATTCAGCACCACGACCCCCGTCACTCCCGCAGCGCCGCCTCGGCTCTGCAGCCGCGCCATCCCCGGGAGCAGCGACCCCGACTGCGGCGCCGAACYCCACGTAGCGACTGGGGGCTCCACGAGACCACAGCTCTGTCACCAGACACCAGCCCGGATGCACTGCGGAAACAAGCGACAGCAGAAACGTTATTAAACTGCTCTCAGTAGCCACTGGTTCGAGGTACAGCTTCACCCCAATATTCTCTCCCACTAGTCCTCTCTGATGGCATAACATGCATGGGGAAAAACACCTTCTGTCTCCCACTTCAGATCCGTGTATGTATCACCTCTCTTAGACTGTTGCTGCTCTTTTCCACCCCGACATTCCCTGCATCTCTCCAGCGAAACCTGTTTGTGATTTTGGCTGGTCTACAGAAAACTGAAAATCTAACATGGTTCTCTCTGGAGCACAGGTTATCCTGCCATTCATCCTGGGCAAGTGCTGATGTCCAAGAGGAGCCTGAGGCCAAAAGGCTGAGAGGAAAGATCTGCCAGAAAGGTCCCCAGACTCTCCACATAGTGCAAAGGACATGCAGGATACAGGCAACAAAAGGTCAGCTTGATTGAACTTCAGTTGATTTGACCAACGTCCTTTAAAAAAAAGACCAGAAGAACAATTTAACTGGCAGTGGTTTCAAMAAATGGTCATGGATTGCAACAGAGCCACTGTGTTTTGATGCAATACCAGTTGCTCAAGGAAGGATTACTCTTTGCAGAGCCACCACCTGGGAACTTGTCCACTGGCAAGGAGGCCTCCTTCAGGATTCGTTGTTCTGATGCGTGCATGATAGAGTGGGAACGTGTTTATGTTCTCAAACATATRTTATCATCTCACCATCTTCAAAAGCAAAACCAAACTGCATTATTGGACCTCTTCATGGAAGACTTCTGGCTAATGTGTGTTTGCACCCCACCACACACTTGAGGTTTCTTCACTCATGATTTACGTGTATGTACGTGAGCATATGAAGATCAGCGGAGCCCCTGATCACCCCAACCACAGTGACATGCACCCAGACAAACACAGCCAGCAAGGCTGGCACCCAGGTCCTGTTCATTTCAAACCCCACCTGCCCACTGCCTAAACCGTTTTCCAGAGCTGCACTGCCTCATCTGCAGCACTGTRAATGAAAGAACAGCTAGGTACTCAGTCAGCTGGTGGGATATGCAAAGATATATTGTTGGATATACAGAGATAGACAACTAATGCTGAAGTATTTGACATAAACAAAACCAACTCGGTGATAAGGAAGTGTTACATAGGTAATGTGCACACCACCAAGCTACAACCTTCCTCCCCAGGGCCCAGCAGGGGATGCAGGTGACCCCTGTCCACAGCGCGGGTACTTCCAGGCTCACGTCCCCAGGCCTGGGAGGCACCCGAGCACACGCGGACTCCTGCACCATCATCTTGCTAAGAGCTCTGAAGAGAAACCTCACASATCATGCAACGCTGCAGCTTATCGCTCAGCAGAACAGAAACGCATTATAACTTCATTCCATCACTAAAGCTGCTACCCTGTGCTGGACTTAACCCTTTCTATAACCCATCCTCATTAAATTATCTCACCACTACCTTGCTCAAAGCACTTGCCTCTCTATTACTCATAATTATTCCAATGTGCTCCTCTTTTGCCCTTTTATTTCCACTAAGACAGCTATAATTACAAAAGCATTTCTCGTCTTAGACATGCTCGCATCACTAAGAGCAGCAGACCTTCATCAGGCTGTATCGTTAATCTTTCCCATAATGACAGAACTTGTAATATTCTAGAATCAAATCCATTTTACAGCTCGTTTTATAGCTCCAGGGTTAGTTGTAACAGTGACAGCTCTTGTGAGATGAGATTAATACATCTTTTGCAAAACATGTAGACCATTTGCTCAGATAAGGTTTTCTGGTAATTTTAATATCTTCCGCTACTCAATTKTTTTTGATAGTTACAGTATTCTACACAGTGATTCAAAAAAAATGTTAGGAGTTTTCATGCTGGTGCCTGAACAGACACACACACACTCTCTCTCTCTCTTTTCTTTTTTTCTTCTTTTTTTTTTTTTGTTTAAACTACTCAGAGACTTAAAAAGTCATTATGAAGGTTTCAGTTCTAATTCTTCTTAAATCTGATCTACAAGAAGAGATGCCTCTTATAGATTTCCTGACAGCTTAATGACCTGGACTTTTAAAAATGGTTTCTCTTTATTAGCTATGCTGGAAAGGAAACCAACATCAGCACAGCTACTGTGGTGGTGGGGGACCTAAACAGGGATCGGACATAAGGAATTTTGTAAGTCTCAATTTAATATGCTTGTTTTCAGTGGCAGGCAGCTTTAGGAACCAATTATACCTAATTTAAGTACATTGAAATYGCCACTCCGACTTACATTTATGAAGTGTGATATGAATAAAAGAGCAGGCTGGATTTTGAGCAGACGAGCTCCAGCCAGTGGATCTGAATCACTTTGAACTTTGGGGGAATTAGATGTGGGCTGACATTTGTGGCTTTGGTTCATCTCCACAAGGTTTCACAAAACCAGAATATCAAACCCAGCTTCCACAGAATTTGCAATTGCTCTGATCTACCTCTGAACTTCACGGATGCAGTAAGTGTGAGGCTCAACAAGTGGTTTGCTGAAGTTCTTCGGAGCAGTTGGAACGGAGCATCAGCCCAAATATTAAAAAAAAAAAAAAAACATATATATGGTTACACAAGCAAGGAAGACTGGGGTTTATACACTGTGAAGTGCATGCAAACATTACACAGAGGTGTGAGACAGCTCATTTCAGATATGATGTACTTTTTTTTTTCTAAAATCCTTCCATAAGATTTTTTGTTTATCTTGATCAGAATTAACAAGAACCAGGTACTATTAGCTTTACTGGAACTTTTAATAGCAGTTGCATTTGAAAACGTCAGTGTTAATGCACCAGCGTAAACAATCCTTTTGACTTTGTTTCCTAGTAATATTCCTTTACTCAGCATAATAATATCATTAGACTGGCTATTATTCATCCAGACAAAATCCTATTGATTTCACCGGGGTAGGATTAGGCTTTGAACATTTACAGATGCTGGATTATACTCCTGGCAGCCTCTTATGGATCTCCCCCACCCTCCCCTGGTTTCTACCCTCCACAGAGCTTTTCCTAGCAGACCCATGTCCCCTGTAGGGGCTTCACCCAAAAGTCTTTGCCCTACGCATCAGAGCCCGGAGTTCCCTTGGGATGTGATTCAGGCCAAAAGGCAATCAAGGTTGTCCTAAAATCTATTACGGGAAATTGTGCCTTGTTGTGCAAAGAGTCAATTACGAGTCAGATATGCAATTAAATCAACCTATGTTGTGTCTCATTAAATAAGATATGAAGCAAAGAATGATTTTTTTTTTCTTTTTTTTTTTTCTTTTTCTTTTTTTTCAGATGAAGATTATCCTGGCCTTGAAAACACCTGAGTGGCTTCTATGCATAAAATGTATCCTGGAGCTGTAAGGCTGCCAAAACATTACACATCTTTTAACTCATTGACTTTAATGAGCGTTAAATGGCTAAATTCTCAGGTATTGGTATAAATATTACAGCATGGGAAATGCATGTCTACAGTTCATGCAAGCATCTTATGGCATGTATTTTAATTGCTCAATTAGCACTCGCTCCTTGAGACAATGCCAAAACACAGCAGCAAAAAAGAACCCCCTCAGGATTCACAAACACTTCCCTGCAGAGCTGCAGCTCACAGAAACAAAGCTGTTTAACTGTCAGTGAAGGTGAAAAGTGACAAAGATGGAAACTGAGGCAGACTTGAACATTTCTGAAATTTAGATTTTTTACACATTTCACAGGCTCCAATTCAGACAATCCTCAAAATCTCACTTTAACACARGCTCTAAATGTAAATAAATGCCACTCAGGAAATTTAGAATATTAAGTCCATTTCCTGAGTATCTGTTATTTAATCTAGAGTAGAGTCAAACACTTTTGGTTTCCAGTGATCTCAGACTCCAGTGGATCCTATGTTAAGACTTTAAGGTTATCAAGAAACTGGGAAGAGCTTAAAAGGAACACTGAAAGAAGAWAACACTGTACAGTGTCATGTAAAATTAGAGGAGAAATAACACTGAAGAGTAGATCTGCATTATTCCATCCACCTATTTAAGTAAAACAAAAGGGGGGAAAAAAAAAGACGCCTAGAAGCAGAAGCCTCCTCTCCCTGACAGTTACTTCCCAAAGSGTCTGGTTATAGGCAAACAAGCCCCAGGTGACTAATAAGGACCAAGAAAGAATAACACAGCTACAGCAGGTAATTAAAAATGGCTAACTGTGCTGCCTTGGCTGCTTGTTTGTTGTCAATATCTGTTTTCAAACTTTTTCACCATTGTGGTTGTAAAAACACATATTATAAAGCCCGTAAGTCTGTCAGCATGACTGACAAAAGCCCAACGAGTCAAATGGGTCTCTGTGTTCACGTAGCGGTTTTTGGCCTTTCCCTTCCGTAGTATCTATTTCAGCGTTTAGRTATCTGCAGTTTGCTGTTTAAGAGACTCTGCTACCAAAGGCAATTTGTCAGGAGGCAGGCCGACACAGAAGACATGGATTTCGGAGGGAGCTGCAGCTCCACAAGCCCAGCAGCAGCGTGAGGTCTCACTGAGCCGGCTCCGTCATCGGGGTCAGGGGAAACAGCTCCACAGCCCCCCGGCTCCCAGCTCCCTGCGGCCGCGGCAGGGGCTGTGCAGCCGTGCCCTGACCCGCCTGCTCAGCCCTCTGCAAGGTTATTATCTAGCTGTCAGGGATTAATTCCCACTAATTTAGCTCCTGCTGTTCTCAGAGGGGCTCCCAGTTATTCCTAATTCCAAGAAATAATATTTACCTCACCTGCATCTTGCAGCTCCCTCTGAAACGCCAGGGAAGTCGCAGCAGTGGTATTCAATTCCCAGTCCAACTGTTAACTTTCTGCAAAGGAGCATCAGAGAGGCACTCGGCATTATTTCACGCAGTGCTACAGGCAGAGGCATCACTTTCAAAGGCTTTCAACTTCTCTTACAGGAACCCTCGATCTGACCGGCATGTTAAAAGACCTGCAAATATATGTTATAATAATCTTACATTTCTGTGGGTGATTCAAGTCTTGCTAGAATTTCACTGGACTAGAGCAATTTCCTCTGCTATCTGCTGGTGATTACTACAAATGCCATGTAAAACAGTGCTCACAGGTCACTCTGATCAGCATTTGTTTCCATTCTCATCTTTCCCCACCCGTAACCCCACCAAGCTCAGCATTTTGCGACAGGCTGCTCAGCAGGTAAAGTTTACCAGTCCATGGTAAATCTGTGGAGAATTGCACCTAGGAGAAACACAGCAATTCAGTGAGCTTTTCACAGGAAGGATGAAGACAAATACATAGGTYGCTGGCAGCAGGCTACCAAATCCAGAGCTTTCCAGCTGAAGCTTGGTGCTTTCAAGTTTTTGACTGTGTGGGGTCACAGAAGCTGGGTGGGATCAGTGTTTTGAGGAGCAGAGCAGGAAGTCTGCAGACTTTGCAGTGAATGCAGCAAAACATGAAAAATGGGTGGGATTCTATGACATCAAACTGGTGCAGATTCAGCAACCTGCTAGACACGGTGCTGCTGATTTCATGCCGCTGCAATAAAAGCTCTCAAGGCCCAGCACGGCAGGGACTGTGAAGCTGCTCGGCCGTTTCAGGCACCGGTGAAACACGATACCCAGTAGCCCTTAAATCCCAGGCACAATTCAAAATGGCTTTTTTTTTTTTTTTAAATAACAATAAAATTACTGATTTTTTTAAAATTGGAGGACTCCATCTCCCACTTCTGTTGGTGGCAGACACAGCGATTGCAACTGGAATTTCACTGAAAGAGAATTACCATGATTGAAAGACAAAACTCTCCCTTCCCCAGCTGAATCTGCTGGCATGAGCAAAGCTTTTAAATACTTTTCTTGCTTCCAAGCAGTGGAAGAGGTTTTTGGCAGTGACCTGCCCTCACTTACAGCGGCGCTGACTGAGGCTAAGAGAAAAGCCAGATCTCTGCCTTGGGGTTCCTAACGAAACGTCCCGCCTTCCCATGCCATCTCCTTTCCAAGAGGTGTTTCACTTCGTTTGCTTCTCGTCCCACTAACATGAAAGAGTTTTTCACCTCCATTAGAAAGACAATTTCAGTGAGAATCCCAGATCAGTTGAATGACGATTGGCGATTGAGACAGATTCACATAAGCCATTCAGGTAAGCTTAATTCAGTTTACAATTTAAATACTTTGGCCATCATAGTTCTTCCCCTTTTTATCTCCAGCTTAAATGATGCCATAAAAACATATATGGCACAATGAAACGCTCTAGTAATGTTTTCCCCAGCCCAATTTAGCTAGTAGAAGTCTCCCACAAGCTATCACTCTACTTAGCACGCACAAGAGTCCCCCATGTATCAGTGCTAAGTCACTACATTATTTCCACCACTGTATGACTCAGGTTCCTGAACACAAATGTCTTAGTAAACTCTACAGCTATCTCCACCTTTCCTCAGAGTGCTCTTCAGATTAGGAGTGAARTGAAAAGTCATGAAACAAACATTTTTTTTTGTTAAAAAGCTAGCTTTATCTGTGTAAGGACTGYAGCCTTTCCTTAGGCAGGAAATAAACATATGAGAGTTGGGCAGACTATAAAACTGTAATTACCTTTTAAAAATACTGCTAACAAGCAAATTAGCCCAGCACGGAACGGCAGCAGATCAATAATGCGGTAACACTAAAAAGGTTCTGCTGATGGCCTCTTGTCAGCAGATGCAGACTGTGACGGGGGTCCCTGCAGGCCTCCCAACAATCCCGCGCAGAGGAGCGCGTCACAAAGCCTACCGAGCTTCGACACGCTCCCGCTTCCCACGCGGCCGCCTCTCGGCCCATCAAGCCGCCTATTAGGCACAAGCCCATCCCGGGAAGGATCCGGAGGCCTCCGGAGGTCTCCCATCACGCTGGCGGAGGCGGCGCCAGCGCGGGGCGCGCGCTGCTCTCCAGCTCCGCTCGCTGCTTGGCGGCAGCATCGCCCACACGTATCAGTAACCTGGCACGTCCTCCCCTCAGCAAACGCGACTCACCGCCGAGCAGTTAGCTCAGAATTAAGCCGCCAGTGAGCTGAGGTGGTTGAAGTCACAAGATTTTGCCATATAATAGAAATCTTCTCTTCACATGCCTTAAAAGTTGTTGGCTGACATATTGTAGCAATGCTGTACTAACAAATATTTCACGTGGTCATATATTTCCTAAATATTTCACAGGCTTTCTACAAACCTCAACGATAGGTTTAGTACATTACACCGTTACTACATTAAGTAACGGTGACACACGAGATGCATGACAGCGCATTTCCCTCTGCTGATATGCTCATGTATCAGCAAAATAATAAACTTAGAAAAGCTTTCAGAAACCGCACATACACTAACACCTTTTTTAGGGGTAAATATGTGATGCAKGGCAAAGTTTTGTAGCCTTCCGGTTCTGCAGCCATTGTGTCTGTGAAGGATGTAAGGAAAGAATAAGGTTCTACCTGCAATGATAAATAGTGGCTGCATTACTGTTGTAATTACTCACTTACAGCCACTGTCTAACTATCATGCTAGCACTTAACTCAGAGCATGCTTTAAGTGGCGGTTCTGCTGGTTGTCTTCTCCTGTAAAATTTACTGCACCAGACACCAATGCATCCTCAATACAAAGTCAATCAGTTCTCAAAAACCTGTGCTTAATTGTTTTGATTGAATTACCTTGATTTATTCTAGAACACCAGAAACGCTAAATGACTTCAGGTCCTCCAGACTCGAATGGATATGGTTCACTACAAATACCTTTTAGACAAACAATCACTCTGGAACTTGAACCTATGCACTATGTAAGAATCCTGCAGAACCAAGTAGTGAGTGACCACACATGTAAAGACATTACCTTTGTGAGGAACACAAACAAGCCTTCCTTTTGGCATTTGCTACCTTGGGAGAAGTCTCCTTGCAAACAGCACGGAGCGTGCCAGCACAAGGCAGCACAATGTTGATGCACAACAACAACAGCATAGTTGAAGATCATTTCTGCAGAGGACATGAGCCGCAAAAGGGCGGCCACCTGGAGACAGCGCGAAGGGGCAGGGCACACAGGCCACCGGCCCAGGCCTGGATAAACGCCCCCGAGGAGGTGCCTGGGCTGCGCCCGGGCCGGCGCTGCATGCGACGGGCCGCGCGGAGGCCAGTTGTGCCGAGAGAGGCTGCCAGGGCGGCCCGCAAGCACAGTGCTGCGYGGGGCTGCGAGCTCGGGGGGCTCCTCGGCGGCGCCCTGGGGAGCCCTTGCAGCCCCGCCAGGCTGCCCAGAGCCCCTGAAACTCACGGTAGGGCCRGGAAGAGCACAAGCATCCCGCTGATGCAAGGAGGGCTGACTAGGTCTCAGCAAGTTGGGCACGTAATTGTGAGCCAGGGGCTGGCCAGGCCTCCTCCACATTATTCAAGGTATGCTTCATTTCATTTTTAATATAAATATCTGTGTTACGCTGTGTGCCTGTGGTTTCATATTCCCAGGAGGGAGAGTGGGGAAGAAATACCTGTAAAGGTGACTACAGGGCTTAAATTTTAAGTCCCTAAAGCCTRGGAGCTTTAGGTATGGGCTTGAGCCATATGTTTTATTTATTTTAGGAAGGGTCCCCTAGACATATTATTGAGCCAGCCTTGGTTACTGTTATTGATATCTGACATAAGGTTATACTTAATCACTATCATTTAGTACCACTACTATGAGGAATCYGAAAAATCCAGTCTGACCAGCCAATCCACCAATATGGGAAATCCTTTCCAGACCCCAATAGGCAACTGCATAAATAAAGCATACAGCAAAATATCCAACCAATGAATAAGCTGTCATATAAACAAGCCAAACAAGCCAGCAAAAACCACACCAGCATGTAAAGTAGGAGAGCAGAGATCCGTGCCACCAGCACRAGGCATTTGAACGAGGAGAGCAGATGCACTTTCCTGCAAGGGATCAGGAGCCAGAGGGAGGCAGRGCAGCTGAGCTGGAGGCTCTGCCTCCCTCTTCACAGCCACGCACGGGAAGCAGTAGCTGAAACCTTTCTAAGAACCACGAAGGAACAAACATACCCGCGTAGTGTCASACTTGGGAACGCACGGGAGAGCAGACAACTCCCCTCCGCCTTTGGTGGACGGAGGCTCCGATTTCTTCTGTGCTGCACCCATGAACAGCCCATTCAGCAAGGAGGATTTCACAGCTATAAAATTGAGTTTAGATTTTTAAAAAAGTGAATTTGTACCTATGGCACCTACATCTTCGAGTGAAGTGGGAGAGGCTTTAGAGAAAACTTCGGCCTTTCTTAGCAAGCTGAATATCACATTTTACTTGCTCATGATTTTGCGAGAGGTGCAGCACTGTTTATAAAGAAGAGCAGAGGTGACTAGGGATGTGACTGGCTCCACAAGTGCTACAGTTCTCCCCTACGTGTGACAATCACCTCCAGCAACATTCTGCTGGCTTCACACCTTCACTTTTAGAAACCCAAAGAATTTACATTGTTAGAGAACAACTGATCCTTGTCTTTGGGCAGAACTTGAAAGAGAATAAATGGATATAACTTAATTAAGTCTCTAAGAATCAGAAGTGTGAAGTCAAGAGTTCACACCAGACCGGTTTATACCCATGAAGGACTTAGCCCATTAAGTGTCTCTGTGCACTCGCTCCCATCCCGTAGGTCCCCAATTAGATGTTTTCCAATATCTGTATTAAATGGCATTTATTTCTTTTCCAGCTTCAGAGTTGCTGAATCTGCATTACAGACTGAGACTCGAAAGACATCATATCCACTTTAGCCTTTCTGAGAATCTGAGACAAGTAAAACTCATGCAGATCATGTACACCATAGTTACACTAAAAAAAAAAAAAATTAACAGACTAGTAACAGATGCTTTAATCACAGTGTTGCATATAGTAACCATCCCCTTTTCCCACAAGATAAGCCCGTAATTACTATGTATTTACATGGGGGACTCATATCTTAGACATGTGGCTGTAATGACAGTTTTTGTCTCTTTTTTTTTTTCTGTTGGTGTTGCTACATTTTTGTTTTTAAAGGAAAAAAAAGAATCTACAGTATTTTTAAAAAGCACACATGCTGAAGTATTTACTAAGAAATTAGTGGGCAAATCTGTCAATGGAAAGTTCTTATGTACCACTGAATGTGGTTTTAAAACACAAGAATATCTACTAGCTTTGTGATACTGCTCATATGCACAGTACTCTTGCTCCAGAATGTTGCTAACTTTATACATTTTGGAGAAGGTGTATTTTTTTTTTCTACACAGACCCATGTGTCTGGTTTGGGAATAGCAACTGTTGGGTTGACCTGTTGTCACTGATCAAACAGCTCGCGACACCGCGTTCCTTCCAGCTGAAACCAACGCTGCAGAAGGGAGCACAGCTCGAGTCAATCACAGAGAAGAGGAGATCACGAGGGAGCCAAAAACTGGTGCACAGAAAGAAAAGGGAAATGGAAAGAGAAAGATGTGGGGAGGAGGATAACTATTGTGAAAATAACTCCTTGTGGCATTTAACTGTTTTGCTTTGGTATTGACCAAATATGGTTTGGTATTGATTGGTATCCTATCAACACCAGGATGAAAGGAGGGTGGTAGTTTCTGCCTCCCCTTGTCAGGATCAGTTCTCATGGCTGAGAGCAGGTCATGACCACAAACCTCTCCCTGGCTGCTTTGACAGTCCCAGTTTGGAGCCACAGGATATTGCAATTGCAGGCGTAAGTTGGGAGCAGCAGAGAGACARGCGAGTTGGATTTAACCTGGTTAGCACAGTACCCTGCAGGATGAGTTTTAGACACCTGTAGAAGCAAGAAATTTGGTATCACTTATTCACATTACCTGTCTGCTTTTCAATACATGCATATCCTTAAATAGGTTCATAAATAGAGTCAGGAAAAGTGGTTTCCTACAAGCCTTGCAGAACTCCTGTGTTACAGCTGCCCACATTTCCTAGCCAAACCTCAAAAACAACAGGACATTTTCACCTATTCAGCTTTTGACAGCTGATCCTGAGATAGTCTTTTGTCCTTCTGATTTTTGCAGCTCCTCTACACCTCGTTCTTTTTATTTTATTTAMTTATGCAATGTCTTTAACCTTTCCTTTGGGACAGAGCTTTCTCAYCCCTCTTCCCAGCTTCCTGTGGAGAGCTTGGGTAGGGCCATCCTTGACTCCCCTTTCCTCTTCATTTCACACCTTATTGTTGACCAAACCCATCCTAACATTAAAACCAATGTAGGACATCTCCCAAGGCTACTGACACACTCAGCTACTTTTCTGCCTGAAATCCAAACCAAAATTTTGCTTTGTTTTGCTTAATATGGCATATGGTAAGTTTAAAAAAAAAATAAAAAATCCAGGTCACTAACAAAAAATAATAAAAAAAAAATCAACACGCAAAAGCCAAAAGGAAAAGAAACAGTCATAGGAAATGAGAGGGAGACATGCAGATGACACACAGCATGTCAGACAGAAATAATAACACAAAGCCAGGAAATTGTTGTCCCCTAGCGATGACTTTGGCCCACGACCATGCATAGCACTGCTCACCCCACCTCCCCGTATTGCCTGGGTAGTTAACTGTGGTGCCTGCGAGAGTTTGCTCTACTTCTGTTTGCTCAATTTCACAGGAATTCCACTTGCAGAGCTTAAGGGCAACAAGTCTTAGCACAATTATTTCTTTACGGTGGATGTTGTCTCAAGTGCAGGACTAGCTCATTTTTATTGCCTTTCGCCTCCTCACCGCTGACATCAATGGGAAATAACAGTCTGTGCAACTATCCAAGCACATCTGCGAGAAAGCCCAATGCCAGGAGATAATGCAGCGCTCCTGACCACGCTCCCTTCCCCTTGAGCGAGGCAGCGGAGGGACGCAGAGCCCGCGGGCTCTCTGCCCCGCTCCCTGCGCCCACGCTGGAGAGTCTGGCTCCAACGACGGACTGCAAAGAGCTGCAAAAGCAACACCGGCTCACCAGGCTTTCCTTGCACTCTCATCCGGGCGCAGATTTCTTACTTTATTTTCTTTATTACTTCTTATTTTCTTACTAGCAGATTTCTGGAATAACGTATTGGGTTTTGATTTAAAACTGAAGTGTTTCGCAGTAGCATTAACAAGACAAGCAAAAGCAAACCCAAACAATTCAGTGGTCGTTAACATTTGATGTGCAAACACGCTTTTAAGAAACAGCAGGAATTTTGGCCTAAATAAAAGYAGAAGTAAGGAAAAGCAGCTGGGAGAGAGGAACAAGAAGGCTCGTAAGCCTCTGCCAACAAATGCTGCAGCTTTTACAAGCCTGCTTGCTTTACTCCCCATTCAAATAAAAGTGTATTTTGCTACTGTCAGTAGCATTTATGCACTGTCTTAAAGCTGAAAACACACTGGCTGCACCAAGTTAGTTTTCCACTCAGCACAGCTTGTGCAATGCACACGCAGGAGAAAACAGGGTGTCGTGCTAAAACTCAAGTTTCTTTTTAAAAATAGGCACGAGACTGACCTTGCACCCTCTGTGCTCACGAGTAGTCACTTCAGGTCACTAATCATCACTCAGCTATTTCAAAGCACCGCACGGGCATCCATTTATCAGTGGGAAAATTCAGGCTTGTAAGGACAAGTCCAGCAAATAAGGATTTACAGGATCAGGTCCTAATTTTTATCTGTCATATTTAAATTGATTTAGAACTAAGTACCTTCAGAAGCCTGGGGAAAAACAGAGTGCATAGACGTATGAATTCAATTGGCTCTGCAAAGCTCAGGATAGAAATGTAAGTGAGCAGGAACAGTAAGCTCAGAGCCTGTTCAGAAGTGCCAGATTCAGCAACCACGTCTTCTACAACTGTCCAGCCTCCCTCACCTTTCTCTTGCTCAAAACCACACTTCAAAACAAAGGACATAACAGCAGGCAACACAGACCAATGTAAGTGCTTAAGAGTGTGTGTTTGTATTAGATATAAATACAGAATGTTTCTGTACAGGAGGGACAAATTGACCCAGTTCTGTTCAAACCACCACTTTTATCATCCTTAGTTAAGGCTTAAGAGCCTCAGGAAGACGGCGACATTTTAYACGCAGCCAGTTTCTCTGGCTGGGAAGGAGAACAGTGTGACCCGAGAGGCCTTTGCAGGGAGCACACGGTACCTCTTTCTCGAGGTCTTCCCCTGCTTTGAGCAGAGGCTGACATCAGTGAATCGCTCTGCCTGAAAGTCAGGRGCTTGAGCACACATACTAAGCTGTCTCCAAGCACCTAAGCGAGCCCTCACAGAAGCCCAGAGCAATTCCATGCTTTTATTTGCATGAGCTACACCCGTTTTGTTACGTTTCCCAGCAGTTCAGCTCTCCACAGGAATTCATTCCTCTTTTGCAGTGAAGTGACACGCGCATACACACACACAGCAATAAAACCCCCTTTCCCTGGTGCAATGTGCAGCGTGTGAGCGCTCAGGGCTGGCACTGTGGATCTGGGGGCCCTGGCTGCAGCCCGAGCACAGGTACCTCGGCACTAGCCGGGAAAAGCCACGGGGGGCCCGGGCCGAGCAGCGAGCACCGCGCGCGCCGCCGAGCCGGCCGCGGAGCGAGCGGGACGCAGCTCCGGGCGGGCTGTGAGCGCCGCAATGAGGAGAGCGCGCCAGCGGCTAAACTACGTCCCGGTGCAGCTCTGGTGCAAATGGCACGTTAAAAGCATGGAGGGAAGGAAAAACCCTCACTGTGGGTGCACGACAGTAAGCAGCACCAAAACTGAACCGTGTTTCACAGAGAGGCCGGCCCGCCGTTGGCACAGCGCTTTCTGAGCCTCGCACCCCAGACCAGCACCGGCAGCACAACACWGTGAGCAGCAACAGCCTCAGCTTTGTCCCAGCTGGGGGACAAAAGCAGCACAGATCAAAACAGCTTTGTTAATGGTGGGAATGCACCTCGCTTGTCCAAAAAAACCAAAAGCAAAAACCCTATAGTGATGAGTGGCTACAAGGAGACACCCTTACAATAATCWATCACCAATCAGTGCTAGAAAGTGCTTATTCTGCTGTTATACCAGGAGCTTCATTACTCCACGTGCTCTGTCCTCAAGAGAGAAGAGATAAGGGCTTCTTGCAATGAATAAAGCAATAGTTTCCACACAGTAGAAGCATTTAATTCCGGAAAAACAACAGGAGAAAAACACCAGACAACTTGCTCTGAACCAGCAGCATTACTGAAGGCTCTTTGTTCGTCATCACCTCCTTACGTCTTTTAAGCAATGCAGAATGACAGCTTTCCTAGCCTAGGCAAGGTGAAAGGGAATTTTAACCTGCTGCAAAATATTCTGGCTTGGAGTATTTATAGCTTAATATTGCCTCCACAAAATGACAGGGAACGCCACGCTGCTCCGAACCCCGACAGTGGAAACTGACCCAGGGAAATGTGCGCCCTTTCCAAGCAAGCGGAGGGCTATTTTAAGCTCCATGTAAAAAACTATTTAAGTATATTAAAAGGTTGATAATAATATTCATTTCAGGTAAAGGCTATGGATCTAAATAAAATTCATCAGTGCACAGGCAATATCGGAATGCAAAAGCGGTTTGAATCTGTAGATGAATTTTTTACATTCTAATTCGAAACTCTCAGGATCTGCAGATGATAATATTAAATCCTTGGGAAAAGGATAGCAGGGGGGAGGGAGAAAAACCATTTCTGATATTTATTTTTGAAGCATAGGCATTTTCTTTCCCCTAAGTGAGCCTACAACCATCCTGGCACCTATTCTGCACCACTAAATAACAACTGGATGCTCATGCTTGGAAAGCTGGGTGAGGGAAGCAATTTAAAATTTATTTTCATAGTGGAAAATAGGTTTTGCCAAAATAGTTTCAGTTTATGAAAGGAGAGAACAGCTGTATTTGGTTTATAATAAATCTTTCACAAATCAGTAAAAGCAAATAGACAGCACAACTGTAACCCATAAAAGTGGAAAATATTAAACAACAGACAGAGAAGTTGTTAAACTTTCCCACAGATGCTGCTGGTAAAAAGCCTCTGCAGAATATGTCCATGAAATGTGCACGGAAAGCGAACCTGGAGGCTAGGGGCTCTGCAATAAGGCAGAATTACTTCTTATTAGAGGCACATCCTCTTAAAGAGCCTGTCCTGGCTACGGAGGAAAGTGTSTCCAGCAGCTTCCTGCTCCCGTTACCGACTGCCAGTGCAGAATAACCACCCGCTCCCAACCCCGCCAGGACATCGGCCCTGCGGACTCACTGGCCTCGAGCCGCGCTAACGGGGCTGGGCAGCTCTGCCGGGGGGGACACGCTGCTAGGGGAGCCCCGGGCCCGTCCCCGACCGCGGCCGGCACGGTTAGCGCGGCTCGCGGGGCCCCGAGCTCTGCACAGCGGTGCCTTCCCCACCATTTATGTGTGTGATCCTTACGCAGGATATATGTGTGTGTGTGTTCCTTACGCAGGATATATGTGTGTGTGTGTTCCTTACGCAGCATATACATGTGTGTGTGATCCTTACGCAGGATATACGTGTGTGTGTGATCCTTACCTACGATATATGTGTGTGCATTTCTCACATCCCTGCTGCTGCCGCTGTTACCGCACGAGGGTTTCACTCCGACGCGGCTCGGCCGCTCGGCGAGGCAGAGGCCGGGCGCAGCTTCACTTAAAGCAAACGGACAAACAAAAATAGTGCTAACTTCTGCACAGAGCTCAAGGCCACCCCCGCCGGACTGATTTTTGTTAAAAGATAGATACTTGAGCCTCCGCAACAAGCTTGCTCCAAAGCCTGCCAAAGCAATGGGCATTTTTCCACTTGCTTCTACCACTTTGAATCAGGCCCACTTTTTGCAAATGAAGTCCCTGTTTTTAGTAACTTTTCACRGCACTTTCAGCTCTAAAAGGAGCCGCATTACGTTACATACCTGAATGCAGTTGCTTAATTTACAGAACTGACTGGACGTGCAAAATAAATCAATGCTTTGCAGGGCTCAGAGGATGCCAGCTTCCCAACGCTGCGCGGCGCTAGGGAAACTGATCTAAGACCTGACTCCAAGCAAAACGAAGCCACTGGAAACATGAGCAATACTTTGCGGCTCATCCACGGGTATTTTTATTCCAACCACRTTAACTCTTCAATGTGTTTTTGAGAAAACACAGATTTGGTGCCAGAAGCCATGTGAAAAGACAGGTATCAGCACGGAAAAATGCAGCTGTTTCTTGCTGCCCATKTTGAGATGGGTTACTCTATTTAAAAAGCGAATAAGGAAGAAGAGAAAGGTCTAATACGGGCCAGGAAGGCAAGCAGGAACATCCGYCCTGGCGATTAACTAGTACCTCGTCTCTGGAAGTGCTGGTTGGCAGAGGGTGCACGTGGCTGCGAGGGCCACACAGATTCCTTCCTCCCGAAAGCAGGCGAGGATTCCCGGGAGGTCAGGGAGAGGCGGAGCGGGGCCCGGCGCCCACGTGGCTGGGGTGACACCGGCAGCCCCCGTCGCAGGGCTGCGCCGGAGCCCCGCGGTCACGGCGGCCGCTGACGACGGCCCTCCTCGTGCAGGCTCTGCACACAGCTGGCCGCCCTCCCTGAAACCAAACCAAACCACTCACAGAAGCTTCTCACACGAGCAGAACTCCCGTCCTGAAGCTGGAAACTGCGGCCTGTCAATACCAGAGGAGAGCACTAACATGGATATTCAGTGTCGGTTAGACCACCTGGGGCACCACTTTTGGCCAGATGTTGTAGATATCCAAAATATCTAAAATGACATAAGGTGGCTCTGTTTAGGCACATCATACAAAACCACCATGCAGCATTGTTAAGAACCATTACAAAATATTATAAAATATAAAGCATTCATTGAGAAGGATTCAAATCTTGTTCTGAAGAAAACATTCTTAATTTTCGCCTTGGTTTTTCTGGAGTGAATATTCTTGTAACATCAGATGGCTTCAAAACACTCAGACAACCTCTACTTGAAGTGAATCAAGGGGCCTCGGGCCAAGATCTTCTGTTACATTTTCCCTGTTTGTCCTAGAGCACAGGATATCCCACGCACTGAAYGAGGAAAAGTTCTTGAGCAAAATATTACTATAATGAGATAACGATAATAAAAACATTTTGCATTCTCAGTTGGTGTTTATTCAGTTGAAAGTTAAATCCCAAGGCACATGCATGAAAGAGCTGTATTAAAGAAGCCTCCATTTTAATATTTACTAACTTCTTAGGGCCTGCCTTGGCAACCACTGCAACATTTTTTCAACCATAGGGGTTTTCAAAGGCTTTGCAATCCTTGAGAAGGATTGGGTGGAGCTCTGGGTGGATTTCCTTCTTTTGTTTTCAAGAGGTTTAGGAAAGAAATCGCACCATGGAGCATCGTACTGATCCACAGGATTCTCCAGCCATGCTAAATTTCCACACACTCTACCAAGGCTGGGAATGAATGGACACTACGTGTTAGGCTGCTCTTCTCCCTCAAACCACACGTAGAATGAGAAGCAGCAGTGCTGCATTTTGCCACTAATTGCRAAGAGCAGTTGCTGGGGGATCTCACTTCCCTGCAGGCCCCGGAGAGCGGCCCAGCAAGCAGCCTCCCTGCCCGGAGCGCTCCGCGCTGCGCTGGTGCCTCCCCATCCCRCCTCTCCTGCTCCGCTGCGCGGGCGGCGCATCCTCTCCGAGGGCACCGTGCTCTGAGGGCTCCCTTGGCCAGCTTGGAGAGGACCCTCCCTGCCTATTTAGCACAGTTCTTTGCTGTTCAGCGTTAAACATCACCTGTATTTTCAGCACTCTCTACACAAAGGCCGTTTACGGGGCCTTTCTACAGAGGCCCTGCCAATTCCCATCTCAAGATCACTTCTGCATCCCCCTGATCTTTGCAGATACCCAAAGATTGCTCTCCAGATGAAATACATTTTTAATGATTCGTTTTCCATTGCTGGCCTGTCCCACCCTGGAGAGAAATCAAAATGCTTCTGCTAAACCTGGGTTTCGTCCCATTAGAAATATGACTGCCGACATTCCAGGTTTCTTCTAAGGAAAGATACTTAAATGTAGCTGCTGCTGCAAGAGGGCTATTAGATAGGTCCCCCAGACAGAACCAGAGCATTTCTGCAACCCGTGGCCGAATCTGTGGCTTCCCTGGAGATACTTCTCAGGTGATATTTGCAGTCCCTGGACCCTGGAGAACGCACCCGAGCACAGCACAGTCATACAAACTGCAGAAAAGCTGACTGCTTGCTAGATACCTGATGAAGCGATTTCAGAAATGGGTGCACAAGACAGATTTCTTTTTCACTTCTGGCTTTCTTTTTTTTTTCTATTTCTTTTTCAAATTTCTGAAAACTAGTATTCTAAAGTAACTCCATTACGAAAGAACCCCAAATTCATCAGAAAAAAAAAATCATTTGTATGACAGGACAAGGACTCATCGCTCAGATCTGACCTTTACTCATACAGTACTCATAAAATCACCACCACTTTTGCCTGGGTAAAGGCAGTAAGGTTGGTGGAGCAAGTGATGAGGCTGAGCTGCAGCCCACAACACTGACACCGAGGCCTCCACATTCAGCTGTGGCAGAAAAACACTCATTTAACATTTTACAAGAGATAAAGTTACTCTTCTGAGGAGACTGTCCCTTTATTTTCAAAACTAGCCTTCCCTGTATTCCTGGAAGCCACTGGAACCCAATCAGGACCGCATCTGGAAGGATTGACTTGAGCCATTGATTCCTGAGGTGCTGGATTAAGGTAGTAGGAGAGGGGCAGATGCATCCCTTTTGTAGATTTGTCTCTCAGCTTCTATGCTGTGGAAGTCATTTCTACATTTTCAATTTCTTTTCTGGTTAGCTTTTGAGAGAGAGAAAACGCTTTTCTCTTTAGCTCCCAGATAACAAGTGGCTGAATGAAGAGGCTGCTCCAGTGAAAATGGAATCAAATTTGGCAATGCAATTAATTCCCTTGCTTTGTCCCAGGCTTTGGTTTTATTTTAGGTTTATACTAAATCATGACTTTTTTGAACAGATACATTAGAAATGGCTTCAAGCTCTTATAGACCACCAACAGATTTTACTACTCCAATTACTGTTTAGATACCTAAGAAGGTGCTAGAATGTTTCTTATCTAATGCAGTGCAATAGCTCCAAAAATGTTATTAGATTTAGCCATAGAGATTATTAGCATTACTTACTCTACGAAGCACGTTAAAGCTCTATAAAGGAACTTTTTCCTCCCTGATTTTCTACAGAGACCATTATGTACCAAGCCATAAGAGCAAGCTACAGAAACTCAATGTACCCAGTAAGTGAGGAATTCATAGGAGAACTGATGCCTGGCACAGGGTCAGCGAAACATCCTTGCCAAGTGTTTTCTCTGGAGAAATGGCTAAAGGAGAAATTCTGGAGAAATTCTACAGAAGATTCAGTTAAGACAGATATGTATTTTCCAGCAGTCCTTGAGCATTGGTACAATCCTTGGGAGCTACTGTCAGCCATATATTCAAATAAAGCATAAAAATGTTAGACATGTCTCTGTAACAAGTAATGTCTTCTGGCACTTCACATCATGACCATAATTTTGAGCTCAGCAGTGTTCACATATATACCTCCATTTGGAAGCGAATATGCAAAAGTCTCTGTTTTCCATAAGATATTTTCTGGCATAGATAGATTTCGCTCTACGTTGAAAGACTAGGATTAAAGAGCAGTAATAAAGCTTCATGGCTTTTCATCCAACCTGGGCTCTGCTTATTAGAATCACATGGGGATATAAACTGATCATAAAAATAATAAATCTATTATTACTTGGGATGTATTTATTAGTAGTACATGGAATATATTGTGAGAATAGTAAATTATAAACACGTACTATTGAACTGGTATTAATAAATCAATTACCCACACTAAGTCTCAGAAACTAGAACTGTTTAAGCAAACAACAGACTTAAAAATTAGCTTTTGATTGGCTTACTCTATTCCATGCACCATATAAGAAGCTGGAGTGTAAAATGAAAGCGTTCACAGCACAGTGCCTTCACAGCCTTAGCACACGCTGCCAGAAAATGAAGTGAGAGATGATGAGAACCCCAATGAGAATGAAATCTGGGTGGCTGAATGAGTGAAGGAAAGACCTTAGCTCAACAACAACACAAAGAAAATTATCTTCTGGGTTTAGATGCAGCTGGAGAAAAACTGGTCAAAGCTGGAGGGGACTGAATGGATGTGAGTGACAGGCAGGAGGGCGACATGGCCCATGGGACTGAAACAGGAGAATCTGGAAGTCATGGTAGATCTTTGAAACGGAGCTATCAGCAAAATACATGGGAGAAAACGGCAAAGAAAATGTCCACGGTTTTAGCCTGGGTGGAAGAAAATGGGTCTTGAGCAATAATATAGAATTTGTTTACATAAAATTGTTTCTCAAAAGCCAAACATAAAGAAGGCAGGAACAAGGTCGTCTGAGATTGGGAAAGTGCAAGCAGGCGCTTCGGGTCTGACTGCAACCACAAATACAGTAACAGGTTTAGCAAAATTGATTCAAAACAGAATAACAAAATAATACCTGGGCACAAATTTCTTGAGCTTTTCTCCTCACCACAACCCAGTTTCTTTGCCCCATCTTTCCTTTACCTGTACCAGTTTCCTGATGTAATCTCAGAGAACTTTTCTCTGATTTTTTTTTTTTGGTATCATATAAACAAGCAAAATAAGAGTATCTAAGTTCTCACAACTTAGCTGTGGAGCCTCAGTTCCCTAAGTGAGAACTCAAGCACACTTCACAACAGGTTAGCATGTTGCTAAGTCAACAGATTTCTGCAGAAGATGGTCAACTTTTCCTGTTTAAAGATATTGGAGAAGGCAATTTGTGATATTATACTTCCTAACTTGTAAACATAGTTGCTTACTGTGCACAAGAACTTGCAAAATTGCTCCTGTGGGCTCCCACAAGATGCACCTGAAGGTACCACAGGCAAAATAAGCCAGTGAGCTGTATGCACAGACTACCACATTTAACTTTCCATGTGGATGCTGCCATTGCCAGGTCTGAAATGAATGGCATGCCTGAAAGTGGTCTCTGCTCAGTGGGCAGCCACTGATAAATTTGCAAACACAAGGCTTAGGATGAAGGTAGTCCTTAGACACCTYTTCCTAGGGAGTCTGGGCTGCACATGGGAAAACTCAGAGGGATAAATGGAAATAAAAAGGGGAATGTAAAAGCTTTAAACCGCTTCCCGCCTGCAGCTCAGTCGCAGCCCAGGCCCCGGACAGAGGAACACCAGAGCCCTCCCACTAGGWACGTGCCAGCTCCCAATCCACGCGCTGCTCCCGGGAACCGCCACGCTTGCCATGTGAAAACCTTCCCCTCTTCRGCTTTTAATCTTTTGCTAACGTACACACGTCTCTGTACATTTAATGCATCTTCTTAGGAATTTTACACAAATTATCCTGAAGCATTACTTGTGCTATTGTTGTTCTCATTTTCCTCAAGAAGCTAAAAAAATTCTTACCTCACTTTCAGAAGCATTTTTACGTTCAGGCTGACCATTCCTCAAAGGACCTTTAAAAGGAAAAAAATAATAATTAATAAAAAACCCTGTGTTGTGATGTGAGAGCTGTTTTCCTCTCTGATATGAGAACAGCAGCACCACTTGCTTAGCTGCTTCTGCACACTGTTCATTTAAGCAGATGTGTGAGAAAGCTGGACTATAAAATGTTAGGGTAACATTTGGCATCTGAAACAGTGCTGCAGAAATTAATAGCTCCAGCTTGCAGATAACATTCATATTGACCACTGACCTATTGAACTGTTATATTTAGAAAGATCATTTAAAGGAAAATCTCACAGGCTATTGAATTTGAAGCTGTTCCAGCTACTCTGCGAGTTTTTCTTCCTTTCCCCTCTCTCCCTGCAGTGGAATTCTCCAAGGCAAATAGAGTAAAATATTTTGCTGGAGGGGATACTTTACTTTCAAGATTTATTCCTTTGCACCACAAATATATCAGGGAAAAAGAAATCAAAGACAATGCAAAAAAAAATGTTGAAAGAATTGGAAAGTTTATTATCAATCTCAGTATGAGAGTTTGACAGTCAAGCGGGCATTTTTTGTTTTATTGTGTGAAGGGGGTTAATTTTTAAGTTAGGCAGCTATGATCAAACTGAAATAACTCACATTATTTTATTTTAATATTAGTTGTTTCCCCTTTGAAGCCACGTCAAGGGAAGAGACTGTCTTTCCTACTTATCTCAGACATCTGCTGCAGAGGAATCGTCTGTTAATTATCTTGACAGATATAACCTGTGAGCTTGTTTTGATGAGCTGTGATCTATTGGATGTAAAATATATCAAAGCATTATGTATACAAACCTATTTAGCATGCTAGCAGCATGTATTTATAGATGCTTGGCTTCTGCTTCGTCCCTACCAGTAGTTTGTATGTTGACCCAACGCTCCCCTCCGCAGTTAAACGGGCCCCCATGCACATCCCATTGCCATCTGCCTTTCACTGAGAGCAGAAATATGTATTAGAAAATGTAACAACCTCGTCCTTGCGGACCATGTCTGTAGAATCTATTCTGCTGGTCATATTGGTTTATGCATTTCCCCTCCTCACTTTTCAAAAGCATTGTGAGTGATTCTTTCGCCCTTATCAAATGTTGATTTTTGAAAACAAGCAAATACATGTTATTATTAAAGAGATTCTTGCCAGGAGGTAAAAGAAAGATGTGCTCCTCCGAGAACCGCTTACATATTCCGCGGATTGYAGCTAGTATAGCTTTACATTTATTGAAATTGTCTTTTCCCCCGAGTTCTAAGAAAATGTGCCTAAAGCTATTATCGCATCTATCGACTCTGTGGGATTTAACGGACGTGGCTCCTGCTCCCTAGTGGTTGGGAAATGACCTCTATGAAGCAAAGTTCAAGCAGAGTGAAAGCTCTGAGACTGCGATTAGAGACCTGTCAGTTGCCTTGTAGGATAAAAGTGTAAAATTGTATGTGACGCTCAGTTCAGTCACATCAAACAGCTCAGAAATGTTTACTGAATGAACTACACAGTCGCTAATTACACTTTCCCCTTAAGTATTCGCATTATCGTGGGCAACAAATACCCAGAGAATCTGGAGAACGAAAGCTGCTAATAAGTATGCAACAATTACAGCAGGCATGGTTTTGCACCTTAATTTTCGCAGTGATTATTTATAGTGAAGAGGCAAATCTGGCCTGTCACTACATACAGTATCTCCATATCTCTGTTTTCTGAAAAAAATACATTATAAAATTCAGACCAGAAKAGCAACGACTACCACTAAAATAGAGAGAGCCTTCCTCACAACATGGTACAAAACATTTCCTTAACCTAGCGACCTTTAGTGACCAGGCTGTTCAGTCTGGCCAGATAGCAATGTCTAATAATAGGAGCAAATAAAGATCTGATGAATTAATGCATTGAAAACACTCATCAGCTCGTCCTGAAAGAAAGGCATAAACTTCACATACCTTTGCTTTTTCATTCTCACAATTTCCCTATATTAAACTCTGGCTTTTTCTTATCTTCACTAACTCCAAGTTTTGTAACGTAATACTGGGGACTATCTAATAAAAGGTTCTCCTTCCACAGTTTAAGTATTGCCTCCAAGATGCTCTGGCCATGGATATGGTCCAGGGAGCAAAAGCAACATGAAGAGAGCCCAGAAACTCCTGAGCTGAGCTGAGCTGAGCTGAGCTGAGCTGAGCTGAGCTGGGTGGGCAGTTCTGGAGGGAACCACAGGGCACTTCAGGTGAGAAGGCAGGAGAAGCCGGGCAGAGCTGCTGTGCTGGAGCTAGGAGACAAGCTCCCTCTTGTTGTCCTCACAGCCCATTTACCAATGCTAAGGTACCAAGGCCATTAAAAAGCAAGGAGAGAAATCTAGGATCAGCTATTTCCATTCTCTCACACACAATTAAGCACTCTAGCACGTGGCCATATAAAGAGAGAGAGAGAGAGAGAAGTGCTTACGTTGCTGCCATGCGTACGCTGCGGGCAACCCCTCAGAGCTCCTTGGCTTGGTCCTTCTCCGAAACGCCGACCCAAAGTGTTACTAGTAGGCGGGTTACACGATGGGGCTCTTTTTTTATTCTCCTCTGTCTGTGGTTTTTGTCTTCAATTATACTCTGGTTCAAAACGGAGGAACCAATTTACTTGATGGAATAACTGCAGCAGACAATAACTAATACAGCCTAAAACTCACAGCTACACCACATTGGTAAAGCAGTCTGGAAAAAGATATTGTTCTATCACCTGGGTATTTCTATTATCTGTTTAAATAGAGTTTAGATAAAGTGATTTATATTATCAAGGTTAAACACTAAATCACTACAGAGAAAGGTATTTGCTATAAAAGTTTTATCAAACAAATAGCTTTAGCTGTGATTCAGAATTTCACATGGTTAAGATAAAAATAGCTTTTTCTTTATCTTTTTTAATTCTAAATTCTGTAACATCATAAAAAAGACTAAATAACAATAGAATCTTAGTCTTTTACAATATAATCAACATATTCCTAGTAAAAAATGATTTCTTTCCTCTCCACTTTTATATGATCTCTAAAGCATGTGCTTAATTAAAATTGATCTCTCTTATTTGAAATCTTTACAGAGTGACTTAGAGAAACATGGCCTTAAACACAGTTATTTGAATTTACATTATCAAAAGGTCTAACCAATAATATGTAACTACTGTTACATATTGTCATTTACACTTTATGCTACCATCTCAAGAATTTTAATCATGACAAAAGCTTTTACCATTTCCAACTGAGTTTAAGAGTCCATTTGATTAAAGCCACAAAAATATATTACAGCAAAGTATTTAGAGAAATTAGAAAAAAAAACAGTAAAGTTTTAATGGGGTTTCTTTTGTTCACTTATTCTGAAATGGTGGGAGTCTGGGGCCAAATTGTAGAATCTAGTTAACAGTTATAGCTCACAAAGCGCAAACCCTCCATTTTTTTTTCTCTCCTCATAGCTGAATTAGCTGAAAAATCAGTGCAAAGGAGGTGGGTGAAGGAGAGGCATTTCTACTTTTTAAGGGTGCATGTTTTAAGACTCTATAGCAATCCTTGAGAAAACTAGTCACTAGATAAATATTACGAAAAAACTCTTTCCTTTTAAATTCTATGCGTATCTGACTAACTAGGTAGAAGCCTTTGCTGCCTTCACTAATCTTCTCTACAAGGCCTTTTTTTGTTTGCGCAATTTGCAAATTTTATGTGTTTGTCCAAAACAGATATTTATAATTAAGAGTTCTACTAATAAGTAGAAATATCCAGAAATGGATATTAGAGAATATAGGCATATGAGATACTATAGTTGAAGTTATACTGAAGCCAGATCAGGCAAGGATCATGAGGGTATATTTCAAAAGATCCAATGTAGTTCAGACAAATTTGCTTATGAGGAAGAAAAAATGGAGGGAAAAAAAATATGGATTACCTATTCCAGAGTGCCTTGACAGAACTTCTCTGCTGAAGGAAAGATCTAATTGCATTGCACTGCATTTCTCTAAAATTCTGCCTTTGCCATCTCCAGCAATTTTGAAGGCGAGTGCCTYAAAGATGGACAGAAATAAGGAGCGTAGCTCAACTGACTTCGCAGAGATCTCAAGGAGCGCGGACAAACCCACACGCTGGGGCAGCTGATGTTATCAAAAATACTCCACCTCTATCAAGTGTGATCTGATAAAATTGGTGGAAATATAATATTCAGCCTGATGAAATTTTGGATAAGTAAGGAAGGCACTGAAACAGAGTGGGCAATCAGTTTACCAGAACAGTTTGGAAATCCTGATGAAATAAAACACTTTTTCTTAAAAAAGAAAACAAAACAGAATGATGAACATATTCCATGGTCAGAATTCAAAATCCGGGAGAAAAGAAATCTCTTGGAGGGAGCAAGTCACTTCCTGCAAAYTCAGCTACCCATAGAAAATCTACCAAGTTACCTCTGTTTGGATTTTCTGTAGGCCTGAATCTCTTTACAAGCCTACTTTTTTCAGCTGCAAAGGGAAAGAGCTGCAACGCTCTATGATTTGAAAATGAATATCCCAGTCTCCCTCTGCAAAGACTTTGTTTTGTCCCCTCTCCGAATCTGGAGGGCACTCGCAGTAGCAAAGCAAAACGGAGGCTCCTGCATGGTGATCACCAGCGATGGCAGGCGAGGAAGATGCCAGGGCAGGCAGCAGGGAAGGATGCCTGAGCGGGTGTCGAGAGGAAACTCCTGCTAAGTGCAAGTTCCTGGTCACAGGGATGCCTGTACGTCAGTCAGAGTGACCCGAGAGAGACATAGTCCAGTTAGGGTCTCAAAAAACATCCACATTTTGTTTCTGGGAAGCTTTCCTATTTGAGAATTTCTTCTCTCCATAAAGACAGTTAATGAAAAAGATATTTTCAGTCCCCCAAAAGTGAATGTCAATGTAAAGGTAGAACGCATTTTCAGATGTTTTAAACTTTCAATTCGTGTTCCACACAAATGTTTTCCGAAAAATGAAGACTTGAAGGATATGCCCTGTGCTTGACTTCCTGTGGGCTGGGAAGGGGATAAATCACGTCCCTGCCTTGTAAAAGGTGATCTTTCCTCCCTAGCAATGGCATCAGCATCTGCAGGTCTCTGTCCAGAGGGAACAATTAATTTTTTCCTGAGCAAGCTCGCTCATTAGAGTACCTGACTACYGCTTTATTTATTTCCAGTAGATGGTCTCCCCTCCTCGTGGCCGCAGAGGTGGGAGCTGGAGGCGGGCTGCTGCTGCGGGCGCCCGGCGCGGCGCCCCGCRCCAACGCCGCCCGCCCGGGCACGGGCTGCCGGCCCCGCGAGCCTGCGCCTGCAACAAGCACTGCCTGAATGCAAAATACAAACCAGGCACTCAGCTGCCCTGAGATGGAAACGAAAAACAAGTTTAAACCGTGACTAAAGCCACGCACCATCTTCGCTCGTGACAGGCCCACGTCCCCTGCCCTGCGATGATCCTGGCCTAGAGAGGGATGTAACAGGCAAAGAAAACAGCCCATTGCCAGGAAGCCTCTTCCCGCCTACCCCAGCTCCTTTTGTCCTTCAGCAAGTCGCTTCCAACCTCCTTCCCCACTGTAAAAAGCAAAAAAAAMCAGTGTTTTCCTTCAAAAGTCTCCGCTAGCCCGTCCCGTCCTGTCCCGTCCCCRTCCGCAGGCAGGTGCCGCTGGGCAGGCCGGAGGGAGGCGCCGGACCAGGCCCCCGGCCCCACAAACCGCTTCATGGCGCTCGGACGTCCCCTCCGGAGCGATCCGCAGGGCACCCGCCAGCAGCACCTTAATTCACCTTCCCCCTCCCCTGGAGCTGAAGGCAGCAGGGCATTAGCGGCCCATATAACRTGACTTCCACGTCTTCTCTCTCCTATTATCTAGGCTAAGTAAATCATAGCAGCGGCAGTATAGTTGCGTGCTGATTTAAATGAAGAAATATGGTTCCCTGTTAAAATAATTCCTCTAATTTATATATAACAGAGGCTCGAGCAACATATTATGCCAATGACACCCCAAATCAGGATGTGCAGTCTTGAGAAATTATTTGATTAACTCGTGTATTGTAAAACACCTTCGCCTGGCAAGCACTTAAGCCGGTATTTGCTGCCRAGTTCGAGCCCCGGTGGCTCCTGCTATAAGTCTTCCCGCAGCCCTGCGGGCCRCTCCGTAACAAGAGCTACCATTCTGCTGTCACTGTCCCTTCACACACTCAGTCTCTAAAGCTCTGTTTGTTGCTTCATTCTGTTCTATGTCTCCCTTAGGAACGCCTTCATTTTAATATAAATAGAGCGCTCCATCATGCCGTGCCAAAGCGGCGCGGGGTGCGCCTCGCGCCGCGGGGCCGCGACGCCGCATACCGATGAACGGGGCGCACAAAGGGATGCGCGGAAACGCCACAAACTTCCTCGGAACGGCGGGGAAAAGGGCAGCACGCCAAAGGAAAGGGAGGGCCAACGCCTCCCTCTGCTCCCATTGCCTCAATCAGGATTTGCAAAGACCACAGCAAGCACATATGCACGGCCCTTCGTCCCACCTCACAAATACCCTCTATGGAACACATTTCTTTTGAGTTATTTCCAATGGGATTTTTCTTTCAACATTTTGAAGTTGATTTTCCTTCTCAATAGAATTTTTTTTTTAATCCCTTAAAATTTCTGAGGAAAAATATTTATTTATGTCTGGCTTAGAAAAATCTATTTTTAAAATACATTCATAAACGCTTGTAATGCTTCCCATTTCACAAGTTTTAAATTTTGCCTATTTATACCTGCCCATTTTTGCATGATCAACGATACGATAACAGATATGAGGAGGATCGTAGGATCAAAGTGACCCTGGCAGAAATGAGACCCTTGCTGTGTTTTATGTTGAGAAACACAAAAGAAAAAGACAATGTTTAACATGTTCACAGTAATAGCAAATACCTGCCATAACTACAGCACGTTGCTACATGACACAGTAGCTGTGACATGCTACATTCTGTGCACCTAATGTTTAGTACCAGGGAAAACTTCTTATATATTTAGAGGAAAGTGTTTCTTGTTTATATGGTTATGAAAAAGATTGATGCTTGATACATCTCAAAAGAAAGGCTTGTTTTACTTCTGCAAATTTTACCTCTTAGACATTGACGCTTGATCCCAGTATCACTGGGAGATTGGATTTCATCCTATTTAGCATGAACTAACACAAAGAGGTCAGAAGAAGTCCTTGTTTTGCCCTACCTATAATTTCTAATGGCTTATTTACACTTAAACCATCTTGCTTACAACCTCTCAGCTTTAAGCTCTGATGTAGACAAGGTAACTAAAGCTACCACGTCTGCATGAAAATGCATTGGATATCCTATCAGCTTTCAAATTTAATCATAATTCATTATGCTAGTTTGATAGCTTACTACATGACATTTCTTAGCATTTGTATTTCCTTTTGTGCGCTCTGAAGTAAACATATAGGTCATCTTGCCTATTTACTGTACTTTTTTTTTTTTTTTTTTTTTTCCCCAAATCCTATGTGTGCACAAACATCCCAGCCATTTGGAAATTGCTAATATCCAGTTACAAATTCACAAGTGGCAAATATGCAACCATGAAATTCAGTAGTTACAAAGCAGAACATTTGTACATTGTAAATTCCTGTACATTTCTTAAGTTGCATGATGGGGAGCAGCAGGTGACATTATCCAGTTTTATGTGCCCTTTACCTTTCTCTAGCACTCCTCTCGCCCCCTTCTCTCCTGCTGATGCCGTGAAGTATGTTGTTTCACTCATTCACCTAACGCTAAAACCTCTCACGCTGAAAAAAATAATTGCAGAGAATTCTGTAGGACCAAAGCTGATGTTTTTATCTGTGTAGGTATGTTTATATATATTTATGTATATGCTCACCCATGTAAATGAGAAAGAGAGCAGGAGGAGAGGGTGAAGTCACACTCCCGCAGTATTTGATGGCACTAAGGCACTTATCCTTTCTGCCACCTATCCTTTCCCTCCATTTCTGCCATCCTCTACCTCCATCACACATCCCCAAAGACTTAGGCTACAGAGCTGTGATCTCCCTCTTTTTTGGCCAATAAAATCTAATGCATGCAGAAAACTCGGGGCAGATCCAGGCCTCCTGGACCTTGTCTAGTGCATCAGCAACAGAGCCGCCTCACCCAGCRCGCCTTCCACCCTGCAGGATGCAGACCTGCCCAACAGACATTTTGTTACTGCAGAACTTGGCAGGCGGTAAACAACATGTTGAAATCCATGGAGTAAAACAAACAGAAATGAAATTTATTTTTTAAATGTCATGGAAGTGATCCTAAACGCATATAAGGGCATTTGCTATAGAAGTAACTCATCTGGGATATTAGCCCTATGCTCTTTTTACTGTAACTGCAAATTCCAGCATTCTTTAAAACAAATAAACAAACAAACAAATAAATGTTAGAGAACAGGCAGCGCAGGTGGGTATATCAGATAAATGCCAAGTCTTGCAAAGCAGACACACATAGGGAAAAAAAAAGGAAGGAAGAACGAGGCCTTCTATCGAGTGCCTTTTTATACATTTCTGTCATAATGATCCGCTTTTAAATTACGTTTYAAAAGCTGTGCAGCCTATACACCAATTACCTCTCAGAAATCTACCTCAGCAAACACTTGCTTAATATCCGTAAGAAGTCCTTTTTCCTCTCCCGATGAAGCGCAGAGCCACTTGATCATTATTACAAATTGCCCAATGCACAACACCCTGCTTCCCAAGCAGCCCCATGTAGGTTCAGCCCGGCCACTGGGGCAGGAAGACGTTACTTGAGGAACTGGGGGAAGAATCCACCTCCTAATCACAACCGAACTRACTCGGGGCGAGACGTAAGCAAAGGGCAGCATTTAATCACGTGGCATCGTAACCGGTACCTTGCCAAGAGGCAGAGCACGGGACGCAAACGTATTTACTCAGAATGCAAAGACTAAGGGCAAACTGTGGGTATTTGTGGCCCAGTTCTGCTGTCACACACAGCCCTGCAGATTAATCAGCGGCAGTGCTTGCTTGCATGGGCCTGAGGAGACGGCAGTTCTTGCTTAGGATGCCTGTAGTGTATAAATAAAACGTGGTATTTTGCGGGGGGAAATAGTCGTGTAATTCCTGTCTTCGCTCTGTTTGAGCTTGGAGGTTTTTTGCCTCACCTGTGTAAAAACATCATAATCTTACAGCTGCTAATTGCAGCAGAGTGGCGCCTTGAGTTATTTTTGCGGTCAGCAAGGGATGGCATGTGACATTGTGTGTTACAGGAACCCTCAAAGAGGCCTTTCTGTCCTGAAGATTTTGAGGCAGAAAAGGGGAGCGGGTGGAATTTCCAACCATCACTTCAATCTCTAAGAACATTTTTACTAATGGTCAAGTGAAATCAAGCTGTTTCGATTATCTGTCAAATGTATTATTTTAATACTAATGTACAGTGATGAACACATTAACTACCCAACGTTTTTAATGCAGTTTCTCAAAAACAAAACAGAAACTCCATATTAGATCAGTTCCAACTATACTGGGGTTTCACCCAGATAGAAATTAAACAAAAGCAAGAATTTAACCTGATGAATCAAAACAATCACATTAAAATCTACATTTTAGGGAACAGAGTAGGTGAAACCATAAAGCTCATATTTAGTAGCTCGGTTATTGACACGGGCAAGGATTTTGCTGAGTAAGAACTAAGTGGGAACTCCAGATTTTGGCTTTCTGCATGTTTAMAATGTCCATAAATCAGATGTGTGCTGAGAACTATAAACAATTTGATTTTTAAACAGAGAATTTTCTATTCTCTACTGGTTTCTTAACAGCCTTCAAACAGGCATTTGCTCATTCAGTGTAGACTGTGTATCAGGTTTCCTGGAAACCATCCCACTAGGGCRTGACTATAGCTCCAATATAAGCAGTGAAGCACTTAAAAGGGGGCTAATTAGCTATTTGCTGTACTTGACAGATAAAAGATGTATGCAAGCACAGAGAAAAGACTGCAAATATAGATATCCCTGATTATGTTATTGTCCAAGGTTTTAATTAATTTCTTAGAACATCTTTGCGTAATATAAAAAGGTTTTAAAAGATGTAATAGTAACAAGACTGCAGTGTTTCTTTAACTAATCACCATCACTGCAGGGTGCTGGAAATTTTAAAGCACGTTTTATATGCTCAGTTCATTGAGAATTACTTTTACTTCTGCYGGCCTTATTTTTTTCCCTTTATTTGCAGAGCAGCGATGAGAAAGGTGGGATTGGATTGAAGCCGCGCGCTGCCCGGCTGCCGTTCAGCAGGTGCCCGGTGCCCCAGGCTGCCCGTGCCGGGGCTCTGACAGACCCCGGCCTCTCCCCACACCTCCACAGCCCAGTTATGGGGCAAGGAAGCAACGCAGCTTCCCCAGGCTCGCTCAGGCTGCAAACAGACCYGGGAAGTCGGGAGCCTCTGTGACTTTATTCTCCCCTCCACCAGCAAGTTCTCCAAAAGCCTCAGATCGAAGTTCCTAACCTATTTTCCTGCCTCCCATTTTAGCCAAAAACAAACATAAAGTTGTGTAAAATGCCAGGCTAACCAACCAACGTGACTGCCTTAACCAAAATCTTTGGAAACAAAAACATCTGTGGATGGGTTTTTGATTCCAGCAGAAACTAGGGACTCTTCCTGATTTACCCAGGCAGTTTCACATTCACTTTTGCTGGAAACCATTTTGGTGTATTTTCATTAATTTTATGGGGAGGAAGGATTTGGCCCATGTCAAAATAATGAGATACATGGATAAGCAGATAAGTATCACCAGAGTAAACAGCAGCACAAAACCCGGCAGCATTTTAAGCTCTGTTAATAGTGAGGGCCCAGGTACATTAAAGTAGCAGACAATTTGTTTGATAAGCAATTGGTATTTGACAGGCCAGTGACAGCCTTGTTGTCAGGAGATCACTGTCTCGGTCTCAGTATGTGACTTTAAAAACTTCACTGGGGGAAAAATTACAGTCAGGCAAGCGGCAGCAAGGCATAGCCCGAGGCACTATCTGCCAATAACTAAGTCCTAGGGAAAACTGATTTGTGGCTTCTGATCACATGAACCTATAGCCTTCACTATTGACTAATTGTGGTTCATCTGGATGTAGATCTATCTTGGCTAACAAGAAAGCACTAGAGGTCTTCATTTAGCCATTGAGCCGGGTCTCTGGAGACATGTGTGCAGCTGTCTTTACCTTCTTACCAATCAACACATCAAAAGCTGCAGAATATATTTCCACTTTCAGAAATGCAAACTGCAAGTGAGATAAAGTTGCCAAACTAGACGTGAAAAAGAATGAATGATTAGGACTCTGCTCCAAATACAAAAGATAAATCATTTGTGACCGTGCAGAACTTTGCCACATATATAAATTTAGAACAGATACAATAGAGTCAATTTATCTGCTGGACAGCCACATCATTTTAATGTAACTATAAAGGATTAAAACAATTTTAGGTGCTTTTTTTTTCTTTTTCTATAAGGCATCAAACAAGAGAAAACACATGCAGACAAGAACAGCGTACAATAGTGCACACAATATAACCACGAATGATGCTGCTTTGGTTTGGATCGTTTCAATGAAGACTGCATATTTAAAAATAACCTACTTGGTGCCGTGGAAATCAGCTGTTAATTACTATGCAAAGCATCTTACCTAGTCCAAACATCATGCTAAAATTGAAAGGAAAAAAAAAAAAAAGAAAAAAGATCAAACACTATTATGGAAGTATTTGAAGCTAAAGCTACAGAAAAGACAGGGTCAGCAATTTTGTCTTAAATCACTATCTTGGCTCCTGCTCAGGTTAGCAATTCATTCAAATAAAGGCAGTATTGGCAAGATGCAGAATACCACCTCTTACGGAGCTGAGCTCCCTCCCTCTCCATAAATGTTGTCAGAGTTTAAAAGTTCACAGCAATTTTAGGGCCCAATTATACTCTGACTTAAACTCCAGATTTAGGTCACATTGGAATTACTAGGCAAACAGCTTGCATCAGTCCCAAATGAACAGGAATTTTGCCATGGCCATTAATCAAGGCACGATTCAGCTGGTGCTGGATACGACTCTCACTTGCTTCATATGAGGTATATGCAGAACACCACTGCCTTTTCTTATTAGCACTGTCTCGGATAAGAAAAGTTTTTCTTGCGAGACTTCTGTTTCCTCCTATACCAGATGAATGGGAATATAGAGACATGCAAAATCCTTGCAGGATTTCAGTATGTCTGCCTGCTGCAAGCAGGGAACCAGCAAAACATTTTTACCATTTACCATTCTGTCCATTTAAATGGGGTCTTGCAGACTGGCAAGGAGGAGCATATTGTTCCACGTAAAATTAAAAGCAATATAATGATCCCCTGAGAAAATAACTTTGTGCATTTTTATTTATATTAGTGGTCACCTGTTTCTGGATTGCCTATCATCCTTAAAGGAAAAACTAAAAGCAGTTGAACAGACTGGGACTATAAATGATTAGAAACCAAAAATGAGAACTGATTTAGAGTCTATATTTCAGGGCAGATTGTTCTAGGTATGCAAAGAGGAGCAAGCTAGCAAGAGTCTTTTCAAGAGTCTTAGGGTTTAACAGAATAAACTTCTGCACCTCAGAAGGTAGACTTATTACTGCTTATTATTATTATCACTGGTTTTGATTGAGCACACAGATGCTTTTTTAAAAATAATATAAATATTTCATGTTTCTTTTTGTTGGACTTCAACTGTGAAGCAATTGCCCAATCAACTGATCATAAATGACAAAGGTTCTTATAGATGGGGCAAGTAGTTCAGCCTGTTCCCAAAGCTGCCACGTCCTTCTTATTACAGACCCTCTTTCCATGCTGCTTCTAACTCTGCAAAATTAACACCCAAGGATAACATTTTCCACACTGACATAAGTCCTTTGGAAAATACCTCAAGATCTTGCCTCATGCCTTTGAAATACAGGAATATAGGAATGGCTCCACACAGAAAGCAAGGATGGTGTGTTACTGCTTCCACAAAGAATGCCTTTGGGTGGCCACCGTGTGAGCCTTTGGGGATAGGGGAGATCACACTTCACTGCAGACTCAGTAAAAACAGCTTCCACTTTTAGAAGTTTTAATAAAGTGAAAACTCTGAAACCTTCACCTTACTGAACTGGTTTTGACCTGAAGGACAGACAGAATGGGAGCAATCCCAGGGCAAGGGTGACTTGGAAGCTCTCCTCAATGTCTCTCTCAAATGAGCTGCCAGCTAACAGAGCTAAGTGCAGGGAATTGTCAGCATTTCCCCTGCTCCTTGTTCCTGCGCCCCATGCAGGTGGAGAGACAGAAAAGACCATGGAAAACCACCAGCATGGAAATGCAGGGGTTTTGAAAAGGAACCTGGGGGACCTGCAAGTGGAAAGAACAGAGTAAAACTGTGGTGAACATTTAGTAGGGAAGGAGGTAATAAGAAATTTGGAGCAAAATGTTTCTTCATTAGGAAACACTAGTTTATCAAACCTAAAATTTTCCTGCGGAAATGATAGTTTTCCTATTACATTCTGCTCAGGAAAAGGYTCTCACCTCCAGAACGGAAAATCTGAAAGGAGCAAAAGGCCCAGAGGGGAGGGAGGAGATGAGAAAAATTATCCCAGAATASGTTTGCCCAAGTATACTGGGACTCTAGTCTAATTCAGACCTGGATCTGAACATCAGCAGCCTTCCACTTTCCACAGAAATATCCTAATTGCCCATTTACCAGTTGCTCCAGGGAGAGTCTTTTTACAAACGCTTATATACAATGAACTGTGCTGGAGGAAAATTATCAACGCCTTAAAATCCATCATTCCTTTATTGGAAAATGCCAACATTGATATATGGCCTGTGGAACCTTACTCCAAAGCTCCCTCATGTCTTACGGTTCAGTTTTTAATGATACAACCATGCCTTCTTTTCACCCATCTCCCTTTCCCCACTCACTGCACGAGACTGGGCTGCTCTAGGGAGGGCTCCCAGCCCTAGGGAGGGCTCTCAGCCACGCASGCCACAGCGGCAGCACCAGCAGCAGGCAGGAGGCTGCCCATCCATCAAGGGTGGTAAGGGGCAGGAACTGGGTCCTTCTGAAACACACATCTCAAAGAAAGCTCTTCACCAGTGTGCACTAACTAGGCTTTTTTTGTTACCTGGGTACCTGAATACAGACTGGAGTGGCTGCTATGCAGCACAGACCACTCTCAGCTATGCTTTGTATATCTTAAGTACATACCATCTATTCCAAAGGAAAAGAAACACAGTTCTGGACATGGGTTATAAGACTTTTTAACCTTGAGCTGTTAAACCTAAATAAAAGGTCGTTTCCATAAGAAGCAACAGCTGGCGATGGAGCTGTTTACTTACAAAGCCACACACACAAAACAAGGAGATGTGTTACTGCTTTCGGGTCTTTACTCTTCTCAAGTTTCTTAGTACTTGCTTTGCAGACCGTGTAACTGCTTCCCAAACAAATCACCTTTCTTCCCCTTTGGGATTTGAACTCCTGTTTTCTAGAGGCCCAAATTACTCAATATTCTGGGACACTTACAAGGGGCTGAATGAAGTACTTAGCACTTTTGTAGTATGCCTCACTCCTGAAAATACCCAGGCACAGAAACCAGGATCCTGACCGCAGTCTCTGGAAAGCACCTTTTTGCTCAATCTCTGCAGCAATTTGAGGTTTGGCTGGGTAACAAGTTGTACRTTTTTAAATTACTAGAACAATTATTTTCATAGTAAAGAAATTAACATATGCAGACAATACTATCCAGATTTCTGGTCTAACAATATTTCTGGGTCAAATCTCAACCTCCTTTTCCCAACTTCAGCTTCATCAAGGGATCTCAAAACTGCCTCCACCAGGCACATGGCAGTCACACAGCTAAGTGGTGGACACAGTTTATGCCTAGCTGATGATTGTGGATGTAGCTAGAAAAAACATCTTGTCCTCATTTTTTGTGAGCTTGTCCCATTTTTTGTGAGCTTGTGTCATTTTTTTGAAAGAAGCCAGGCCTAAAATACTTCTGATTGCCACCATGGGGGCACGCATGAGGGTTCACATCCRTATGTGTGCTCCCAGAAACTCCTTTCGTAAACCAAGAACAGAGCTGAGCCAATTCCAACCGTAAGTACTGCTGTATCTYTTCTCATAAAGAAAAAGGTAACTCCAAAACTTTCAACACGGCAGACTAACTATAATATGAGAATGATGTATCATGATTGATAAAATGTGGAGGTGTTACCCCACGTATTGATTCCAGAAAATGAGTRAGCCCAAGCAATAGCAACCCAAAACAAAAGCCTATCAATCAAGGTTGCCTTGAAGCCTCGTGGCAGGGCACTTACCTCCGCCTTGTGCAGTCCACAGGAGGAGAGGCCAGGGACTCGACYCTCTCCATGTGTGCAGCACACTGCCACTGTTTCCCAGCCACGCTAATGAAATCCAGTGCCTGGCAGGAAAAAAAAAAGAAAAAGTCCAAATCACAAAAAAAAAAATCCCACGTTTATTCCGCTACTACTGCTCATGTTGTTTAGAATACATTAGCTGATTTAATGAGGCCACTGCTAAGCACTGTAACTGAAGAGATTAATTCACAGACTGGTACAAGGGCCCTCCAAACCACGTTCAGTAAGTGTGTATTAGCTGTGAATGCTCTGCGGTCTGACTTTTTTCCCATCCTACTTCACTTATTTGTGCTTCACTCCTTTCTCTGTAACTCTGTTCACTAAGAAACATTTTGTTCCCCCACAGGTACCCTTTTCCAATCATTTTCTGACTTAAAGATTAAGTACTAGACAATAACAAAAAAGACACCACCTTGTTTGGTGAAGGAGACTTGTCTTACACTTGGCTAACATTATAGCCAGATTTCACTGTCATGGGAAAACAAAACACCCCAAATAGAGCAGTTATTAATTCAATAAATCCAGCTGCTCTCAATGCTCTGGGCAAAAGGCAAAGTTAAAAGCAGCTGCTCATTGACGACATGTGCGACCTGACCAGGGGAAGGTAGCTATTTTAGCACATCATCCACCACTTTGAAGGCTGACTGCACTCAATTTCTTAGACAATCTACACACCATTTTCAGTTCTGTACCTCCATAATTTATCACAACAATACCTCAAGCATACAGATGGGGGGGAGGAGGGGAATGAAAGCAATTTACAGTATCAAGATGAAAGAAACTGGTCGGCTCAAAAGGACCTACTATGTAAATCATATCCACAACTTAAAGGAATGTCACCATAATATTCTGGAATTAATTTTTCCAACATTCCTATATAGGTCACACAAAGGTAAATGTCGTTTCCTCCTCCCCCTGCTACTATATCTGGAGTTGTTTATCAATATGTTACAGAGGAAATTGATTCTACCTCCCCTTTTCTGCATGGACAATAAGAATCTTATGTATGAAAACTTCTAGTAAAATAACAGCAATCAGAAAAATATTAGTGCACAATCTGTCTATATGTCTTCCCTTCAGGTTTTCGGAGGCTTCCTTCACAGCCTCCAAGCCTTCAAAAGCTACTCTTCCTAATACTCGGGATTAAGTAAGGAAAATAATCTTTCCCCACCAGCAGGCTGGATCACACACTGTGTACCCCACTCAGACATGCCTCATTAATCCTAGATAACTTTAAAATGACAGCACAAACACAGCTATGTGTAGCCCTCACAACTATTTCTAGCAAATTGAACACAGGATTTTAAAGCTATTATTTTGAACTTGGTTTCAGGTATAGAGCTATGTTTTCAATTAGTTGCCCAAACCATACTTGCTAAACATCTTCAGCTAATCAGAGAGGCATTATTGAATAGAAAAGTGGTAATTTCCCATACTGAGTCTATTTGCAGACACATCTTGCTTTTGAATGGATGGCTGCCACTTTTTTTTTTTGTGCACAAATGTATTTTTCCCATGGTCAGCAGGTGCACCATGTATCACAGAGAGAGCCAAAAGCACATACATTCACATCTCTTTACAAGGATTTCCCTCTTCTTTCAATTATCAGTGACATATTAATCTAAGAAACCTCTGAATGTAACTACATTTATTGTGCACTTCTGAGCACTTCAACTGCAATCTGCCTTTCAGTCTCTCGTTCCCCCAGGATTTACTTTTAAAGGTACAAGCATGTTAACAGCTTCACACAGCTGCCATGGAAAAAAATCACCACGAACATGTTTCCTTCTTCCTTCCCAGTTGTGGATTTTCCTCTCAAGACACGAGCAGGAGCTGCAGCCCAGGAGCCGTTCGCAGGATTAACTCCAGACACCTCCTGCTCCAGCAGGCTGGAGGTTGGGCCTTAGCCACTGGAAAGGCTATGCAAGAGATGGGCATCTCTCGAGCTGCACGCTGGTGGCTCCGGACATATGGGGTCCGGYGAAGTTTTAATGAATCGGAAAACTATTAGAAGTTAAATATACTTAAGTTGTTCCAGATACGTGCCTTGGTTTTCCTCTCCTTTCAAGGAATATATATTTTAGAGTCAAGATGGCTGGTTTTGAAGACAAGAGGCTTCTTAACAAAGCATAAACTGAGTGTGTGTTTCAGCAGGTATGTAGTATATTCATAACATTTCACTCCGAAAAGGAAAATAATCCGTTCCCTCAGAGGAAACCAGGACTAACCTATTAGCTCTTGAATGCATAATTTCACAGAATATTCAGGGTTGGRAGGGACCTCTAGAGATCATCTAGTCCAACCTTCCCGCTCAAGCAGGCACACCTAGAGCATGTGGCACAGGGCAGCATCCAGGTGGGTTTGGAAGACCTCCAGARAAGGAGACTCCACATAATAATAATTTCCACATCTCCAACCATGCTTCACCTCAAATCATTAGATAACTTTCTGCAAGCACAACAGTCACATCCCCATCAAATGTATACACATTATATTTCTAAAGCCATCCTTCAAGCACGCGTAGACCCCGCCACTTCTATCCAACCAGCTGTGGTCAAAGGCTGTCTTCAGCTGAGCATCATCATTACAGCATTACTCATTTCCCAAAAGAAGTATGTAACACACTCCTTGCAATACRATAACCCCTAGCTGAAATCACCCACTTCTTTGACTCCACCCTACTAAAAAATTGACCTAAAATTTCATTATTCTCCTCTCATTCCAATGTGTCACTTCGAATCTCAGCTCATTTTCCCGGCATAGATCTCTCTGCTACCCCCGGAGAACTTCGCTCTTCACAGTCAAGCTGCCTGTGACAAAACCATYGTCTTTGGGGACTGATCATCATACCCAGTTTCACTGAGGATCCACTGAGACTTACTGTGAATGACTCAACAAATTTACGGTTCCGAATACTATAAACAAGCATTTGCCATCTTGCCTGGTTAAAGGATGTTGGCAGATAGGATGGGGAGCGTTTTAAGACTTTTTCAAAACATGAAATTTTATTTAGACAAAGTTTTTGCCCCTTAAAAAATCCAAAAGATTTCTATTTTCCTTTCTTTTTTTTTTTTTTCTCTCAAATGAAGGAAAGTTTAAAGTGTTTTAAAAGTACAGATGTTAAAAAGCAATTACTAGCAACTTACAATTTCCAACACAGCATCTACCAGGTCCCATTACTAAATAATAAAGGTCCTTCTATATAGTAAATGATTCTGTACTTGCAAGTGACTGGTGTTAATAACACTATTCATAATAAAATGGACTAACTGGTTGGATTAGGGATAAAATCTGTTCTTCAGAATTCAACTTCTGAAAGTGTATTAGTGTTAACATTTTACTATAAAAAAGATCATGAATGGACCAAAGTTTAAGAAACGAGCATACTTTCTTGCCACACCTAATAAATCTGTAATTTAAAAATTATAAATATATTCTCCCTTGCTTTTACATAGAGAAATACAGGAAATAAGTTCTTGTCCGGTTATTCCCTTTAGGACTATACTAAAACCTTAGTTTGAAACTTTGGTGGGCTGGGGAATGGCTTTAGTCCCTTCCTCACAGTAGGAAATTATGCTTCATGGTACATGACCTGAATTAGGTCTGGCTGGATTGAATCACTACATCTGGTGCACAGGGGAAGGGAGGGAGGAGCTGGCAGGGCTGCCACCAGCGYGAGTTCAGAGAGCAACAGGTCTTTACACATTGGCTTTATGGCACCTGCACCAGGTTTGCACCCTGTCCATCCAGGAGTGAAGGACACATCCAGTGCCACGTGGGCGCTGCTCACTGCAGAGGTGAAGACTGGCTCTGCACATGCAATGACTGATCAATATCGAGACCAAAGTCACACAGGGGCTTAAAAATCACTTTGCATTAGCAGTGCGCCCCCGATGAAGATAACTTTCTTAACTATGTAGCAATAGAGGAGCTGCTGCTCTCTGGGCGCCTGTATCATATCATCTTCTGCCACCTTAGATGCTAGGACACTCCCAGGACTACAAAAACCATCAAGCCAGAGAGTAAAACATGACTTGTAGAGAAGTGCATTCAAAGCTGGAGAGTGGAGGATCAGCGATGGAGGAAGTGGCAGGAGGAGGACATGAAGATCCATGGCACTGGATGCAGAATGCCTATCAAGAAGTTGATATCAAGTAGCCAAGTGAAAGGGATACCACGCTCCCATCTAACTCCTCATAGCTCACTTAAGTGGTGGAATCTGTTTGTTTTTTTTTCCAGTTTCATATCAACAAAGACTGAAAGGGCAGGGTCTTCAGACCTCTTCTTCATAGAGCCCCAAAAAGGGAGGTCTGGGAAGGACACAGAGCATCAGCTGCCCGGAGGCCCCACGTGGCAGCCGCTCCTGCTCCTCAGCGCTCCTCAGCAGAAGGGATATGGGACATCCCACAGGCTCTCCATGGAGATCAGTGTCCTGCTCTCCAAGCAGTTTGAACTGCCCCCGTTGGGAAGCAAACAGGACACTAGAAAACATAACCACCTTCATGTAAAAACTCTTGCTCCACACCGTGTTTTAGGAGCTCTGCTACTGGAACAGCATGCAGAGTGGAAGAAAATACATTCCTTTCTTTTTAGTTTATTTTTCCACATATTTATTGTCAACACTCATCTTCCATGTTTTTGGGTGTGTTTTTCTTCCCCTTTCACTATCCTGTAAATTCGGGGTATTTCTTGGCTCAGTGTGGAAAGAGTAGCAGCAAAGTCCTTGTTGCTAGGAAACTTCTTGAGCTCTGAATAAAAGCTTCACAATGAAGATACAGGCACATATTTACATTACAATTATTGACAAATAATCTCACTGTGAATATTCCTGCTGGCTTAAGAAAGGTGTCATAACTTAAAGAAGGAAAARCAATATTATAACAGAAAGAAAAACAATCTTTCATGCACCTTAAATATGAGTTTTCAGAGAAAAACTCCAGTAGCACAAAGATGATGAAAGATTTGAAAGTTTTTTGCACATGTATTTTTATTCCTAATTACTTACCAACTGTCTTAACAATACAATCAAACAGATGAAAGCAAACCCTGCTTTTGTTCTTCTATTCTATCAGACACGGTGCCACAGTTGACTGAGGCAACCAGGGAAGACAAACACCTCTACATTAAATGGCATATGTGGTAGTTATAGGAGAAATTTTAAAAATATATATCCTTATTAAGAAAATATACATAATACCTTTATCCCTGTAGTGAATATATAGGAAAAATAAGGAACAGGTTTTCTGAAAAAGCAATTTAACTTATGAGTGGCTTTTTTTAGAGTAGAATGACAGTCTAAATGCATAGCAAGAAAAAGCAGCTGATAAATTCACATGGCAAATTCTATGGCCTAAAGAAATTATTTAAAAAAATAAACTTCTTGGTGACAGAAAACAACATTTCACTGACACAAAAGACAAAAAAAATAATAACTATTAGTCACAGTGAAGTAATTGGAAAAATCAGTTTTCTTTCTTTTGTATTGGACGGAAATTTCTCGTTTCAACACTCTCCCACCTCAGCTAAGCAGACCCTGCCTGGAGCACCTTCACATTCGGCCTCCCCTCTGCCACTGCAGCCCAGTGCTGTCGTGCCACCTGGGAGGAACAACCAAGCCAGACACTGGCCACCTTTGTGCTTATCTGCTCCTTCTGCAGCTCACTGGGTGCCGTGGGGGATCCTCAGCAGCAGCACACTCATATATACACTTGTGTGCATCACTCCTTTATAATTTGTGCCACTAACTGTGCTGTATGTGTTGCACTGCCACTAGCTCACGACAGCAGTGCCACAGTAAATGATGTGCCTTAAGTCCTTTATTACCACCAGTTTACACTTGATATCTTGTCTGTGTACATTTTTAAAAATATCCAAGTGTTTAAATTATGTATAATCTGATATATTGAACGTCCCTTAAGACTTGCTCTATAATAGCTTTCTTTAGACTGATACACTAACCCCTTTCTCCCTTGCCGTTTTCCCTTTTCTTTCAAATAACAAATCTCTTTAAAAAATAGAATAGAGTGTGAGCCAGAAAGCTTATATTTCAGGGAAGGACTGAGTGAGAGGCCAGGGAGGCCACATAATTGGGTGTGATGTGTCAGCTTCTCTAGTGACTGTAGGGACTATTCTGTCATCACTTCCGCAGTGCGTAAGCGAGAGGGCGGCATAAATCCCCGTGTCTCCCCTAACTTAGCCAAACACTGGATTCCCCTCTCGGAGCAACGCAGGCAAGAGGTGTGCAGGTGGTTTATACATTAGCAAAGGCAGCGAGCGAGGGGGGTGGAAGAGAAGGGCTGAGAAGGAGATAGGGTGACATGAGAAGAAGAGGGGCTTGCCAAAACCTGCACGATCGTACCGGTTTTGCCAAGCAAACTGTACTCCAACCAGGCCACTGTGAAGGCTAGGCTAGCGAGCTGCAGTTTTAGCTCACCTCCCAGCTTTGGGCTCCTCTGCAAGCAGGGCTCTTCCCTTACTTCTCTAGCCGCGCTCTCTTCCCTAAAGGGAAAACAGAAAAAACTAACAATGCATCACACTTCACCTACGCGCCRGGCCGCTCCTGGGCGGGCAGATAAACACAGGCCGCAGTGAGGAGAGACTGCAGCTGTGCTCCCGTCCCGCTCCGCGCCCTCCAGCCACRCGGCACCGCGCATCTCCCCCGCTACAGACCTCCAAACTGGTTCTCATCCTCTCTTCATGAGCAAAGGAATGAAACAAGCACACAAACACTATCGTTCATCAGATGGATTTTTGGTATCTGTCTTAAAAGAGGAAATGTACCCTAAAAATGCCACTTTCTCTCTACCAATGTCAGAGTAGTATGATAACTCACAGCTACGGTGAGTTATTACCTGGCTGCTCATGCAAGAAAGAGAAGCATCAGCACTCCAGATGAAGCTATAAAGAAACTTCAAGTTATTCCCCTTCCTAACAAACTCACGTTAACCTGCACCCAGCTCTGTCAAAGAAAAGGACCATATAGTCTACCTTGGTGGATAACCGCTATCCATATGACAGAAAACTGCTGTACGTTCATATCTGGAAACAGTCTCACATCAGAAGGAATTTTATTAAAACAGTCCCAAATTTATTTCAATTTTGGGGGCACCAGATATATTCCAGCCTATACCAGATGATGATCTAGAGCTGCCATTCTGCCAGTTTCCCATGGGTCTGCACAACTTCGGAGTTAACACCACAGGTTTGGGTAGCGAGCTGTGACACGCACTAGGAGTAAGAGCTTACACTCAGGCACTGTGAATAGATTAAGCAAGCAAATCTCTGCTATGTGAGGCTTCACTGCTCTGTTTTACACCTGAACTCTGATCTTCACAGTGCCTACCTTGTGATATACACCTAAGCACCTTGGACCAACACTCTTTTTCACAGGAATCTAAGAACAGGATTTGAGGGCACCATCTGCTTCCCTGCATCCATGCCCTTGCACACAGAGCCAACACAGTAAAGGAGTCCAAAAGGATTTACGGATTATGTGGTCTACACAACACTGGAATCAGTAACACACCAAGCTCTACAGTAAAAAAAGAGAAGAAAAAAAGAAAACAAAGAAAAAAGAAAAAA
>NW_020455988.1:347220-349098 GCF_003342845.1 Nothoprocta perdicaria
AAAAGAAAAAAGAAAAAAGAAAAAAGAAAAAAGAAAAAAGAAAAAAGAAAAAAGAAAAAAGAAAAAAGAAAAAAGAAAAAAGAAAAAAGAAAAAAAAGAGAAAGAAAAAGGAAAAAAGAAAAAGAAAAAGGGAAAAAGACACATCATTAATGCTTTAGGCCCCAGAAATTGTTGGAAATTTGTTAAAGGAAACACTAGTGTGTGTACAGTGTGACTCATAACTCAGACCTTCATCAAGGCAATCTCCACTGGAGACAGCAATCTCCACTGTCTGAAAATCCTTAATGTTAGGACTGTGAAAAAAATATATCCCCAAGAGGATATCTGAAAATCAGATTCCTAATAAATTTACCATATGTAATTAATTTCAGATACAATCAGAAGTGACCTGAAATAGCAGCTGTAACTCAGAATTAAAGCTAGCCTGAATGCCCCAAGTTAAAATATGTGGATTAATTTGGCTGGGTTTCTTTGCATGTGTTTTTGTTACTAGGAAGAGAATAAGGGATGCAAAACATAAAAGAAAAATCCTGCTGCAGTAATAATCCTCTGATCAGATTCAGGAAGCATGGGAAGTCTTTCAAGACAGCTTTCTCTCCAGAGAGGAACTCAATTTTCACTGGGGCAAGCAGTGCCCAGATACCAACATAACAGGTACATTACAAATACCATAATGAGCACAGCCTTTGTATCTTGCAGTATTTGAAAGGCTTGCATTTGAAGAGCATGCAAAAACAGAAACAGATTTTCTTTCTACTCTCTCTGTATTATATATTAGATTATTATTGCCATACGTGAGACCTGTGGAATTTGGAAAAGAGCTTTCTTTATGGGCATGACAATGAATAGGATGAGCTCCAGAAATACTATGCCGTAGGGTACATGTTCTGAGACAGGTGTCCCAACCAAAGAAAATTTCTTATTTGACTTTGCTAGTCTGAAATGTACATTAATCACCTGACAGGGTCACTGCAGAGATCATAGGATTTATTAGTTCAAACATCAAACATTTATTAGTTCAAACATTTCACATACAATAGGGGAGAAAATTATTAGCTTCATATTATATACATGACTACAAGTGTCCTACTTGGTTGTGATCCTGCGGCYGCAACGGAATTGAGATGTAAGAAACCTAACAGCGATAATATCTTTAAAGCACATTATACGTGTGAGACTTTCCATCTTGTGGGAAACAATCCTAGCACARTCCAACCTTTGTTTTAAACGACATAATAATTGGCTGCACTGCAAACTGTCTGTAAGTGAATTTCTCTCAGAATGTGAAACACTTACTTAGCAATATTATACTCACACATTCTGCAGAATTGTGATTTCTTCTCATCTGGATGTTTAGCAGGACAGCAGCCAGCTTGCCTCTACTTTGTTCACTGTCCTCTTATGCTCTGACGTTGAAGCACTGGGAAGAGACATGACAAAGACAAAGGCTACAACTCACTAATGCAAAAACAACAAAACAGGAGAGAAGGCTATGAACTCTTTGCATAGAAGCTACAGAATATGGCCGGCTGCAATTCCTKTGATGAAATTTTTATTTTATATGTACATACACGTTTGTACTTACAAAACAGGTTTGTACTTATAAAACAGAAAATATCTTCAATCAGTTTATCAAATACCCTTTTGGAGGATAATAGTACATTTAAAAGCTTATACTACATTCTAAAAACATATTTATGTGCTTAACTACTAGTGTTTATGTTCTATAAACCCCTCATATCTAGATTAGAGGTTTCCAGATTTTGCAGGATCTGGAAATTCTATAGGCTCACTATAGGAGCACGTTGTAGGTGTGCTCAGTTAGACTAGAAGTAGAAACAAATCCAGGGACCCAATAAACTGTTTGGAAATATATTT
>NW_020455988.1:349119-351619 GCF_003342845.1 Nothoprocta perdicaria
AAAAAAAAAAGGATCCTTACAAAAATTTTCAGGTATGCTGGGTTTGATTGCAGAAATAGCTCATGAAGATTGGGCAAAAAAAGGAAAAGAAAAATTAAGTAAATTAAGTGAATATGAAGTAAAATATGCATAGGAAAGGCAGCCTTAGTTATACTTGCATAATGAAGGACACTAAGGCAAATTAAAAGGAAAGTCATCATGGAGATGTTAGATTATGAAATCATTATCTCAATGAATAGCATCAGCAAAAGGAAAAAAAAAAGAAAAAAAAAAAAAAAAAAAACCAAAGGGCTCAAAATTGTTGTGAAAATAAGAACAACAACAACAAAATCATGTCACTAAGTCATCGGTGCAACCACCCTCTTGGACACTGATATGGCTCTGACTATCTGACCTTAAACAAACTTGAAAGGAGATAAAATGTTCTTGGAATGATCAAGGATACCCAGAGATGCAGAAACCACTGAATAAGTATGGAAATAACTAGACCAGGACCTTTCAACAGTGAAAAAGAAACAGAGAAGGGAGAATTTGTTTCCTGCTTTTATTTTTAAATCAAAATTTTCACTGTGTCTTACAAGAGAAGAACTAAGATGCATCAAATGAAATTATTAGGCAGACAATTAAAATAAGCACTTACCAGTGGTTTTTTTTTCAAATAATATATTTTTTCAAATAGTTGAAAATAGTTCATTAAAAAATGAAWTTTTAAAATTCATTAGAATCATTTATTGTGATATCATGCTCAAATACAAATAGAATTACAAGGCAACTACCCAAATTTATGGAAAAAAGGTCTGTTAGGGGTAGTAAAAGATAAAAATATAGTAATTCCTATTAAAAAAAAATCTAAAATTGAGATCATCGGAAGATATGAAAGATTCTCTTCTTGACCTGTTTTTTATAGTCTTTTACCCCTCTGCTAGTCATTGCCAGCAATAGGCTAATGGACTAAATGAAACTCTGGTGTGATTCACCACAGTCCCTCTTAGGTTTTTATACCAAAACACAAAGGAAACAAAGATTAATTTTGCCCAGTGGGGGTACATTTGTTAGAAAGAAACATTAAGCTGTGTGCATTTCCAGTTCTCAGCTGTGAATGTAAGCGGCAGTAAAAAGAAAATGCACTTCCAATTCAGCCATGTCCCTATTTACTTTTACTCCCTAACTGAACACTTGCTTCATGGGCATGAACAGAAGCTCTTACTTTACAAAAGATATTTGAAAATCCCTCCTGACTTTTGCTTTGTTTGAAATACTCCAGTTGTTTAATGCAAAGACACTGAATTCACTTTGAACTATTCTTAGAGACAAGTAAAGTTGGTCTTTCTCAGAAACTGAAAATCTCTGTTGGGTTACAAGAATAGATTAGCTGTGACTAATCTATACTGGTTTCGTGGCTGTCCTTAGGTACGTACTTCTTTCTTAATTGTCCATGGTCAGTAAATTACTGACTGAGAAATTACAGACTTGCCTGAGAACAAGAGAAATTCTTGCATTCATTTATGTATTGTTTTTATAATACTTGAGAAAAACCTGCAACACTAATAGTGCTGGTTGATAAGCCAGCACTGAGGAAGCAAGTAGGCAAGTTCATTACAAGAATTGTTTTATTCTCGAGCTAGCTTTTCTACTGCACTAATGGAAGTTACAGAAGAACATAATTTTAGCTTAAAACCCCACTAATCCTGGAAAATTAGAGAAATCAGCCAAGGCTTTTTCCATTGACGTATGGCTTCCAGACCTCAGAGAAGCTGAACATGGAAGCAATCTGTCTGCCCTGTAACAGCACTCAGCCTGATTCACCAGAACCTCTTTTCCTATTCCCTGAGCTTCCTCGGATCATCACCAGTCAAAAAGACTGACAGGGTTTGTTCATCATTCAGCACTGAAGYTGTTTTACAGTGATAAATGTTGCATTTTTAGCAGTTACGTGAGTTTGCTCTTTGAGCAAAATCCCTAGCCCCTGTGACTATTTGGAATTTGATAATTAAATTATTTCATTAATTCACTTTTGAYAGGTCTGATTTTATCTTGATGTTACATATCCAAGCTACCTAGAGAATTCAAACTTTTAGTTACTGGTACAAAGTTGGCTGCGTCTTTGACCGCAAATGSCGTCTTGCAGGACTTTTTCTCCAGCACATTTAATGGGCTTCTATTTCTTTCTTACTTCACCGGCCTTCAGATTTTCACAGTTTTTACTACTCAAATTGTTTTCTTTCTACAGAGGCACCATTATTGTTTGATTTCTTCATGTATTAGTATTATTTCCTACCCTTGGCTGCAACAGTCAACTATTTACCAGCCTAGCCCTGAAAAACACAGATGGAGCCAAGTGTATTCCACATAAAGCTCTGTCATTTTACTTTTGTCCCAYTCCATCTCTCCCTTTTACAAAAACTCAGATCCTACTTCTCTCCCTTCTCTGTAGTTTCAACCCTGAAGAGAGAGTCTGCCTTACTAACCTTTTTTTGTGTGTTAATACTGTGAAAGAGTC
>NW_020455988.1:354119-367868 GCF_003342845.1 Nothoprocta perdicaria
AGGACCACACGCAGCAGAAAGAACAAATCCTATTACCTGTCYGCTAAAATTATAATTAAAATGAATCAGACACCAGCTGTATCGCTTTTGATGACTATTTCTGAAGAAACTGAATTGTCCATCACAGGCTACACAGGCTCCCCAAAATTGCTATCACAAACAGGCTAGAAAAATCTTCCAACCTTGTCTTTGAAACTACCCAAGATCATATACAATTACACACTAAAATCACATCACAGAACCCAATTACACTTTGGCTTTGCAGATCCAGAGATAACCTCTTAAAGAGCAAACTCCCTTACTGTGTCGACCCCTGACCCCAAGCTCTTTTTCCAATCTTCAGCAGCAGCACATGTTTCTTTGCCGGAGCGAGCCAAGACGCAGAGCAGCCGCGGCTCGCAGGGGCAGCAAGTGCTCCAGCTATCATAACTTTCAGGTTAAGGGAGCACACGGCTAGCATCTCATTCCCCAACTTTAATGCCTTCCTTCGACTGCTAYTTAATTTAGTTTGAGCATTATTTATGGCGGATTTTTCTGCAAGTATTCTTCCATTTGCTGGAGGATTTTAATAATTTATAAGCAATAATTTCATTTGGCCCTTTAAAATGTTACGTATCAATTAAATGCTCTAACAGGCATTGGAAGTGAATCGCAAACACAGAAATGTATTTACATCTTAATTTTAAGAATTATTTTAGATATTGATCAAAGAAGCAGCAGCAGGTTTTGTTTAATAACCTTACCTCCCTGAGGTTCCACACCTCTGGGACATTCCTTTCTTAGTAATAAAAGACAGTAAGGTCACTGCTGTACATTTATGGCTTCTCTGATTTCCTCGTGGTGCCAAGGGGAGCCGGGGAACTACGGCTGAGCATTATTGATTTGCTCTCAGAAACCAGAGGACAAAACGCCACCGTTCCGAGCACTTCACTGTAGCTGAAGCAAAACACACTAAAAACGAGACCAGGACCTCGGACGGATATTCTGGGTATATACAGTCATCTTAATGAGACATGAACTTGCCTGTCAGCTGGTGAAAACTGACCCCTAATCACCTGCAAGTTACTGACAACTCACCTGGATGATAGGCAAGGGCTCTGGCGCTTCAGATGACTTACTGCTTCACGCTATATATACTGGGACTGTCTACATTCTGCTGAAATCTTAAGCCCCTGTAATCAAAACCATCGACATGCCCTTCACATGTTCCACACACCTACCACTCGCTGAGCATAACTCACCTGCAAAGCTGTTTTTTCTCTTGCCACTACCAGATAAACGATTTCTGCAGGCAACTCCTTCTACTATGCTACCTCAAGGAGGAATTGTGTAGGCTGGGCAGCTCTCTTTCTTTCCAGTGAGATACAGTCTTTGGCCGACCGACTGACAGGTCGGCATAAGAAGTCATTTGGCTGAGGCCACACCTCTTTAAATCACCTTTTGCCTTGAATCCAGGGGCTCTCTAAAATGCTCTCTCAATACGTTTACCAGACAGGTAAAATCTCCTCATGTCTAAAGAATACTTCTTAAGAGAGCAGAAGGGACCCAAAGACTCTGGAGTGACCCAGGTTTCCCATCAAACCCTAACGGAGAGGCATGTAAATCCCACCTGGTGGGAGCATGGCAGCACCTTCTAGCCTGCATCATGCAAAACTTCTACCCAGCTCCTAGGTCTTTCTTTAAGCAATGTCTTGTCCCTACCATATGAGTGCCAACTTTGGGCTCTTGTGCTTCTACACCTTTCTTTCTTCCAAAGAGTGTTGTTAGGATTTGTTCCTCCTCTGGTAACTCATCCAGAAGCACTCACTGACTACAAGGAACCCAGTGTTCAGGTCTTACATTTGCTCTCATGAAGCAATGTGTAAATGTGCCAGCGAGCAAGCACCAACATTAAAGCCTTACTGACAAATTGAAAACACTAAGAATAAATCAGAAAGAAAGCAATTTCTATTTATACAGAAATATGGAAATAACTAACTGCACAACTGGAGGATGAGAAACAATGGATTAAATGGTGCATTTTTTTGATGTGCAATCATCACAATTGCAGAGAATCCAAAGACAAGAAAGAGAAGTAATTACCACTGTAAAAACCAAGGCATTAAGGAAAAACTGAAAGCATTTTTGTTGGGAAGAGAGACTATCCAAATTTCTAAAGAGAATGTTCTGCTTTGACTCTTTAGTGGCTAAGTAATGAGCTGGGTGGCTGAAATTATTCTAACAACTTTAAAGACACATGTAGGGATAGTGAAGGACTGCAAAGAACAGATTAGACAAAAATCTGTCACGAATAATATTGTTATAGCCAGCCTACCAAGGGTCGGAAAAGGGGAGTACATGATCTTTCCTTTTTGCCCCATTTTTCTAAGATTACAGTGTGATAACTATTTGAAAATGAAACCCTAACGCCCTTACATAACGTTTTCATCAAAATTAACAGAAAATTGATTTTGACTGAATATTTTTTCCATGGATCGTCTGCCCCTAATAGCAGATATTGCACATCTGAGRCTATATTTTTCACTGAATTTATATCTTTTTCTAATTCAGACTGCCACAATTTCTAATTAAACACGCTTTTCCATGCCACATTCTATAACTCTGCTAATTTATTGTTTTTTTTTTCTCCATTTAGTACAGTCTCTTTTACTTAATATAAAGAGAAGAATTTCAAAGGAAGACAMTAGTTTATACATGCTTTAGAGACTCCTATGTGCAAATTTGGCAGTGTAGCACCACAACTCTAATGCAAATTTATTCATTCAGACATGCTACAGTGGAAAACTGAGTCAAAAAAACATGTTTCGACTAAACAAAACCAGCTGTGGAACTGTTTGCATTCCTTGAAGATGCTTGTGTTTTGTCAAAAACCCCAAACCAGTCAGTGTCTGGCCAAGCACTGGCCGGTCAACAATGCATATGTTGAGAGAATTCTGCTGTTCTATTGTTKCTTTTACCGAAAAAGTCTATATTTTCTGCAAGGCAAAAATACTTTTTCCTTTCCTTCTTTTAAACAGATTTTTTACTTTATTTTCTTAGGAAAATAAAGAATTCTCTGAACAGTTCCCATCACAATGGATATGAGAAAACTACAAGGAATCAACGTAGCATGGATGGACAGCCTTGCTAGCACCACCTTCACGATGTCCTAGAGGAAGAAGCTCTTATCAGTTTTACAAGGACACAGGATCTGCTKCCATTGTCACAGGAGAAACTGCACTTGGATTTATAAACGTTCCTTGGCGTGTGTAAGTTAGGGATAAACTTGTGATCAGACTCAGGGATCTCTTTAGCAACTTGTGAAAATCCCAACACTGATTTTTGATAAAAATGCCCACTGAAGGAGGCAGAAAGGCCAAGGGGATGCATTGCTTACTCCTTGGACAGGCTTAACACATCCCTGTGTTATTCCTCTCCAATTGCAGTGGTCTAAAAGCTCCGAGCCAGGATATAGCCTGAAGATGGAGCCTGACAGCCCTCCAAGAACATATTATGTTAGCTGACAAAAGGAAACATTTTTCTATACTCACGAGGAGGCTGGGCAAAGTGATTCAGATGTAAGAAGGAGAAGTGTGCTCAAGTTAAACATTCTTTGATGATCATATGTGCCTTCGGGGAGCCCTTGGAAATGCTGCTACCAGGCTCGCAGCGGAGGAAATTGATGAGACCTAGGAGAGGAACRAGGCATGGGGCCATTCCCAGTTCAATCCCCGCAGCCTCCAGTCTGTCCAAGGGCTTGTGAGGGGGTTTTGATTGAGGGGTACCAAGCAGGGGCTTGGTGAGCCAGAGCCACTGGTTTTTGTCTGATCCGGAAAGCAAACACTCACAAATTCTTGCCCCTAGCTTGGAAGGAGGCAGGTCCCACAACAGCAGCACTGGAAACTTTAGATCATCGACAAAACATTTCTTTCTTCAAATTCAGGGGCAGAAGATATGCTGGCACGCACCACCATCTCCTTTCTTTCATAGAAGGACTAGGTAATATATCACACTAGCTCTGAAAGCCATATAGCCTCGGATGAAAAGAAATAGAGACAACTCTCAAAAGAAAACCCTCAAAAGACATTGCTGGAGACCATTTCTTGAAGACAGATACAGCCTGGCAGCTTAGTGTCTCGAGTATTAAATACAGCATTTCCAGCTGGAGAAATTCTCTTTATTACTTCGGGAAAACTAAGGCCTTCCTGATAGTCTGAGAGGTCTCTCTGTAACACTCCCTGATACAACACTGGCTTTGGAAATGAAGATAAACAATCAACCCTCAAATATACTATTGTTATTTACTGTTATTTATCAGAAATAGATGCCCAACTGGGCTAGGCAAAGCCCAGGCAAACAATCCCAAAGTCTACAACCACTGCAGGAGATGCAGGCATTGGAAACTGGATTAGCAGGAATCAGAATGGCAGAAAGGCTCATATCAGAGCCGCAGCAAAGCTGGCCAAGGCACCAGACCCGCTGCTATACAGGYCGCAGCGATGCCCGAGCCTTTGGTACCAGCTCTGCCACGTTTCTGAGAACACGGAGCCGACTTAGCCCTGATCAGAACTAAACACTACAAGTATTTTCTATCAAAGCTACTGGTTTTAATACATTAATGTATACAGGCGAGCTGGAGAACATTCTTTTTCAATTAAAATACCATACACAGCATCTATAAGAGGGATAAATTCAACTTGTATTTAGATCTGACAGTTGCTTATTCTTTCACATCATCAGCAAGTCACCCACAGGTGCAGAGAGCTCTGACTTTCCAGCCAAGAGGATTTCAGATGCTAGATTTAAAATGACATATGATAATCCAGACATGAAAATTAAGTGTCATTTATTCCTTCATACAAAAAGAAACACCTATTACTCGGGGAAGGATAACATTGCTGGGTTTTAATTTCATTTTGTTTTGAAACTGCTATTTCACTGCTATTTCAGTTAGCGTGAGTGACGTTCAGCAAGGTTATTGCAGTGAAGTTCTAATGGAAAATGTAAACCAACATCCTGGAAGTTTAAAACACTCTTTTTTTAAAAAAAGTCTTTTTTTTTTAAAACTTTAAAATAGTTTTTTTTTAATGCATGTTTTACCTTCAGAAAGCTTTTTTTGCAAAATATTTCCTACTGATCTTTTCAGCTCTTCCACTTTGGGCAGCCATTGGTTTATTAGACCAACATGACCTAGTCTCTCTCGGACTTTACCTCAGGAAGTTGTAAAACTGTGATCTTGTTTCAGTTATTAGGAATTCCAAATCGAAAATTAATCATCCTCTTGGACTTTTAAGAAGTTGCAGCTATCGCGAAAATAAATTTGAAATCAAGCTTTCTTCATGTCCACCTGCCATCTTTATAAAAGTCAAAACCATATGTGCTTCCTCTTTGAAGTCCAGTTTTGCCCCCTAATGATAGGCCTCGCATTCCACAATATTGTTCCGTTGGCTCCCGCCTTCCCGCGGCCGAGCGAAAGGGAGCCCTCGACGGCASCATGACAAATGCTCGCGCAGATGGCCGATGCTGGGCTAACAAATGGCTGCAGTCTATGAAGTTACAAGTACAAAATAATGTCAACAAGTTGCAACGATAAAACAGCCCATGAAATAGCTCGATATATGTTCWACATTCAGGGCAATTTCTGGTTTGAATTACCAATCAATTTTTTACTGGGTTGAAGTGATTCCTGCTACAGAGCAGCCATTGTTTATGGGTTGCTGGGGGCTTTTTCAAGTGTATGTCACAGCCTTCACATTGGTCATTCTGATTAATGGGCTCCCATTCACTTATTTTCTACCAGGCTTCCCATTTTGCTAGGGAGAGGGGAGCATTTGTGCCACTTGAGAAGCCAAGCTCTCCCGTGCCCAGAACGAAGCTGTCGCTGGTGCCCACTGGCGCGAGGTCCCTCGCAGGCCCKCCCCGGTGAGCAGTGTCAGCGGGGCGCAGGTTTCCCGCTCGGCTAGTGCCAGCCTGGCACCGCGCAACGCRCAGAGCTCGGCCCTGCGCAAAGCCCCACAGCCGTGCTCTCAGCAAACCCCTTAGCCCAATTACAAGCCTCCCGTTTCTCTGTAAGAAAAATTAAAGTTCTTTGGGGCTTTTTTAATGTGTAAAGCAGATGGACAGGAAAATCAAACGACTGGCTGGTTTCATTTGTCATTCACAAGCTGCCAAGCCGAGCAGAGATACCTAGCATACCTACATCCTTCATTAGAGGCCAGCACTCAAACACGCCAGGGCAGGAGGGGAGGAAAAGTCAACAACAAAATCAGAAGTGAATGAGATAGAAGTGCAATGGGGTGACCCAGTGCCCAGCGGCTGGACACAAACCCAGATCTCAAGGAGAAAACTGTACATCCATCTTTAAATGAGAAAACCTGTTTTGTCTCACACACACACACAAGAAAAACCCAGCTGCTAAGTCAAACCTATGCAAAGTCTGTGTAACACTCCAGCTCACTGAACCCACACATAGCATCTACCGTGGTTTTAGTTAAGAAGCCTGTACACAGTCTGCTAAAATGACCCTGCCATAGCGAACAGAACATGGGCAAGCTGATTCATAAGTAAGTCACAGACAAAGATTTTATGCCTTAAAGCCGGTGGCTTGGCAGGGCTGCACTGTCCTGTGGAACTTGCCTCCTCCCCAAGCCTAACTCTAGCAGGGGTAGGTGGTCTAACTGGATTTGAGGGAAAGCTTAATTGAATGGAAAAACAAAACAAAACAAAAAGAACAGTGGAGATGTCTTTTGGGCTCACGAAAGCAGTGTTCGGCTGATGCTTAGCTTTAGCATCATGGTATTTTACACATTTCTATTCTAGAAGCCTTTCTAATATATAAAAATCGTAAGAATTTAAAAGTGCCTCAGATAAATGGCCAAGTAGCTTTCTAATTTTCATTCAGATTTCTGAGGAATCCTACAAAAATCATTTCATACATGAAAGAAGACTCTACATGTCCTCAAGTAGAAGCAAGACTAAGAGGTGCCGCCTGTCACAGCTCACAGTGGCTGCATGCTGTACTTTTCACAGTCAGTCTCAAAGGCACCTCAGGAGGAGAGAGATGCAATTTTGGCCACCCCTGCCTTCCAAACAGCCTTCYCACCTGTGGGCAAAGGCTCCCCGTGCCCAACGTACCGTACCAAGGCCCATTCACTCTCTCAGCTGGTACCTATTTTGAAAAAGGAAAAGCAAGTCCTTACCTGGACTCTGGAACGATGAGGAAGGAAGGCAGGCAGGCAGGAAAAGCATCTATTGACCCCACAGGAGTGATATTTACTGTCTTCAAGTTGGGATTCTCTAAAGATTTTCACTGAAGGTGCAGTCCTATACATGGAGACTGCTCTAGGTATTTCAATGTTTATAAGCCAGCTTTTCTTAGTTGTACTTTCTTTGTCCTTTTACAAGTAGCCCAAWTACCCTAAATCAAAGCCTACTGCTTTAGATAGAAATATACAGTGCTAATCACAAGCTAAAGCTCCCCTAGGAATAAGACATTATCAAACCAGTTGTTCGTAGAACAACTTTTACGAAACCCTTCTCACTCCTTTGCATAAATCCTGAAAACCATGAAAAAAAAAAACATTCAAAAAAATCCCAGCAACGAAATGAGAGATAATATGGCACCTAAGGGACACAGCCAACCTCTCTGCTTTAATATAAACATTAACTTTTGCCATTTCTCCTCTGCTCCAGACGTGAACACAATTTAGGGATTTTTCCCGTAACAGAGACACTTTGTTGATTCTGAGGCRCTGGCTCAGACAGGAGTCTCAGCTCACTGGAACAGGCACACAGGGAGCTGAAGAAGGCCATGGTTCAGAGAGACACATCTCTCTTTCCCTTAATCTTTGGGAATTAGCYTGTGAACCTCTCTGCAGACAGGCTAAACACTTCCCCCTCCATTCTGACAACTCTCCAGGCTGACAATGAACCCAAGGGCCGGCTTGCTCGGGGGCTGGTGGTGGGGGGACATGCATGTAACACCACTGTGGGCAGCAGAAGTAGCCGTGTCGCTTCCTGGTGGCATCAGCAGAGTCACACACAAGTGCTCCCCTCCAATTCACTGGAGGATTTCCTTCGGCATCCCAGAGGCATTCGCAGCCATGGGGAGAAATGGGCTTTTTCCGGGGAAGCAAAACCACCTCTCTGGCCCTTCGTACAAGCAAAGAGTGCAGAAGCTGCACACAGTGTTTCCTAAACCTCTGCAGAGCCACGGGAGCCACAGCCACTGCCTGCTCCTCAGCCAGGGCCCAAGGGGGTTATATTTGCACTCTGTGTGTGCGTGATGTGGAAGCTCTTCTGGGGCTGCAAGGCAAGCTGTGGAGCTTGGCAGCGCGGGACGAGCTGCGCTGAGCTGCAGAGCAAAGCAGAGCTCAGCGCAAAGCAGAGCTCAGCTCAAAGCAGAGCAAGCAGAGCTCAGCACAAAGCAGAGCAAAGCAGAGCTCAGCTCAAAGCAGAGCAAAGCAGAGCTCAGCTCAAAGCAGAGCAAAGCAGAGCTCAGCTCAAAGCAGAGCAAGCAGAGCTCAGCGCAAAGCAGAGCAAAGCAGAGCTCAGCTCAAAGCAGAGCAAAGCAGAGCTCAGCGCAAAGCAGAGCAAGCAGAGCTCAGCTCAAAGCAGAGCAGAGCTCAGCTCAAAGCAGAGCAGAGCTCAGCTCAAAGCAGAGCAAGCAGAGCTCAGCTCAAAGCAGAGCAAGCAGAGCGTTCCTCGGGCGAGGAGAGGCGCAGCCAGCCGCGCTGCTCGCGCCTCCACCGCAGCAGCAATCACCTCGAGATTGCTGACAAATGGGCAGACGGGACCTCAGCCACGGCCAACGAAYGAGGCCTTCCCAACTGCGCTCCGAGCCCCTCGGAGCTGCGTCCAAGCGCGCGCTCGCGGCAGTAAATCTCACAACGAGCTGCTGGGGCCAAGAGAACTAATGCAAACCGTGAAGGCAGAGGCAGGGGAATAGCATGTAGGAGTAATGAACTGGTATTATCCTCTGCATATAGCATTAGCGAGACCGTAAGTAGCATACTGGGAGCTACCCAAAGCAATTTGGCAAAATGGTGGAAGTGCAGGAGAGCCACAGAGTGATTCAATGGTATCTTGAAAATATCTTCTCATAACGAGAGCCTGAGGAAACTCAACCCGTTTAGTTCATCACAGACAAATCCAAGTGGTGACTAACCACAGAGTACAGGTCGTAACATAAGGAAGACATTTGTCATAGCAGGGAGCCCTGCAACGTCGCTAAGGGAAAAGGGAAAAAAAGAAAAGACAAAGTGAAGGAGGGAAGCCGATACGAGAAACGCTCCGACTGGAACAGCGGTTATTGCCTCTTGGAGCCTTCTACCGGAGACGTCCAGGCTTCAGCAGCATGTAATATCTTCAAATCGAGGCAGGGCCTCTTTCTGCAACTCAAACAGGAGAAAGGCAGGGTCTGGGCAACGCCGCTGCGGGGAGTTTTGCTGGCTCCTGAAACGTGTCTGGATAGATGGCCGTGATGGTCTCCTCCGACATTAAAAATCAATGAGCGTATAGGCAAAGCACGTGCTCAGTGATCACAAAACACCTAAATCACCCTTTTAGCATCACCACCATTTGTCACCACCCAAGAAAAGGCTGATTTAAACATTACTAAAAATTACTCTCCTGTGGGTTTATAAATAGGATACTGAGATGTRTTTCTAATCTTTCTCCCACTTCCATCACTTTTTTTTTTCTCATACTTTTTTCTTTCTAAGACTCATACATTATGAGTCTTAGAAGAAGAAAATTATTAACCCAAGAAAAGAAACAGAGAAACAAGCAAACAAAAACCTCTACTCCAAAGATTTTTTTCTTTTGAAATCACTCTTCTTGGACAGCAAGCTTGGAACGCTTGATTTTTAGGGTGGGACAACAGGTACGTTCCAGTAAAAATGGCAAAACTCATATTCAACATGTCTTTTAAGAGACAAACATCTATTTTAAACCAAAACACAAAGGGAATAGACTACCTTTCCAAAGGAGCTTGCGAATTTCAATTACACATTCATTATTATTAATAAGCATCTGTGATCATGGCAAGCAAATTTGGTTTTTATAGACAGTAATATAAAATATTCTTCATTCTTAAAAACTTATTATTTCAGAATCAAAACCTGCATCTATATTCACGTGAATGAATGCTTGCAAATTCATACATTAGATATAACTATAAAACCCAAGAGAAACAGAAAGATAAGAAACATAACAATATTTAGTAACATGAAAAGGATCCTTGGAAGACAGGAAAGTTTAGTGGAAAAGCAGTGCTGAACACTGCATTTCCAAGGAACTATTTGAAACAGCTTTGAGCAAGCCATTTATCCCAATAAGCCTAATGAGAGGTCAATAACCCAACCTGCTGTTCTCTGTATATTGGGGGAAAAAAAATGTGTTAGAAAACCTTGAGAATGCAAAAGTCAGTCTTGGAAGAGACAAGTAAATGGCCAAAGATGCTGAAGAAACAACCTTAATCACATGGTTCTCACCACCACACGAGGCATCACTCACTCAGAGTGGCCCAACCCAAAATCTGCACATTTTCCAAGGGAGCTTTCAGAAAACTTAGTAAATCCAGCTTCCACCTTATCGGTGATTTGTGATAATACATTACAGACGTTTTTTTCTCTACATTGTCTATGGAACAACTGAAATTTAAATGAACATTTCCCRTAGTGTATCCAGCATATCTATTTCCCATCCAGCCAGCAAAAAATTAATGCCACAAGATGTTTCAGACTTGGTATAGACTTCTACTGTTATGAGAAAGTCTAACTTCCCTATCCCGAGCTGGAGCCCCTATTCATGACCATATTCAGAGCACTGTGGTGGGATGACAGGGGTGYGCTCCCAAGGCCTGGTTTGCTGACTTCCAAAACGTAGCGCAGAAGCTGGGCTCTTTGTTGGGCTCCATATCATTTCCTTTGTTTTAAAGGCGAGAGCCAACTTTCAATTCTCAATTGATCTGCTTCAAATGCCTGATGAATTATGTAAGCTGTACATATATACATTACATATGTTTATTGCATAACTACTGAAAATCATTTTGTCTTATAATATAGTACTATTACAGGCTGGAAATCTGCCACATTTGCCTGGTTCTGCGTTTCTTAAACCTAGCCCCAGACAGCAGCCTTCCCAAAGGCACACAAATGATACGTGAGCCTCCCCTGGACAATTCTGGAGAACTCTGCAACAGCCTTCCCAGAAAGAAAAAGAAAAGGGAAGAGTGATGCATTTCAGAGGCGCGCATTGCACACGCAGCACAGGAAGCAAAGATGCTTTGCCACTGCCACCTCCGTCCAGAGAGAAACATAAAATAAATTGAACGCAGCTGGATCCACTCATGGCTGTCAATGGAGTTGGTTCCCTGCCCGGCTCCCTCCGMACCTTGCCAGCGCACGGGCTGCTTTGGGAGGCAGGACCGTAGATCGCGCTGGGAAGGCGCCCGTGCCGGCGGCGCGCACACCTGCGGGGGCCAAGGGCCAAGGCAGCGCCGGCGCGCGGCCCCGGAGCGGCTCGGCACGGCCTCCCGCAATTCCAAGCAGCCAGGGGCTGTTCTGACCCGGGCGGCAGCTGGGAATCCAGAGGATGCCGGGATGGCAGCGGGCTGCGAGGGACAGCGCTTGGAGACGGACGGCAGCCCCAGCAGCTGCTGGCGGCCAGCTCCGCAGCCGGCCGCCCCACACGCGGGCCAGGGGGCACAGCAGAGCCCACACGCCGCTTCCCAAGCCACGCGGAGCTCCGGGCAGCTCCCACCCACGTCCTGCCAGGATGTGTCATGACCCCACAAGTACCCTGGCACTTGTCGTGCAGGTGCCTCGGTCCCCGTGCACTACGTGACGTCAGCTGGGTCCCTTCACCCACGGAGAACCAACATTTCATCCCAAGCTCTGATGGCTTTGCCTGAGCCTCCCCAGGGATTCTCAGCTTGAGAAGCATTGCTCCAGATAACAATTTAGCTTGTTTAAATAATGCCCTTTACAATGCAGGCGGATGGTCTGTTCATCATACGTAGTAATGCGTTACATCCATTACACTAAACCCACCGTGATTTCGGCTTCAGAACAAATGTGCAATGTTCATTTGTCTCCTACCTCATTGGCTGTATAATAAATGTAGAATATTTGTCACACTATCTCAAAATGTCTGTTTTATCTGTAAAGYGTTTGACAAAGCGCATGTTACAAATGACTATTCATAACGACTTCTATACAGATCTATTGTATATACTGTAATAAAAATCCGGCGTAGCTGGGAACTGACAGGCAGTCCTCAGCTCCGAGAGCACTACAGGAGAGGAGCAGAGCACTGGAGTCAAAACCCCTCTTACTGCTCCTCCTCCCCARGAGCTACCGTCATGCTTGCTACTCACCCACTGTGACGAATGTGTTTGGGCACCATGTCCATGGAAAAAAGCAAGCCTACATCAACAGAGGCTCTGTGATCCACAGGAATTAGAAGAAAACTGGAAAAGAAAAAAAAAAACACATTACTGATTTCTACTAAGAGAAGAGACTAAATCAGGGTTTTCCACTCAGAGGTATCTTTCACCTCCTCGTCTCCATCTATGAAAGGAAGAAACTTATCGATATWAATGAAGGGTTCATTACAACAACTGCTACAACGACTACCTACAACTGAATCACAGAATGGTTCGTGTTGGAAGGGACCTCTAGAGATCATCTAGTCCAACCCCGCTGTGTCAGCAGGGACACCCAGAGCATGTGGCACAATCACCAGCCCTGCATTTCATCTCCGGCTAGTCCAACCTTTCCTGGCTTTGCGAGCCTGGAAAAACCACTGTGCAAGGTGTTGGGGCTGTACAAACACACTGAGCTGCGATTTACGTTGTTGCTGAAATGGCATAAGGCTTCATCCCCTGTAACGCAGAATTTATGACATAAAYGTGGCCTCAGAGATTTCTTTGATGACTCAACAAGTTGCTTTTTGGTACAACAGAAGATGGAAACAGATATTATAGTTCTGGAGRGGCCGCCTTGACATTTCCTTTTGCCTTCTTACCATGTGGCCTCAACTGAACRCACTGAGCACAGGTCTGGTTCCAGCAAAGCCAACGTGCAAATGCTCTAAAGAAACTTCCAGCACTGACCKTGTCTTCAGGGAGAAGAAAAAAGGTGCTGATGTTTGACACTTGGGTTAAACCTAACAAAGTATGGTGGAAATCATTCTTTCCTGCCTCTATAATCTGCTAACTTCTGCTTATTAGTTTTTAATCCAGTATCTTGCCTTAGCTGTTTCTTTTCTACTTCCAGCAAGGCTCTGGGAAAAGTAAAATCTTGCCTTGACGCACCTCAGCAAGTTTGTAAGCTCATTCTGCTTCCCTTTGGTGTTTGGACTTTTCCCATGCTTTGGATCAAACCTGACTTCCCCAGAAAGCAAGCACGAAATGTAGGTTCCCTGAGGTTAATTTAAGAGATGGCACAGGGCAAGTGGCTCCCTTTAAAACAAGCCTGAAATGAGAATTGCAAACAAGTCTTAAACATTTCTTGAAATAATCTGTAAGGGATAAATACTGAATATTGCTTACACAGTACTGGACACTGACAGTAAAGATATAAAAGCTTATAAATTTGTAACAGAGAGAGACYAAAGAAGACATATAACAGAGTCTACCCTTAAACCCCAATGCGGATTATATTAAAAGGTTAACAAGCAAAAAAATAAAACAAAGAAACCAAACATCCAATGTAACTCTTTCCAGAAACTAGTATATTTTTCTGGGCAAATCTGCTTGGAAAAAAA
>NW_020455988.1:367963-371862 GCF_003342845.1 Nothoprocta perdicaria
AAGAATAGCACTGTCGCTTGCTTTACCACCCCAGTAAAGATGTTCTGTTCTGCCTCAGACACAGACATCATTTTAGCACATGTGTCTGTCTGGGTCCAGTGAGGGCAGCACTTAGGTAAATTCCGTGTGCTGAGACTCAGGATTTCATGAAATATCACATCAGTGTGGCTTAACTGTGTGATTATATACAGTTTGGAAAGTGTTTTGCTGCTCAAGAACTTGGGTTTCTACTGTTAGCAGTGTATAACAGGCAAATGGATAACTGGTACTTACTTTAACAAAGCTGTGGTGTCTACACTTTAAAAAGCACAGTAAAAATGAAAATGAGTCAGAGGAGAAAATAACAAATACTGTTTACAAAATGGATAACATTGCATTCCTGCAAAAGACTCAATCCAATTTAATTTGTTGAGAATGTTGTTGATGTGAACTGACTGCAAACAGCAAGTACACAGGAAGGAGAAAACACCTGAAAACAGAGGTCTCTTCAGCTGATAACAGCCAAGGAAATTCAAACCCCAAAAGCAGCTGTCAGGCAAAGCCTGAAAATAACAAGGCACATTATTTTAAGTAAGAATATTTGACCATTGGAAAAAATACCTAGAACCGTGACAGCTTTGAAACGCTCCAACTCTCTGGCAAGTGTTGTGCAACAGGAAGACTGGATGATCTTTACTGTCCTCGTCTGGTCTGAATATAACAGAATGACACGATAGATTAAGAATCTCGGTTTCTTTTATCTGGAAACTCTAGAAACAAGCTTAAGATTTTGCTGCAACTATCGACCGGTCTTCAGAAACAAAGGGATAGGACTTGGGCATTAATTGCCAGCATTTCAGCAACTGAGTTATGTTAAAATAATTGAACTCCTGCATCAAACATCTCAAAATCTGCCCTGCTCTCCTGTTGACAACAGGAATCAAGCAAACGTGGCTCTTTTTGTCAGCTAAAACTTAGTGCACTGAGCCTTCTAACCTGGTTTTGCTGAAATAGGTAACAACTGTATATATCTCAACTGTATTTGCTACTCAGAATATCAACAGTATGTGCTTCTCAACACCGTTGCAGCAGCACCGCATTGCAGAGATACATTCTCTGTTCCATTCCTAAGTGGAAATTAGAAGTGAAGAATATTTAACACAGGGACGGCAAAATGAGGCATGGAGTAAAGAATGATGTGTACAAGATTTTTCAAACAAACAGATTTAATGTAAAACTACACAAATATAGGTTAATATAGGGAAAATATATTTTATTTGAGCTTTCCCCTTTATCTTTGATTATCGAATTATTTGTGTTTTTTCCCCTGGATTTTCAATGTGTTTGTACTGCTCTGAGAGACTTGGTGAGAGAGCCCTCCCATGGCTAATGCAAACTCTGCAAATTCCTTTGGTAGTAGCCAAATATTGAGTAGCTTAGTGGATAAAATATCCACTTCACATTTCAAAAATAGGGCTAAACTATGTACATCTCATGCAAGTCATTCTATAGACTCAGGAACAGCTGTGGAAACGAGCACAGCTCGGACCATAGTGGATATAGGTATGGCCATGGATAACTCCAAGCAACCTCTACAACAACTCGGCCCTGCAGAGTTTTATGAACCCTGCACTTTCTAATGGGGACCAAACAGGCAGGTTTTCAGCCTACCTGAGAAGGTAGTTTAGATTCTCAATGTATATGTTAAAATTCACTCTATATCACTATACTGTTTTCTGCTGCTAAGTCAATGCAAAGTGTATGCCTAATCTGTCATCCCAAGTACTAACAGAAAAAAAAAAAGAAAAAACAGGGAAAAAAAAGAAGAAAAAAGAAAAAAAGAAAAAAAGAAAAAAGAAAAAAAAGAAAAAAGAAAGAAAAAGAAAAAAGGAAAAAAAAGGTATTCAAGATAACAAATAATTGTTTACATGCTTTTATATAGAGAGATGGGAAGAGACACCAGTTTCCACCGGGCTACATTTATTGTTTCAGAGCTGGTTCATGAAACCAATCCATACACGGACAAAATCCTGCAGAAAGATTTGAAGTCTTCCCTGGTCCCACTCAAATGAGAGCTCACAAACACGCTGTTTAGGAAAGACTCTGTTATCTTTTCATTTATAACTCTCCTCTGGTTAATGGACTCCCCTAGATGGGTGTATTGGGTGGCCCATGTTGGGAGGATTTGGTACCTCTCTTTCAAACATGCCACAAATTTAGGATTGCTCAGGTTTCCCAGGGATTCTCTGTCCCATTACTATTTGGTGGGGAGCTCCTTGCTCAGCCAAAACTGTGCAGTTATGTTGCTCATGGATTCTGGATTCTCCCCTCTCCAATGACAGGAAAGAAGGGTTTGCAATTATTCATCCTGTTAGCTGAAGCCAAGATATTAGCAGCAACTCAACTATTTTTATTTCATAGTTTCCCTAACGAGCTGACGTGGGAAACAGAAAGCAGCAGATGAAGAACCAACGGACGGCGGGGATGTGACATCACTGTTGGACCGAGCTCAAGAGCAGAGTTTCACGGCATGATTAAGCAGACACATCACTGGACAAACATCTGACCAGAAGTAACTCTTAATGGACCTTGTTAAATCAGCAGGAAGCGATCACTGATAAAAGAAACTAAAGAAATGACTGGAAACCAACAACCTCAACAACAAAACCAACAATGAAAAAAAAGAGAACCAGCATGGGCGGACATAAAAGATTCACATATACTGGGAAGTATTATCAAGTGCAAAATTTATAGAATGGGACAGTGACTAAAGCTGGTGCTCCCACTACAAGCAAAATATCCCACTGAGCTGTATTAGGAAAAACTGTGCTGAAAATAAACAAAAAAAATAGTTCAAAATGCCAACCCATCCTTGAATTAAGCTATAAACAGAGGTTGAGAGGTGGCAATCCTTATTTTTGGAGGAAAAGAAAAGGGTCGGTTTAAAGTCAGTGTTTTAGGGTGAATAAATGGAGAATTCAAGAAGACATCCCAGTCTAATTCATCTGAAGAGTCAAGTGGAAGCAACTTTGTAACAGGACAGGAACAATTTTGAAGGAATACTTGATAACTGTAAGAACAAACTATCCAAAGCTACGTTTGGGGGGAATTATGAGATTTGGTGATTTTTCAGACCAGGCTAAACACCCATCTGTTCCAGAGTACTTAGGGATAATGAAGTTAATTCTGCCATAATCCCAGGAAATGGACGACAAAATCTGCTGGGCACCTTTCACGCTGCATGGAGCTATGAGATACTACACACGTTATTTAGATGGCAGCAAAAAGAATATCTTGGGAGCCCTCACTAGTCTGAACGGGAAGTAACACAATTGCCAGGCACAGACAATACCAGCTCCCGCTCATCGAGTCCAAGCAGTTTGTTTTATGGTCCCCATATGATGCTTCTTTGGTGGAAAAAGGGACACTTACGAGTGGATTAGGGAAGAGAGAGTATTGAATGAAGTACTATAAGTTGCACTCAGAAGGCAGGCCAGTAATTTTGGCATCAAGAGAGAGTATGAAATACTAGGCAGCAAGTGACCGAGCATTCCCTGCAGTCGGACTTTGATGTTGGGAGGTGGGTGAGCCCCCGAGGCATCTCATGTTGCCTCGCTGCATTTCCTGCACAGCATTCCCCATCCTTAGCACATCCTCTTGCCCGCGACCCCAGAGGGCTACCCCAGAGCAGCCTTGGAAGGCTCTGCTCCGAGGGGCCATCCTCTGTCTTCAACCCCCCCCAGCACTGTTTTTGCGCCTTGCCTTTCCTTTCCTGGGCCTGTGCTGCCGGGTGGGCGTTCCCAAGGCTCACCAGGGCGCTCTGGAGCAGGGGTGACTGGTAACTGGCTGCAGCGGGCGAGGGTCGGCGCCCGGCGCCCTACAGCCCTGCCCGCGGCGTCGGGCTTGGCGGCAGCTGTCAG
>NW_020455988.1:374090-540296 GCF_003342845.1 Nothoprocta perdicaria
CAGCGCAGCACGGCGCAGTTAGAGCAGTGCTACCTGCACCTTCAGCGGGCGCTCCTCCTCCTCCTCCTGCACGCACCGCAAGGGGAACACGCACCTCAGCTGCCACATGTTTTGTAGGTCCCTTTTCTAAACTCATTTCTACGGAGAGAAAGAACTCATCCTTAAGAGACCCCGGGAGAAACAAGGGTCCCTCAAAGCYGGTTAATCCCAGCAGTGGCATCATTTAGCTACACAAACCTTGGCTCCACGGCAGGCCAGTCACTGCACTCCCAGCTCGGGGGAGCACAAAACCTGCAAGCAATGTCGGGGCAAGCCGGGATGAGCAAGCTCCAACAGAGAGGCGTGCACCCTGCAGCCCAGGCAGCGCTTCGTGGGCAGACATCGGGCAGGCGGCCRGGCTGCAGCCCCGCTGCTGCGGCGTCCCAGCAAGGGCGCGCAGGACACGCTCCGCACCTCACGCCAGCGGCGTCCCTGCAGCTTTGCCCACTGAGGGCGAGCACAAGCAACAAGTCATTTTGGGGGAGAACCTCGAGCAAAGGTCATTCTGAACCATGCAGTCCCTATAAGCAATCACAACTCAGCAGATCTCAAATACTCATTTGCAATGCTTAAAATTCTGGATCTAAATAGATTTAAATAACTGTTATCATATAGTAGTGGCTGATGTATAAAATAAGCAAGAAAGCTGACATTGCCTGTAAAAATCTCTGCTCTGCACAGTTACAGAAATCATTTTGAGAACACACACATAAGGATACACACTCAGCCAGAAAGGCACCCTTGATGTCCCAAAGAAATTAAGCCATTTTTGTACTCATTGCTTTTCTTTTGCAAATAATTAATTTCCCCTTATCTCCAGCCCTCTGCTCCACCTCATACAGATTGACAGAAGGCAAAAAAAGAAGAATGAGATGAGGGGGGTGACTCTATTAGCTCTGAATTGCTGGYCACTGCTGGTTCAGGATGGTAACTCACTGGGCAGAAAAGCTATTTTAGGAATATAATTCTGTCCTCAAACTACAGCTGGTCAGAAATCAGAATATATCTCCACATAAATTTTTAATATAGACAGATTGGTTAGAATTCTCTCAGGGACACTACATGGTTTTAGAGGAAAAAAATATCTAAAATGCGTAAAACGAAATATTTCTAGTTTGTCTTGAGATCTTCAACACCTGGCAAGGCAGACTGCTGCAGAAACTCCACTTCCCACCAGAATTCCAAATGTTCACTGGAAAGGAGTTTGAGAGGTGTCTACCAGCTATGCCTCAGATCATATGTTTAAGCTGCCTGTCTTTTTGCATGTCTATCTAGGAGAGAAATAGAAAGCACAAGAACAACACTCCACAAGAAATGAAGTATCACTTGCTTTAGAGGCTAAAATGTCTAGAACTCTTAGCATCCACAGGGAAACTGGGGAGATGCCAGCTAAATGGCCTAAAGACACTTCTGCTCGCTKTGCTCATTCACCTCAATTACGTGGATGCTCGAGCATTCACCTAGCCAACACCTGAGCTGAGTTCAGACCTGCAGCACTAGTTTAAGTAAAGGAACAAATCTCACAGCAACTGCTAAAGCTGTTCCTATCAGGTCTCCTGCAGGGGAGATGCTCAAGTTGGAGGGAAGAGCTCAGCTTAACAGAGCGAGATTCACCAGTCRCCGATGTAGCATAGCATCCAGTCTAAACTAAGAGCACACAGCTGCACACGTTGTTTCCAAGACCTACTTTTGCCAGGTACACAACGTGTTGTTGCCGCGGGGCTCCAGCTCCAGGAGGCAGGAGCTGCATCCGTAGGAGGACCCATATCCTGACGGACACTCAGCTTAACTCCACGGCCTCCGTCCGGCCTCGAGGGCTCCCGGCCCCGCTGCAGCAACGCGGACAGAGGCACTACCCAAAAGCTGAGCTCCCCCTCCTGCTCCCGAGCGCCTCCAGCCCCTTCCCACATGGTGCCTCTCGCCCGGAAAGCCGGGCCTTCCCGTCACGCCCGCCTCGGTGCAGCGCGTCCCAGGAAGAAGGCACAAAACCAATAAAACAATCAGGGACCCATTACATTAATTAATACTGTTTACCTACTGGAGAAAGGCAAGCTTTAAACAATTAGTGGAAAGTTTATTTTCATTTAAGGAAAAAAAAAACTTTGGAAAACACCATCTGAGCTGCAATGTTTGTTTATTCCCAGGCATCCAGGTATGACATTTTCCATCCTTTCCTAACTCATTTCAGATGTTGGCAAAAGCAGCTGATCGCTCCCAACAGAGCTCGCTCAGTCCGAGCAAGGAGTGGCAGTTCAGTGCTGTGATATTCAGCACTGAGAACTGATTTTCCTGGTAATGATTACACCTGAAGTCCTGCCAAGGGTTAGGAAAGCTCAGTTCCTAAGCAGCAGCAGGCCACCAACCACTCTATTCAACTCTTCGTGCAAAAAAATAAAATACAAAATAAAATAAATATATTAAATAAAATCTCGGCCTTGCCTACGTGAGCATGGGCAGGGCTGGAAGCGCCGACCTGAGCGGGAGCGACCCGTCTGTTACACTGAGAAAAACTGGTTTGGTTGGGGGGGTTCCATTTCATTTCTGTACTAAATTTAAACTCCAGCAACTAAATAGCATGCCTTTTGTGCCTCTGTTATAACCCCTTCTTTTCTTTATTAGTATTATATTTATCTGCCTTCCATCTGGGTTCAGTACTCTTCGAGTGATTTCCTTAAATAAATCTAGCGTTGACTAAACAGAAAGATTCCCAGTYTCGGGAGGTCTGCACACCAGATCCTTCTTCCCAAACATGACCAGGAAATTCTCTCGTCATACAACAAAAAATGAAACCAACTGGACACGGACTCTCTTTTGCTGCATTGTCAGAGTATTCCCGAGCACGTGGGACAAATTCAGTCTTTACTTTGCATCAGTCCACTGACATGTAGCTGTACTCGTGGCCTTAAAGAAGCAAAACAGAAAATTGATTCTGCGTTTGTGTAACTGCACATATAGATGATTTGCTCAGAAGTGATAAATGATACTAGAATTGAGGACTCCGTTTCTCCTCATACAGCTACACTGCTTTGACTCCAGTTTATTTAAATTCTTTACATGAACAGGATAATAATGAAAACCATTTGTCATAACGGATAATTTCTTTTCACTCTATATAGTGAAAAGATCTTAAGATCTATTGGTTAGGTAAATACAGTCTATTCCCTAACATGGCCATGTAAAGAGAAAAAAAAAAAAACACTTAAAAGTAATCAGTTTTAAAGATGCCATTGAGTTTGACCAAGAAGGACAGAAATTCAGCTTCTTTTATATCAACTGACTTCACTCAAGGGTGGACTGTTTGCTCTAGAATTATTTGTGGCCCAACAGCTTGAATGGGTGTTCCAGTTCTCATTTCCTGCTCTCATTATGCCTTTCATTGACCTCAGTGTATCAATGATTATCAGCATTTCCTGCAGATTTCTACCTCCAACATGTATTTCAGTAATGCTCTTGGCCTAACACCTGACTTTGCTTGGTGAAAGGGAACTAGAGACAAGAAGCTCCTAGAAGGAGGCTACCTACATCTTAGGATCAGAATTACTCCATTTACACTATTAAAAYGGTTCCAGCCCTTAAAGAACATGGATATCTGCCACATCTGTGTAGACACATCGGAACTTGCTTCACATCAATCCCAGTCTAGCCATGAAAAACCAGAGCTTAGCCTGGGTTAACAGCTCAGCTGCTCAAGCACTTCTGAAGACACAGCAGCAAACTGGCATTTAAATATAACAGGAATGCAGTGTCATCACTTTTTAATGGAAATACAAAAATGACAGTGGCACTTTTCAACCTCGGACACTTAAGATCATTCAGGGGACCCCTGCACTCTCCAAACTGTAAGACAGTGTTTGAAATTAAAAGAACATTTTTTTCTTTAGTTACTTCATTTCTAAGTCTGGAGTCTGCAAAAGCAAAATTGGTAGCAAAAACACCTTTTAAAGAAGCAGCTATGAAAGAGGGCATGAGGAGAGTTTGGGTTTGACCTGCTCTTACCTGAAGTCCATGTGAGTTTTAACACTAAGGTCAATGCCAACAACACTAGGCCAGCACAGTAGCTGTGAWAAAACCTACCTGCAAAGGACAAGTGGAGTTCCTTGTTCACAGATGATCTGGGCACACAACTTACAGCTAGGCTGACTCCTTACAATAAATAGCAATGCTTTTTCTTCAGTACTTGCCTGTATCATAACTTCATTTCTATAAATATTTCCCCAGAAAGTATGGGACTTACTAACTCTTTCCCCCGCCCTGTGTGGCACTCAAATAAGCCCTAAAAAGTCCCCAAAGAGACTAATTCCAGCACTTAGTAGTGCCAGCACAAAGCAGTCRAAACCTTAATCAGGGCTCCTGGTTGGATTGAAATATATCCCGATTGAGCGACCATCCCATTTGAGCAAAGTTTTCCCGAACCGTCACTTAATGTAAACCAAATGTCCCGCGCAGGCCCGTCCTCCTCCCGAAGCCCTCGTGACCCCTACCCACCGTATTAACACCTCTAATTGTAACTGACAGGGCAATTTCCTGGCTGCCACTGCGCGAGACAGGCAGCCAGCACTAGCCACAAGCAATTTATGACCTTTGACTGTCATAGTAACGCTTTTAATTGTAACTGACAGGGCAGCTCGGCCAAAAAGTGTCCCAGCAAAGCAGGGGACAGTCCGGACCGTCCCGCTAGAGCGGAGAGGCGCAGGCAGGCACCAGCCTGGGGGCTGCCGAGCAGGAGAAGGGAGGAGAACCTGAAGTTGGGACAACCATCAAACCCCATGTCAGCACCACCAATTATTTTTTGCCTCAGTTTGCTATCATATTCTCTGCTAAAGCCACAAGCATTTTTATGGGATATTTGGAACACCAAGTTTCTACATTTTCAGAAAACTCCCGATCTTTGGATACAAATTGTTTTCAGAACTCCCCCCACCTCCCCAACTTGGCATCCTTAAGTGACTCCTCCTAATGGGTCTCCAGTACTGTTGAACATTTTTACATACATCAAAGTGTGTATAAATGAAAAGTAGAATTAAATTATTATCTTTCAAAATCTCTTGACATAAAAAGAGACCCAAATTCTCTTCCATACACCCTTAACAGCGTAATGTTGCTTCCTAAACATCAGCTCACAGATTCAGATGGGAGGTTACTATTCCAAAAGCAAGGCAAACTACATAACCTCACGGATGCAAGTGAATTAAAGATACTCAGCACGGGCTTCTCCTTGAAGCTGTCAGTATGATCCGATGGGAGCTGCTGACACGGRCAGGTGCCCGTGCTGTGCCATGCCCTTGCACTTACAATGAGCCACGGACATGGGTCCACGAGCCTCACACCCGGTCTAGGTTTAAGCAGCCAAGGTCTGACTGATGCAGCTGCTCAGGGGGGACAGGCAAAAACTTCAAGCTTCCCCAAAGCTACACGGCCATCAGGCCAGCACTGCAGCCGGGCAGCATGGAAACCAGGGATAGATTGGGTGGAAAAACACTTGTTTGTTTGTTTGAATAAAACCACAAGCAGAATGGAATTTGAGGGGAGAACAGCCAAATGTTCGCCTTCTACTGAAGATGCAGTGATCATAGAAAGCAAACAACACAGAAGCCCCCAACTCAGTAAGCAATTACCAGTAAGTCTATTTTGCCCCAGCCTACCTTGACTTAGATCAAGGTTAAGAAAGTCAGAAATAGCTACAAATCAAACTAGGAATAAAACGACAGTATCTCACACTCCTCTACCCTTTGTCATTGGCTAACAGCATCCGTTTTGCTGCTTGCCATCAGACACATCCATAATTAGGCTACTAGTCTCAACTGACAGGGYAGTGTCAGTAATTTAATTAAGAATTTAATGCTGCCTTTAAAAAAAAGAAAAAAAAAAAAGGTCTTATTAGGAACCTAAACCTTACTTAAGTGCCCAACATCAGGCAAGCGTTCCTTCTGCCTTTGCATTGCTGCTCGAAAGAACATAAACAAACTATTGCAAACAACTGTTTGACAAGGACATACTCTACATTGCTACCTGCTTAATAAGCCTCTATRGAGAGCCTAAGCTGTTTCAGATGAGAGTAGATGTTTGATCAGATGCACGAAGGTTATTTTAAGCAAGCACGCAACTCTCTTGTCTGGTCTTTCAACAGCCGTCTCCTCACACAAAGCAGCATGGGAACAGGGGGAATTCTGCTCTCATGGACTGTGCGAGGCTCCTGCAGGCCTGCTAGGAATGCTAAACAAACAGGGGCTCCCACTGCAGCCAGGCAGAGCAGCGAGGCAGCAGCGCCGGCCGCGCGGGACCCGGCTGCGCTCGGCAAACAGCGGTCCCGCGCCGCGGCCCGTGGGAAGCCTGCGTGGGCTGGAAGGCAGGCCGGGCCGCTGCTCTGCTCTCGGTGAAGGGCAGCGGGACCGATGGAAACGCGATTCCTAACAATTAGGAGCGCCTAGGGAATTTTTATGAAAGACACCTCTCATAACCTGTCTTGCAGGGGATTATCGGGGGAGCATCAGCTTTTGTTAACTCACCATTACCTGCTCAGTCAAACGCTTGATCCTGCTCTCCAGCCCTTCAGCACTTCGCTGTAACAGGTACCGAATGCCCTGGAATCGCCAAGTTCTGCCTCCGGAACCGGCCGATGGAGGAAGGAATTTAAGGGAACACCATAGGTTACAGCTGAAGAGCAAGATGTGGGGAGAGGCGTAGAAAGAAGTCCCCAGTGAGCCTGAAGCCCATGCTGTGTGCCATGCTGTGTGCCATGCTGTGTGCCTTGCTGGGTGCCTTGCTGCGTGCTGCCAGCTCACGTGCACTGCCGAGCGACTGCTCCTTTCTAAGGCACCATGGGGAAGGATTCATTCCTCCTCCACATAAACTTTGCATAAAACTAGTGACTCTGCTCTGTTTGGAGACTGGATTCGCTTCTGACCCTTTGTTAACAGAGACAATATCATTTATTATTCATACATATCTGTAGTCGGAAGACGTGCGTTGCAAGTAGCTGATCTCACTCTTTGCTCAAGTAGCACGTGACTCAGATACAGTTCTGCATGTTGCTCTTTCACTTGGAAGCAAGGATTAGACCAAAAGAAAAGACTTAGTAGCCTGGCAGAAATTAACTTGAGCTCAGACTTGTAAGGGGAATCGAGGTTCTTATCCTGCGAGGCTGCGGTAAAATGTAAAATGGTAGTTGATGGATGATAACTAAAGTGAACTCCACAGTGATCAGGCTGATTGCATGAGCAAGGCAAGAGGAAATAATTATTTAGGGTAATGAAAATGAAGACATATTTTTAGTTACTTTTTTTTTTTTTTCCCCTCCTGAGAAAAGACCCCAATGCATAATCTAGCCAAGATGCCCAGCCTATGTCCTATTAAGGTTACTAACATGTTGACTAAATTCTTCACAACCTACCCAAGCGGCRTTCCTGTGCAGGACATGCCTGTCTTCTGGGACTCTGGAAAGCTCCGAATCAGCTCCCGGCCTGTGTGCAACACTTCAGCTGAGCGTCTCTTCTCATCTCAAAGGAATGCCTAATTTCCAAGAGAGAGGGAAAAAAAAGTGTTGTTATAGCTAACCAAACAACAAATTATATGTCAGCAACTAGGTGACCACAGTGTTCAGATGTCAGAAAATAACTGAGTCAAATTTCAAAACCAATTTTCAAGAAGTTTCAACATTGTGGTATATATTTATTGCTATAACCCATGGTTGCTGAGTACTTTTCCAAGTAATGTGCATAATGCACCCAGAAACGCCACGTATTTAATACATGGGCAGAAGAAGCCCTAAGACACAGCGATACCGCGACAAATGGGCAAATGTTACACGGCAAAATGTTTATAAAAACAGGACTGAAAGAGTTTCTCGGTGGTTACACCTCTTCATCCACCCTTCCATTAACTTAATTAAGCTAACCCATAGGCTTACAAGCCTGGGGGACTTAAAGAACTTGATCTGAAAAGAAAAATAAAGGGTCTAATCACCAGGCCAGGTTTCCCAAGTTGTCATGGCTCTAGTGTTTACACCCCGCACACTTACATAAACCCAAACTTCCATTMCTGGCCTGAGAGTCTCAGATCAATATTATAGATAAAGGTAAAGCTGAAGGTAAACGATTACCCTATAAGATGATGGGAATAGTAATTTTAGCRTACATCAAACACATTAGGATACAGTAAGCTTGCACAGACATAATAAATTCATCAGCTATTTCTGCTGATTGATTTGTATTCCAGCTTAATTAGCCATGAAAGAGTCAATTTTTTTTCCCGCAACCTTCCCTCCCCCCTTTTTTTGTTACAGATCACTGCCACAACGGATAATCCCCAGCTGTCAAGTTAAGGAAATTTAAAAGGTAGGTTCTAAAAAAAAATCGTTACCAGTCATGAATTCATTTTCATATGGACCAGTTATACTTATTTCCCAATGACTTTTTTTTTTAGTAAAATCCCATAAAAGAAAATTCAATAATCTTAAACTTGTGCTTTAAAATTGCCTTTAAAGTACTTTGCTAGCATAAACTAGCCTGCTATAGGGGAGATAATGACCTGCAGGAAGGCAGATGTGCTGTGGTGTGGCACAAAACCTGTAAGCTGTTGCTTAACGTTCAGTAAACAACTACCTAACACAATGAGCACTTTAGGTTCGGCTAGCATAAGAAAGACAAAAATATTTGTCATAAAGCTGGTGCTGTCTTCAAAAAAAGAAAGTGCCATAAGCGCATTCAGAAAATGCACAAAGAGGACCCATGTTTGTTCCAACTCGCCACTACAAAAGGAGCAGCAGAGAACAATAGTGAGGTCCAGCTGTTGTTTTTCTTGAAGAAGTCCCAGCTCCCCATGCAGAGCAGCTATACTCGAGATGAGCTGCCCGAGACAAATGTTCTGTCTGCACTTTAAATGGCAGCTGGTTATTAAATGACTCCCAATAGGATGAACACTTGCTATTGACAATAAGGTAATATAAGGACCATGCAGAGCAATCAGGATGGGAATGTGAATGAAAAATCTTTAATCTGAAATTACAGCTGTCAAAGTTATATTATAAAACATGAAAGTTGCATCTGCACTTAGAATTAATGTGTCCCAAAAGCCAAGTTTCTCATAAAGTGCATCTTGCAGATACATCTTTTATAAATAGACTACTAGTCTCTCATAAATCAAGCCGAACTGTAGCCTATACTAAGGAATTAAAAGGGTCATCTCTACTGGGGTTGGTATTTGTTGAACAGTATTTGGGAAAAATGAACATTGATTTACAAAGTCCAACGCACACTGGTGGCAGTATTACTCGCTAACAACATCCACTTACCTCAATGTGTCAAACAAATTACTTAAGTTCTTTTATTACAAGCCTCAAGGTGTAAAAGCATCTTTTTCAAGACGAGAAAATGTTTTTGAACCATCTGAACTGGGATGCAAACACACACATCTAGCACCTGTGATTCGCCCCTGGTTTAGACACAACAGAGCGTGGGTGTTTTAAGTCCAGCTTGATGGAACCAGTTCAAGATCAGAAATATGGCAGTGTTAGTTACTACTACTCTACTACATTGATGGTTTCATTCATTTCCAATGAACCTTCATGTTTCAAAGGAGCAGAACTGCCTCTGTAGGCCAAGTCTTGCATACATGTGGAGACAACTCACCTCGTGATCACAAGAGAGATCACGAGGTGACACAAGAGACGTGTGTTTATGTACTTGCCAATATCCATGTTTTGAAAAAGTAGAATCTACATAAACAAGCCTGTATAATAAGGGTCCCTCAAGTCAAGTTGCCTCTCAGAAATCCCTCAGTGATTTGTGTAAAAATAAACCCATCTGATGCCAGTCCCGTTTATACAGGTGATGGAAATTGGCTGGAATCACTGGYTACAGCTCACCAATAAACCAATTTGGAAAAAACTACAACTGATGATTGAAATGATGCACGTCATGAAACATACAGATGCCTGTTACTGCAGCCTTCACGGGGACAAAATCTGAAACAAAGCCGAGTAAGGAACATGGGGTTAGGTGGAGGATTTGGACAAGGATGCGCTCTCCCCAGCGGGGCTCCGGGCAGGGGTTCCGTGGGGCAGCACCACGAGCTGCCTCCCTGCAGACCCTCTGCTGCCATTAGCCAAGGCCTGGGCGCTCCTGGGGACACTGCCGGGCTGGAGGCTCAACATTCAGCACCCACAGGCACATCCTAAACGCCAGCTCACTACATTTAAGCTCCTCCTGCCGCCTTCGACCTTGCGCAGAGGGCCGTGGGGATGCAAGCACCAAGTCCCCTGAATCTGCTCCGTCCCCTGCCAACCACTAATGCCAGGACACAATGCACGTCACCATCAGCAGGCTTCTGAGCACTGCAAATGAAAAAGGAAGAGCATTTCACTGAAGATGATTTACAAAATCAATAATAAAAACGATCATCAGATATGTGCGTCATGGAGGGATTATATCAAAGAAATAAATTAATCCTACAGCCACAACTCTTGGTACTAAGGTGCAGCAGATAAACATCTTCCCCTTTGTAAGGGCATGCTGGCTATCTCCTTATTCACTCATGAACTCTTACATGCTCAAAATAATTGCAGAAATTACTTGCCTGATTGCATGCTACAAGATCCACTAGTTTTGTGATAATATGAAAAAAAAATAGATTCAGCAAATCAGAAGGTAACTGATTCACAAAAAGAAGCAATAAAACCTTTCAGAATGGCAAATTAAAACTCACCCTTAARTCTCCCGCATACAGCCTGATTAATGAGAGAACTGGCGTATAGTTCTGCAACTCCAATTTCATTCAAGAGTTTCTTTCCCCTCTATCTCATTGCATTCAGAAGATTACTCAGTGGTTTTTTGGCATTTCTCAAAAATCACAAACCTCTGGGACCGGTAAATAAACCTGTGGAAAAGAACCTTGAGGAAATGGGCAAGAGAAGGCAGGCTCCAAAGCAACACTTAAAGAAAGTTCATTTTACACTTTCAACAGCTAGAGCTATTATTTCTCTTCACATTCCRAATTATTTTATAGTGTTTCTCAGCTTTGTTAAACTCCTCACGTTACACCCTTGAGGTGTCTCGGATGGGGAGCTGGGTTCCCTCTGGGTATCGGCTGAAAGGGGCATCAGCATCTGCGCTGCAGGCGCGCGGGATCACTGGCCTTTGTCAGACATTTCTCCGATAGCTCTCACTGACAGTTACCCAGTACATGGGTAAACACGGTCAGAACCATGTGGAATAGCACCTCTGAATCTTGAGTAACTTTACAGTTGATAAGGAAATTAAATTGCCTTAAAAACACTAGGTAGCTACTTCAGGCTCCTGATACAGATCAATGAAAAAAAGAAAAGCGCATTAAAAATATTTTAAAAGCTTACAACCAAATAAATGGTGGCAGTGAGTTATCAGAATCAACAAATTAAGATACTCCTGCTAACAACAGGTACAAAAATACAGGTACAAATAGGTACAAAATAGGTACAAATAAGGTTCATGCAATTGCCTCGTGGAGTCAGTCCCCTACAGAAAGGCAGAGAGGAAACTAATGAGGATGCTAGTTTATTATTAAATCACTGTTATGAATTTACTCAAGGACAGGCAGCCCTGAGCACCCTGTTTACAGAACATGAAAAAAAAAGCTTCCACACCTTTTTTTCCCCCCCCCCCCACAAAAGCCGGGATGAAAAGAGGATGCTCACAYGCATTCGAGTTTTGTTACCTGGCCCATGTATTTGTCTTATCTATCTGGGAGGTCTTGTCTTTTAAAGATTTTAAGCTCTTCAGAGCCGAGGCCATCATTAGCTTGTATGTTTGCTCAGTGTCTAGCAGCGGCCTGGCTGACAGCTCTAGGCCACAAACACAATTAGGGTTTAAACGAAGAGGMGGCCGTGGTTTGTGAGGAGGCTCCGAGGAAGGGCTCGGCGCTTGTGCTGTCCCAGGAGCGGGCGCAGGAGCAGAGGCAGCGCCTTTCACGTCCTCCACACAAAGCCCTGCCAGTGATTCCCTGCAGCAACAAGACCGAATTGCAACAGCCATCCCTGGCAGTCCCCCCTAAGGCAACTAGGGGGGAAAAATCGAGCCTCCAACCAAACCTGGAGCTCTGTGAACGAATGGGGTAGCTTCACGCAGCCAGGTTCTTGAGTCTCACATTCATGGGTCTAACTGTATTGAGGGTGGCGTGGCTGCAGACCCAAAAACAAACAGTTACGTAGAAAGGAGCACTGTTTTTTGAAGTATCACCTCTACCTGAAAATTAAAAATGCTGTATAAATGAAAAAATCCCCTAGGATGTAGCCTTATGCATCTCCGCTGCAGCAGGGTGAGTACCTTGAGATTGTACAGCACCCTACACACCCTTTCTGAGACGCACCAACATGCTGCTCTAGGCCATAAGGTCAYGTCTCCTAAGCCTCACGTTGCCACTCCGCTTAGAGGAGGCTAAAGCTCTGCTCTACCAACGTTTTAAGCTCCGGATGTCTCGTCCTCCTCCTGCTGCCGGCAGYTTGCTTGCTCTCTGCAACAAAGGCAGCTATGCACATGCAGCATGAAATGCCCTTCGAACCGAGGCAGGGCTTCCTGGGCCACCACGTTTCCCACCCGAACTGGTGGCTGTATTTTTCACAGTAGGAGAAGGACCTCAGTGTCCCACAATGGGAAATACTCCAGACAAATAAATTCCACAGCCAGATCAAGCAAGCTCTTCCCTGACGCCTCGAAAGCCTGGGTGTCACCTATAAGCATCTGTTTTAGTCAGTCTCCGACTTGAGGAATAGGAAAGGTACAAAAGAGTCAGGAGCGAGGGCTGGGGTCCTGGACATAGGAATGGCACCRTATCACTCAGTGAAAAATTCAGAGATTTTCTCAAACGAATTGGTTTGGTAAAATGAAAAGCTCAGGTGACTGGGAAGTGCATCCCAAGAGGAGCCAGGGCTCTGAAGTCAAGCACATGGGCAGAATGAAGCAGACTCTGCCATGGTACATCCGGACTCTGAAAAGGGACCTCCAGCCAGAGCCAACATTACTCCCTACCTTATTCCCGTTATCCCCTTYGCCCAGGAAGATAAGTCTGCCTCCTCTAAGTAATATTGCACAATTCTGGCAGGAAGTATTTCCTAAAAGAACAGATTTTCAGCTTTAAAGAGCTTCTATTAGTCTTCAAGGTGAACTTTCCTTTAAGCATCTTTTCCAACATTTCCCTCATTTTAGACTGAGCAAGTCCAGAGGCCAAACTCCGAGCACGATTGGCAAACGGGCAAGCGCCAAGCCCCGCTGCCCCTCGCCAGCCCCTCCACGTCCTTCCCATGCACGGCTGGGGGGGAAGGCAGGACTCGCTCCGTGCCCCTCTGGACCCACAGCTCCACGGCAGCGGAGCAGGAGGAAATGCGGCGCTCCATTTTTCCCAGCTCCTCTCTCCCACTCCTGGAGAGGCGCCTACATGGAAGCACAGGAAAGGCGAAGGGGAAGGGGAGAAGCAAGAGGCCACCATGGTTTTGCTGCAAACGTTYCAGGAAAGACCTGCCAAACAAAAGGGCTCTCTCTTGAGCAGCTATTTTAAAATGAAAGTTGTGTAGCTCTGGCACACTAACAGTATTTTCCACACTGGCATGGATTTCACTTTGAAAGCAATTGTTCTGGATATCTTTTTCCAAGCTGAGTATGCCAAAAATCTTAAATACATTCAACGTCATCTTACTGAGAACCAAGTTAATCCTGTGAAGTTATTGTTATTGTTTCAATTAAATGAAACAAACTACTGTACGAGGCCAAATTACCAGGAAAATCAATTACAATCTAATCAATAGAATCAAATTCGCATTACGCTTCGTACTTTAAATCGCGGAACGCTCCTGTCTAAGCTTCAGCTTATTTTCTAAAAAGGGTTGACACGGCATTTTGTCTCCTATTTGAAAGCTATCTCTTCCTATTAATTTGCTTTGAACAAACAACCAGAAGACGAGGAAAATCAGAAGGAAGTTCTCGTTCATGCCTCTCCCACACATCGTCGGCCGCGTGCGCCTGCGGTTCAGACATGCAAATGCCGCTCGGAGGAAATTCGACATCTCTATTATAGATGAAAGGTAAACAAAAGCAGATGAAGGATTAGTGCAATTCCAAATTTAAGATATTGCTCTCAGTGACTTATAATAAAGTGGTGTTGCATACGGTGGCATGTTTTAGATGACATTTCAATTGTACAAGCAATTTGCATTCCATCTGACATTAAATAACGTTCTCGTTATTATGAATTCTGGCAGCATCCCCGTCTCCGCAGCATAAAGATATGAACTACGAGCCACATCTTAATGAAGGGAGTAAGTTTTCCTGTCAATCTGAAACGCGAGACACGGCAGTACCTGGGCTAAAACCTCCCGCAACGTTATTGTGAGTTGCCCACTCCTGACATAGTACAAATCTGCAGCTAAAGCATTCTTCTTATTAAATAAAGATCTATAACTGAACACATGTATCCGTAATATCACTACAATCCGGAGAAAATTAAAAGGCAGATTATGTGCAGGATATTACATGCGGCGGCACAGCGCGCGGCGCGGCGCGGCCCTGATCCTGTTGCTAAGAGACCCGGCTAATGCCGCGGGAAGCGGCCCTTCCCGCTAATCTAGCGGAATCCAGGCATGCTCCCACATATTTTGGCAGGGGAGAGCAGGAGGCCGCCCACAATGGCGCGGGATATTGCCAGCCAGCGCGCCTGCCTCTCTACGTGTTATCCCTCGGCCGTAAGCCCCCGCAATCTCAGCGAAATAGGGAAGGCAGCACTCGGGCAGCGGCGGGGGGCTGCTTCGTGCCGTTTAAAACAAGCAAGATTACTCTTTATCCTCCTGCATAGTCAATAAAAGTTGCTTAAAAAGGTAATTATTTAAGTGCTTTTGGCTGCAAAATTGCCGTGCTCCCCAAAATGACTGCCCTTAATCTTTGTGGTTTATGCTGTAATATGCACATAAATGAGCGGCTGCATCTGCCGCCGCCGCCTTCGAGGAGAGCGCAGCGGAGCAGCCTCCTTGGGTGCATACCCAATGAGCACGAGAGGGAAGAAAGGGGAATTATTTTAACACAAATAACTCACAAGTCCATACTGCTTAAAGCCACTCTGCAGCTTTAAGCTTACCAGTAGATCTTTGCCCCCTTACACTGAAAGAAAAGAGAGGGAGAAGGAGAAAGGGGAGGAACAAGCCAGGAAAGATTAGTCACTCCATGGCATGTGCAGGACTCGCGCGGGAAAGGGGACTGCCCCTTTGATGCAAACACAGCCTAAACTGCAAATTTAGTCAAGCAATATAAATGCTACACATAACACTTTAAACATGAAGGAGGTCTGTGTCTTCACCCACGAAAAGGTGCACTAACTAAACGCTTCGACCACGTATTCCACAAGAATTAAAAGGAGAGAGAGAGGGGCTGACTGGAAATGCACTCCCTGTCTCTCGTGCAACGTGATCTCTCCTAAGCATCAGCGACAGTAGCTCTGCTGAGCTCAAGTTATGATAACAATAACTTTTGCAGATGTTCATAGCTGTCAAATATTATTCGCTAAAATGTCAGAAGATGTGATAAAAAGTAAAAACAAAAGAATTCCTCTGCAGCCATCAGTTGAAGTCAGGAAGGCATAGGTCACGCATTAATCTCCAACTATAAAACAGAGAGCTGCAAAGGAATAATGGAAATATTATATTAAAACAAGCAAGCAATTGTGCATGTGAGTGCATGCCTCCATGTACATAAATAAGTGAGGGGGAGACGTGCGTTTTTCCACCCCACATTTGCTCCCAATTCATCCAAGTTTCAGTCGGGGCGCGTTTTTGCAGGAGGAGCACACACCGCGTGCACAAGGACACCCCTGGCAAGCGCGGCGCTTTCGCTCGCTTCGGGCTTGGCGCTGCTTCTGCTTTCCCATGGCCATTGGCTCCCAAGGTCATTTCCCGAGCGCTCCCGCACAGGGACCTCCGCATTCCCAGTGCCATTGGCACCGTCACGACAACCACAGCCCACGGCGTTGCTGGGACCAACGCTGCTCACGCCGACGGAGGGACGGGCGCCCGCTCCTGTACTGGGAATGCTTTGTGCCCTGCCAACCCTCCGGGCGTTGGGCGCAGTAAAACCAGCTCTGAATAACTACCTCAGGGCCGCATACAAGGGTAACTGTATTATAAAACAGGAGATTGTTCATGACAAAGAAGAAATAAATCAATAACAGGTGCAAGCATCTCAGAAACTGTTACTTCAACATAAATTGTCCCTGTAAGAAGGACAGAAAAATGTTTTTACAAACCTTTTACTTTTTTCAATTCTCACTGGGATCCAAGTCAGCAGAGAAAATGGCTGTTTGCTTAGAATAAAGTGTCTGAGCTATCTATGTGAACCTGACTGTAATGGCAAAGGATGGTGCGGATCAATATCCATCTTCTTCATTCCTGAAGTAATAACTTTCAATAGGAAAATCTATTTACTTTTACTTACCTTTATTTTATTTCATTTTGCCTTAAAGAAGTCCATTCCAGAGGGAGGGTTTAGATTGTAAACAGCCGTTAACAAACTGATGATTTAACTAAGGACTGTAGGCCAGTGGCCACGCTACCGTTCCCCGTAGCCATTGGCCAGGGTTGAGGAGAAACACGTCTACTTGGAAAATTCATTTATGATATGAGCAATGAGCATCTCAAGCCACTTAGCGCGTAGCCCCCTCAACGGCGGCCACGCGCTGGAAAGGTCGAGCAGGAGGGAAGGCTGCGCCTCGCACCGGGGGTTCCCGGGAGTCACCCACCTGCACGGCAGGCCCTGGAACTGCCTGCTCGTCAACACCGGCGCCAAGTTCATTAGCGAAGGCACGGGAAGGGCTTACTCGCTTCAAACCCAGSGCAAAAGCTGAAATGCAACAGGAATTAAAGACAAAAAATTAAGTTCACTTGCGTTTCCTGCAGTTCCTGCACCTTCTGCTACGCTCGCCTCAAACGGACTCGAAGCCAGACTGCAAGTGACCCCTCTCTGAACACGCACAGGCTGCCGCCTGCCTCGCCACAACACCGTTTCTGTGATCGTGGGGGCACCAGCATCACTCGCTATTCACAGCCTTGTCAATATTGAAGCCCAAATAAAGGGGAGTGCAAGCGAGACTGGAGAGACAACACTTTATTCACACTGCGAATTTTATTAATAATAATTGCTAATTAATCTTAACTGAAGCAGCAATGTAAAACCCCAGGTCTGAATTCCTGGTTCTTRTACAAATCTCAGAGCTCTCAGAGTGTGTATTTGTAACTAAGAAAGAGATCACCAGCATTAAAACCCTGCTTATATCAACGGCAAGATGGGAAATAAATTAGAGACACTGCTCTCCTTAGAATTTGAGGGAAAACATATACTAATATAGATGTAACCTGGTAAGACAATTAATTGCAAAGTAAAATTACAAGAGCACTAAGGATAAGCAAGGTTTCATTGTCACTAATGTCTGCATATTTATTGGAAAGCTGATTGTGCGTGCGGGTGTGCACGTGTGTGATGAGTAAATGAAGCCCTAATCGTACAATTTGCCACGTATCTTAATATGTGCAGAGGCTTCATTCTTTACATTTTTATTTCCTCCGTTATCAGGATAATAGAAGGAAAAAAAACCCAACCACACACAGAAATATTACTGGGTATATCACCGGGACACAAAAGACAACGACTGAAGCTAAACACAAGCCCCAATAAATCTGAAGAAAAGCCATTGACAATTTTATAAAAAATAAAAAATAGTTTCAGTTGTTAAAAGGCACCCAGGGATTAGAAAAAATATTCAGGGTCTTAAAGGTTTTAGAAGGTTGGTGGGTTCGGGTCTTGAAGACAGTAATTTTTATTCATTGGTTTTTACCTGCAACAAATTTTGCTATGAAATTTCATCTACCATTTTATTTCTCTTAATATTGAACTGAAACTCAAAATAATTGAAACGGGGCGGAAGCATCAGGAGATGATTAAGCTCAAATAATTGCAGGAAAATCGCGATACGTAATCAATGTTTCTGAGCTTAAAGCAGCCAGGTAAGGGATTAGCCCTGCGCTACCGAAGGAGCGACGCTGCTGCACAACGCAGATGAACATACCTACCAGGGCAAGCAGCAAGTTGGAGGCTTTAGACATAATTATGCTATATATAATTTAAAGCTCAACTTCAAAGCAAGTAACTGCTATTAATTATCCTCTACCCAATACAGCTCTTAAAACGTCAAATTAAAAAAAAAGACGATTGGTAATTGTATAAGTTATGGCAAACGAGCTCCCTCCAGCAGCGACAGGAGACAGCATGAAAATGAAAGCAAGACGTAGCTCTCCTCTCTGATATTTACAGCTCCTTGCTCCCCGTGCACATCGGGAGGCCGGGAACGCGGGCACTGGGCCTGCCCGGGCCGCTCTCGGTGCCGGTTTTGCTGGGGAGCCCCTGGCTGCTCCCGCGGCACCCAGCGACCTTCCCTTCCAGCGGGCATCCYGCACCGCGGCCTCCTGCCCTCCCTTCCCTTTCCCGGGAACAGCACCTTCCGGATTCACCTGCCTTCCTCCTCCTCCCCAGGTCAGAATCACAGAACCACAGAAGGGTTGTGGCTGGAAGGGACCGTCAGAGCTCACCTCGTGCAAGCCCGCTGCACTCGCAGGGTCCAACCTGACGGGTGCCTGTGCACAGGACGGGGCTGGCCAGCCCTCACAAACACCTGTAAACRTATGGCAGGCACAGGCAGAAATAAGGGGTAAAAGGCACGTGAAAGTTTACTTCTACAAATACATGTGTAAAACCAAAATACTTGTGCGAAATTAAGTTTTAAAGGAAAAACTGGAAATTTTGTTTTCAGCCTCTGCATTCGGTTCTCTCTGAAGTCTACATTCTACTCTGTTTTGCAAAGTCAAATGGTTCAGAAGAGCTCTCAAGCCTTACCTGCACCTGTATTTATACAAATGGAAGCAGCATGGGGTTTGCAATGGCAGGTTGTGGGGATAACATTGCCATGACTGAGGCAGCTACGTGCTGGGCAGCAGGGTTGGTGCAGGACCTGCCTGCAACGCACTCTGCGCTCACCCTGGCTCCCAGCCATTGCCCCCTCAGAACCTCCATAATTCACTAAAATTATACAGTAGAAGCACGTAATGAATGTTGAGTTATTTTGAGTTGAGTTGCAGAGTTAATAGGTGGTTGTCATCCTGCCAGATCACTGCTCTGGAGTAATTGCACTAAAGGACAGCACATCCTTATCTGTGAGAGGGAATCTCTGCAGATGGGTTTCTGAGGGAAGCTGCAACGCACAGTCACTTGCAGATGCCCTCTCAGCTCACATCAATTGGGTCTTTCATACCTCAATATGCCTGGAAATACTTCAAGGGCACTATCCTGGGAAAGAACAGCATTTGATGCAACTTCTGTTTGATTTCAGGAGTAGCCAAGGACCTAAATATCTTTAGGAGTCTGGCCCTTAGGCACTTTTCAAACCAAGAATTAGGTGTTCCAGTGCTGGATTAGTGTCTAAATACCCTTAAAAACACAGGCTTTGGAAACCCCCTTTGGGTGCCTACCCGCACCCGCAGGCACGTGGATGTGCTCCAGGACGTCCCTGCACGGCCGCTTCCCCGGCTCYGCTGCCGCAGGGGGGCTGCAGCGGAGCGGGGCGAACCGCGACCCTCGCGTGGCCACTGCTCACCGGCCCTCAATACCGGCTCCCGGGGATGGGGACGGGAGGGAAACGCCTTGCCAAACCCTGGGCCTTCCCTTTGCCAGGGCGCAGCTCCGCTCTGCGAGCTGGCGACGCMGGGCAGGCGTCGCAGCAGCGCCTGCCCGCAGCCGCGGCCCCTGCCTCTCCTYGGCACCTCCTCCCGCCACCTCAGCCCAGCGGCGCCAGCACCGCTGCCTGACACTCCTGCCACCCCTAAACGGGAACGCGTGGGAGCAACCTCCCTCCGCTGCATGCGCCTCGTGCCGACGCAACGGCAACACGCGAGGTCCTTCACACCCGACCGGGTGCGAGGGACGGCCGCAGCCTCCACCGCTCAGAGCTGCCGCCCTCGTCTCACCTGCACCCCCTGCGCACCCCCAGCTCAGAGCCACAGCCCCCGCGAGCCCCTCACGCTGCTCTCTCCGTGGGGAACGCGCCGGAAAGCTCGGAGGAGCAGCGAGCAGGGCAGGGGACGGAGCGGGAGGGAGCGGCGCAGGCGCTGCCGCCGCAGCCTCCCCGCTCTCAGAACGGGGCTCTCCCCGTGTGCCAGGCACAGCGCCTTATTCCAAGGGGTTTCACACATGCGTTTTTAATCAGGATTACATTTCACACACATCTATCATCGCTCGCAAGTGCGGCGGGCTTGTCCTCCTTGAAAACATATCGGCTCTCTGTGTTTGCCATCAGCTATTCGCTTCTTTGTATAAATCTACTGCTCGGTGACCCACCAGCCAGTATCCTGTACATTAAAAAAAAATAGCCTCTGATCAACACTGAAAATACCTGTATGACTCCCTTAACACAGCACATTTTCCTAGGTCATCTTTATTGATATGCAAGCAGCAGCTGCTCTTCACTAAAATAAAAATATGACAGCTTACCTACACCCAACCATGTCAGTACTAGTTTGCAAGCTATATAGTTTTGCTGAGCTCCCAAATTTTGTTCTGTGTGTTTTTTATTTGCTCCYATGACTACTCTCCACACGGAAGAGGCAAGATGCAAAGTGCTTGCTCGCTGGCCCAGGGAAACACCAAGGGATTCCCCAGGCACGTAAAGCCAAGGAACCCAAATCCAGCAGGAAGCACACACACACAAACACAAGCAAAGGCTCACGTCCCATCTGCTCTAAGATGGCTAGAATTTACATGAATCCTTTATGTAAAGATGCTTGCCCACAAGAGAAATCACTAGAACTCAAGTAAAAACCCAGAACCCAAAGAGTTGTAATTACTGTATTTTTAAAATTACTGTAAAATTTACATTTGGGATTTTCCAGAGCTAGTCCCTTGTACAAAAAATTCTGCCATCCTTTAGCAACAGTCCCAAATAATAAACCATCATCACTGCTGAAAATTGCAGCATTTTTAAGTTTTTAATTATTTTCTGTGGACTAATATACTTATTTTAAAATCTTACTGGCTAATTCCTCTTAAAAGAAATGCAAAAAAAAAAAAAAAAAAAAAAAACAGGCAAAGCTAATAATAAAAAAAACTATTGCACTCACTGACTGTCCATTCAAGCAGGGGGAAAGGTTAAAACAATAATCTCAAATTCCTTATGAAAAAGGAATACTGTAAGCATAAAATTGATGGAGTTCTACAGAAATTAAGTGGGATTTTGTAGAAATTAGTCCCCCCAAAAGTAGCAATTACGGTGTAATCATATCCTTTTATAGGCTCCCCACCTCCTCATAACTATCATATGCCACTCAGTGAGGATGAATTTTTTTTTTTTCCCCTAAAAGATGATCCCAAACTCCTGTAGAGTACAGCAGCTTTTCAAAGAAATCTCTACTAGGAAGAGAACGATATATTTTGTAATACAGAACAAAACTATTAAGGTTCTGTGCATTTCTGTTGACACCTTTGATTTTTACTTTTCTTTTATACTAGTATTTCTCCTGCCACCTAAACAGGCCTTTTAGCAAAACAGCCTGTTAAGACTCATGAATATTTTCCTTTGTACATTTTCTTCCATTCTTACTGCAAAGCCATGATATCCTGCAAGAGATGCACTGCAGTGCTGCACTGCTATGGCCTAGCACGCTTCAGATGAATAAAGCTTGTATCTTAAAATAGATGTAACATAGAGAGGATGTCGTGGAAGAGTTTCAACGAAAACATCACTTCACCATGTGAAAATGCACTGCAGCAAAGCCCTTTTAGAAACTGCCTCGGCTGGGAACTACTGTCTATCGACATATGCCCTGAAAAACACATACCAGCACCAATTGCACAGGGGCATTGTTCACATGAAGTAACTATATCTATATGTTGTCAAGCAACTGGTCATAAAAGCACTGAATAAAAAGGCATTTGAAACACGAGATGGCTGAAAAATCCACAGCTGATTTTTTTATATTCTCGGACGGTTAAGAACAAAAAGACTTTCAGACAAAGAATTTCACTCTGTACCGTGGCGCTTGACTTCTGAAATATAATGGCAGATACTGCCAAATGTCTCCAGCACAAAACCCTACCGGGCAGTAGACGCTTTTCCACAGGCAGCGCTCCTGGAACGAATCTCTCGTTCCGGCGGAGCTGCCGGCTTTTTAATTATCCTCTACCTTATCACCGGCGCAATCACCACATCTTTATGAAGCTCGCTGCAGCCATTCCCGCCTGGCAGAAGGCTGGAACGGGAAAGAGCAGGGCTAATATTTTTCCAGGGATCTCTGCGAGCTCCTTGGCCGCAAACAAGTAATTACAAAATGGTGGGATTTCACACGCGCTGGATGCGGTGGAAGAGACGGTGCTTCCCGACTCCTTGCAGCGCCTCGATTAAACTCCTCGGAGCTTCCCCCGCTTGTGTTCCTGCATTTGGCAGCATTTAGCCCTACGTGCCTCTCGGAACGATCTCTTCCRCGGCTGAAACGCAGCTAGACAGAGCGACGGGGCTGGTGCTCCATAGGGGAGGCCTCGGCGCCGGCGGGAAGGGCTCCCGGCTTCTCCACAGGCACCAAGAGCAGTGCACGGGGGCTTGCGTGCCCAAGCCGCTCCCAGGCTCCGTGGGGCAGGGATCCCAGGGCAGGGGGACCACAGGGAAGAGGGACAGGAGGCGGTGGTGCTGGCGGCCTGTGGGCCTGTGTGCCCCGCTGCCCTGGGTGGCGCAGGCTGCCAGCAGCAGCTCCGTGCGGACCGAGCGGCGCGGGAGCAGCGGGAGAAGGGCCCGTGGGCACACGGACGCTGCTCCCGCAACGGGGCGGCAGCGGGACTGTGAAACGTGCAGCGCTTACCCCAGCACTTGAAACCGCCCGCACAGACCTTAAGCACTCAGCAATGCAGTTCCTCAGAGGCTTCAGATTCAGCGGAAGGGACGCAACTTATTTCCACCCGCTCGTGGTCCTTTCCATTGGCCTGCGGAAGCGGGCCCTCGGAGCAGGCGGCGGAGCGCAGGCCAGGGCCCCCGCGGCGCGGGGGACACGTGGGGAGCGCGTCGCGCCCGCGCCACCTCCGTCCCTAGCGCCGGGGAGACCCGSTGCCGCTTCACCGCCGCCCGCCCTGCGCCCGCCGTCCGCCTTCTGAAAGCTGCTGGCGAAAAAGCRTTTCAGTTTAAAGAAACAAACAAGCGAAAAACACACGTTACCTATTTCTCCTCAAACATGCTCCATGCAGGGGCATTGCTTTCTCGGGGTGCCAAGTCCAGGAGAAGGTGAGGGGAGACTTCAATGTCAACACTGGCCACCCAGCCCAGGCAAAACACGCTCTTCAGGCACTTCAGAACTGAAAAGGGGTAGCAAGTGTTATGTGCTGTTAGGACACGGAGGCTGACAGAATTTCTGCAACATCTTTGCTGCTCTGTCACTCCAGAACTGTATCTGCTCACCCTCAGTGGGGTATCCAAATGAACAAGAGTATTTTGCTTACCAAATAAATAGCTTTTATCCAAATAAATCACTGATTTTTTTCAGCAGACCAGTTCCTTGAGAACGACGACACAGCTTATTAAAAATCCTGTACTTTTTCCCTCCCAGTTGTACTGACTTACTGAGAGAGACCACAAGATCCAGGCCTGATGTACTAGTGCTCCAGCAACAAACTGTTTCTGGTAGGCAAAAACACATGGGAAGCAAGCTTTGGGCATAAAAACTATTATGCCTTACTGAAGAAGTATTCAATGACATTTCATCCTGCATTACCAGTGATAATGGCACATTGGAATTGTGGAACAAGAGAAATGAGAAGAGATAACTGCACTTATCAAATATTCAGATCAAGGAAATTCAAAATGCCTGGCTAGCGCCAACATCCTACAACCCTGGAGAAGAAACATGATTTTACAAGCATGGTGCCTGCCAGTTCTCGATGAGGGAATGAAGCTGGAGCTGTGCAGCGCTTGAGAAGATGTGCTGATGTGATGATTCAAGCCCGTTGTGGTGATGAGATTAAAGCCTGCRTTACACAGGTGAAGGCGCCAGTTACGGCTGGTCAGCATAGTCGCTATCTCAGCTCTCAGGTGCCTCATTCTRGGACCCTACTGTATTTTTTGCTGTGGAACATCCCACTGTATTTGCTGGGGCTGGAAGAGAGGAAGAGATGATAAAGCTCCTCTTGGTGCCAGACAAACGCACACTACTGCACATCACCTGCTCTCGGCGAGATGCTTCATTCACATCTGTACTTGCTCTGTGAAATTCCACCTCCTCCAGGGGCACAGAGCCACCTCTGAACCCTTCTCTCTCACAGACAAACACACACATCCCCACTGCAGAGATCTCAGCCCATTCCCACATAGCCTAGATCTGCTATCCAAATGTCCTTTAAAAAAGAGCCAAATTATTTTCCTATCTAATGTAAACAAACAATACTGTTATTCTTTTTTAAACTTAAAGGAAAAAAATTCACCAAGGAAGTTTCATCTCCAGATATCACACACAAATTTTAGAGAAAAGAAAAAGACCAATTTCAGCAGCATATTTACAATAGAAATGACTGTATTAACACCCGAGATGAAATCCTGACCCTGTAGAAGCTTAGAGGAGTTTTTGCCATTGATTTCAGCAGGACGTGGAGCTCAGTCTGCGTACATCTTTGTTCAGCACTTACAAGAACAGTGAAATATAAATATGTAAAATAAATGATCAGTTATAGTCTACCACAATGTACATCCACATACTTATTAACCATGGTCCCCTCAACATGTTTGGAGGACAGAAATACAGGGATAAAATGACTATGGCCACGCTTCCAGAGTGTCAATGTAAAAGTGGGGCTGGCTTCTTTCAGGAGGCCTGGCATTCCCACTTTTATTTACTTCCAAACGTTCTCATGCTGCCTTGCGTAGATTTCCAGTCTCCCACCAGCTCCRGGCAAATAACCCTCCTGCATCTGCCAAGCAAATAGCCAAAGACTCTCTGCAAGGTTGTGAGGAAATACAGTCCTTTCCCATTTGCTCCACAGTTCCTCCAGTTCTGGAGACCACATTTTGCTCAGCAAATATACACACACGTAAGACCAAGAACCTGGAAAATAATCCATGGAGGTCATGAAGATTTTTGCATGGATGCACAGTGGGCAAGCGGATTCCTTCAGCCCACATCCACAGCGAGCAAAGGTCCAGGTGTTTCCCCTCTCAAGAGCTTGCTTATTTTTCTGAGGGCTGATGAACATTACCAGTACACACAAACTACTCCATAGCAATGATATCTTTACCGAGAGCAAGTACCAAGAGGTCCATTAGAGACTGTTAGACAACTCTTAAAAAGCTCAGAACATCTCCAAATAACCAGAGGCTGGGAGGACATTACAGAAAAGTATCATATACACACACMCACATTTTGTTCCTACTCTTTCCTCAACATGCACATATGGCCCTCAGAGACCCTATACCATGCTAGGTAGCCTCTTGCTCGTGAGCTGGTGTAGCCATCCTCACAACCCACCCGTGCTTCTCCAGCTCCCTTTGCTGAGGAGCCAGCCCCATAACACGTGGTGCTGACCACAGCCTCTAACTGCGGCTGCCTGTTGCCTACTCTGTCTAGGAATAACAGCAATAAGCAGTAAGATTTAATYATTGGTAGTCTTTTTAAAAATGCTTCCAGAGGCTGAGTCGACAACGTGAAATACTCTGACATACCTGGTAAGAAGCAGCCTCTACCAGTCACGTGGAAGGGTCTGACTTCACAGGGCAATACCATGTAGAAAGCAGTTATTCAGTAGAGCTCCACTCACACCGTTTCTCCTCATGTCTAGAAAACCACTCTCAATGCATCTTCTGGTGCTCGTGCTACTGCAAATCCTGCTAAGACCAGTAAGGTGCAATGCCTGCTGTTCATGGCCACTACAACGGTAATAAATCTGAACTGCTCAGAAAAACAACAATAAAAGAAGATTAACTGTCATTGCACAACATAAAAAATAGATAGTGGTGTCAAATTCTAAACGTATGGCTAAAAGAATTTTTATTCTCTTGTAGCCTGCCAAAAAAGGTACCTTCCTCTCTAAAAACTAACAATTAAACAAAACCTTTTTTAAGAGAAAAATATCATACTGCTGACCTCCGGCATCGTTTACTAGATTTCCTCCAACTCCTTTGTTTTCTTCTCCCTATATGTCAAATCCCCAACCACATGTTCTTGGCACTTTTCCTAATAGAGATATATAAAAAAAAAAAAAAAAAAAAAAAGCCTACCTTAGGTACCTTATTTCTAACTTACTACAATTTGTTTTGTTTAATCAGATTTAATTAATAAATTTGCAAAAGCTTGGCCAATAAAAAAACAGGAGTGCAGTAATCCATTTACCGCTACTAATAGAAATATTCACCTCATTGGTTCCCATTTTCCCATTTTATAGCACTTGATATCTACTTTAAGGGAACCTCTTGATTTTCATGTCAATGATCTTGGCTTGCAAGATTTGTTTCTTTTAAAAGATTTACTACTTAATGTATTATTAGCCAGGTAAGGAGTTATCATTTGCTAAWTGACAAAGCCACCCCTTAAATTCATTTTTGCTAAGTTCTCTAGTTAGTCACTAAATAATAATTCAGAAGAAACGCCCCCTGGTTTACAGTATTCTAGATATATTCATCTCAGATATTTGTCTTGGACGAATATGATGCCTAATAATGTCTCTTCAATAACTGCTGTGCAATGTAATGGTCAGAACTAGGCATTTCGGAGCCTAAGAAATGAGGCATTTCTCCTGCAGGACCCCAAACCTGCAGAAGAAGTGTCCAAGTGCCGCACAGCCCTCGCACTGAGCGGCAGCGAGCCGGTTCGCGGGCTGCAGGCTGCCACTGGCAGCGCTGCAATATCTCAAACACCTTTGCATTTGGAGCTTGCACGTCTCAGCCTTCCGTACTAACAGGCATGAGTATGAATATCAGTGTGCCGGGTTTAAACAAGCCATGGAAACAGCCYGAGCAGAAGCAGCGGGCAGAGCGGGACGAGGCGAGCGCACCCGTGCTGCCCGCCGGCCGCGCGAGAGCAGCAACGGGGGGAGCCCTACGGAAGCAGCGAGCACAGAATTCGCTCTTCCCTGCTTTCCCTTCCCAAGCTCAGGCAAGCCACAGCCTGTTGCTCCCCGACTCCACAAGCAAATTGTTGCTTTCGCTTCACGCGAGCCCCTCTGCCCCRTGTGGAACCACAGAACAGGCGGCCGCAGTCCCCAGCGCGACTCCGKGCTTAGCTTTCACGACGCCTCTCCCTGCAGGTTGCTCTCTTGCTCTCCGGGCTCCAGAGAACAGCCACCCTAATAACGAAACATGGGGGTAGTGGCAATTTCTTCAGCTGAGAAACAAGTTCCCAAGGCAGGTTGCTCCTGTCCACCTGCAAAAGGCCAGCAGCGTTCCTGTTATCACCCTGAATTACACTTACTTTTTAGCCACTTAATTTTTATTTTTTTATTTTTTTAAATTATCCTGAACCTCAGAAAGTTTTCACTTCGTTCCTAACGATCCTGTATTTTCATCAAGCCAGCCCCGGCAGACAAAGCAGGCAGCAAACACATTTATTATTAAAACAAACTTTGCAAAAAAATTCAAATCTTGGCTTTATTAAAAAAAAATAATAAAGACTTTTATGCAGTTTAGTATGCAAGAGTTAGATTGCTTGACCTCTCTTTTAATGACTTAATTAGCTGTACTAAAGCCCAGCTGGGCCTCTGCTGACAACATAGCTAGATATTTCAATCAGGCTGTGTTATGGAGAATAAGTAATAAATGCTACCTTGTCGCCATACAGTCCCAACCCAGAGTGCATGCTGGTACTGCTAAATTTGATCAGTATGCCTCATATTTCAATTAGTCGTGGTCTGAATCACTAAAACTGTGTAATGTGTACGAATTCCTGGTATCAGATACAGAGCTACAGGCTCCCACAGTTAGAACCCCTTGAGTTTGCTTTTATTAGCAGCCAATTAATGGCCAAAATCTGCATTGCTTTTAAAATTTATAACCTCTATTCCAGCTGCATCCATGGCTCCCAGTACACTGTATACAATCAGATCCATATCACTGTCGCAAGTCAAACAGCTGCAAACTGTACCCTGTCTGCAGAGCCGAAAAATCCTCCACACAGAAGCTTTTTTTTAACCTCTTAGAAGTTCTTTTCAAAGCCCAGCAGCACTAGTCACTTTGCGACAATGAGCGATTTAATACAGAAAGAAAGAAATCCACACCAAGGTAACCTCTTGGGATGTGCTAGGTTTTCAAACGAATGAAACCCTATCGCTTTGGCACAGCACAAGGGCAAGCAAAGCCACTTCTCCTGACCAAGGCTAAGAAAATATAAACATATAAAACCCGACCCTCATTGAAAATTAACCCGTTGCAGTCTAGAGAGTCATTAAAAGAGCCTGCCAATTCCAAGATTAGTATTTTAAACTAACTTTCACAAATTAGTAGCACTGCAGACTGTAATATGGCGTCCAGCAAGCCCTAGGAGATTACTGCAGYGAAAGGGACTCATGTCTGTTTTCACCCCCAAATGCTTTAATGAATACTTGACGATTTCTAGGCATTATTTTTAGGAACAAGTCTCTCTTTCTGTTACATGATACGGCAGGAAATTTTGATATGATCAGATTCCGACATGAAGCAAGGAAGCTTTATGTACTGGTAATGTCATGTCATAAAGCCTTATGATAAAGGCATATTTGAGATCTGAAATTATACTATTATTTTTTAAAAGTAATTTACCATATGTAAAAATGTGCAGGCCTAGAACATTTTTGGACATTCGATCTGCCAGTGTTATCTGAGCCAAACATTGGATGTTTCTAGTCTCCTTCCTGCTCTCCCCAAGCCATGGACCAAAAACAAGGAGGGAAAAGGAGGGGTGGATAGCGGGGGGGGGCACAAACAAAAAAAGAAAGAAGCAGCAAAAAAAAGCTGCATTATTTTAACCTCATTGATGCAGCAGAGAACAAACAAAAAGGGTTCACCTGGGTAAGTGCCTTGGCCCTATAGATGCGAGTGTGGAAAAAGCACTTCACCAACAGTAATATATGGCAATAAAAATGTTGTGCTTGGATAATACAAGCTGCTGTCACGGCTATTTAAAAGACAATAAAACCCTATTTTACAAAATTCATCCCCTAATAACCAGCATTCTTTCTAACTGCTTAAACACTGCAGTAAGACTCCTAATGCCACTGTGAAATCCTAAGCTGGTACTTCAAAGGTGTTCCCTCTGTTGCGAATTTAATCCTCGCCGGTAAGTCACAACTCGCTTGGAGATGCTGCACGGGGCCGGTTTTGTTGTCCTGGGCAACAGGAGCCAAACTGTTCAATACCTGCGCGCCGCGCTCCGAACGGCGCGCACGCGGCCCGCAGCAACGGCCGCCTTCACATCCCGGTGATTCCGCCCCGCGCCGCCAGGAAAAGCCCCAACTTGTTTGATTCTTCCCCACGCGGGTCAAGCAGGCTGGGAGCCGTGTATGTTTTTAACGAGCTAACAACCCAGGGAATACAGCAGTCCCGCAGCAGGAGACGCATCGCGCAGCTCCAGACCCTCCTCGGGCTGAAGCGGGCGAGGAGGCGCCGCCGCGGTGCGGGAATGGGAGCGGGAATGGGAGCGGGAGCGGGCAGGGACGGCCCGGAGCGTCGCTGGCACCGCACGTGCCGCTGCCGCCACACACAGCGCCCACGCACAAAGGGCACYGTCCCCACAGGAGCTCCCCACTTCGGGATGCTCTTGTAAACGGACAGCAGCAGAGCTGAGCGGTAAAGCCATGAGAACACCGAGATTTGGGGCATTCTGTGATGGGCTAAATCCTCCGTTGGAGGAAAAACAGCGCTCCAGAAAAATCCTCCGCTCTTGGGAAAAACAGCRGAAGCAGGCGGCAGCCTCCCTCTTTTAGGGAGACCTAAAACCATTTTATTTAAATGCAGGGTTACCCTCTCCCTGCATACAGGAACCTTCTCAGTTCCAGGTATGCAAACGGAAGGCAGGGTCTCCCTCYGAGCCAGGGATTTTACCCAGAAATGCACTGTTTACTGCGAGCCTCGGCAATGGGGGCCGCGCGCTGAAACGGGGATTTCCTGCCCCCAARCTGGAAGCACTGCGCTCCTCCAAATGCAGGCTGGATAAATAAATGCGTTGGAGGCCACTGAGCTGCAACCAACAGGGATCCCTTTGACTTTTGAATTTTTCCACATATTTCAGATAAAATCAGGGAGGGAAAAAAAAAAAAGAAAAAAAAGAAAAAAAAAAGAAAAGAAATCCAGTACTCAAGAACATCAAGTGGATTTGTGGTTCTCTCTGGAGGACTCTGGGTCCTTACAAACATATGAACGGATTATGCTGATTTTATACATATTTAATCACTGTAATCCGAATGTTTTGATATATAATCTGCAGCCAGTATTACAAAACGAATATTTTTATCTACTTTATAACACCTCCGTGTCATAAACAACAACATATTTCATTTAGTAAATAAGTTAATTCAAAAACATAAAGGCAAAAAGCATTTGATTTCTCTATTTTACAATTACTGAACTGTTTCACAATTTCAGACATAGGACAAACAAAAAGCACACTTCAAGTTGCCTTACATTACTGTTGTCTTTGTTTATATGTACTTTTAATAAAACCCCTATGYTGAGTTCTCTGTTTATATGTACTAGCTCTTTAGACTAGGTTTCATTTCACAGTCTGATCACATGCAGATTATCTAAATGTTTGGATCCTGCTAATTCATCAGAAGACTGCTACTGTACAAGGAATAATTGCTGATTTCCTACTAGACAGTAATACAGTAAAGGAATATCTAAAAAGCCATTTACTTATTGCTCTCTGATTCTGCAACCTATATGGCAGCTACAATGATTTAAAAGAAAAAAGACTGAAATACAAGGTCGTGCATAAGAACAAATACAGGTGAAACCTAGCAGTATGAGCCAAAAGACACCAATCTACTCTAAAATTGAAATACGTGTACGCATAAAGCCACTTCTGACAAATCAAGGAGCCAAAAGCCAAATACATTCTGCTGCGTTACTGCACAAAGCGATTCTGGTCAGAAAGCAGAATCCACACAGACCTTACTAAGGGCAKTGCAAAAATAACTTTCCTAAAAACGGCCCTGGAAAAAAACGTAACTCAGAAGGCAGGAAGCCGAGCCGGGATTTAAGCCCCGCGCGAAGGGGAGCAGGTAGCGCACGCGCTCGCGAGGGAAGCGCTGGTGCGAGCGGCTCGCGGCTGGACTCTGTCCTGCCGCTCGCGAGCGATGCCGCGGGGCCTGGCTCAGCACGCTGCAGGCGGGATGCGCCGCACGCCGCGCTGCCTGCCCCACGCACACGCGCCGACACGCAGCGGCGCCCGCCCGCACGCGGGCAGCCAGGCAGGCAGGCAAGGGGACGCCTGCAGGTAAAACGCCGGGGCCCAAGTATAAGTCTTCAGAGAAATCCCTCATGCCACTACATGCTGAAATAYACTCTCGTTCAAACACCATCTGTAAAAAGGCAACAGCAGGTCCTTTAAYGCAGAGCAGTTCGTGGTTAGCTTGAAGCTTTTTTCCCCCCAGTAAAGCTCAAAACCTTACGGGTATTTTTTCTGTCCCCTTTTGCGTCTTAAACAGTGGTTAGTCTTCCCCTGCACAGCCCCAGTACTGGCACAGAGCAGTTTATTATGCACGTTGCTATATCTGCTCTTACAGGGCCGATTCTATTATCATTTTAGGGGAGACTTTTTAATTACTGCCACAAATAAGATGAGGTTTGGAATCTGGAAACATTGGCACGCGGCGCGAGGCTGGTCTTGGATTATTAAAACCTGGAGGTTCGCAGACTGCCAGGGTCAGCCGGGACCGCGGGGCTCCCAGGAGGGCTCCCGGGCCGAGAGCCCGCGGAAGCGGGAGGCCGTTCCCCCGGGATTACTGGGTAGAGGCCCCAAATTCTGGCAGGAAACCTAAAAATGGAAATGCCCCAATTTGCATTTTTTCCAGTGTATCTTGGCCATTAAAATGCAATTCTGGTGTGCATTATGGATAATTACTTTTTATATGGCATACAATAGGGATTCTTGGTGCTTAAATTACCCCCAGAATATACAGAATTGTGCTTTTTGAAGTAATCCTTTCTAATAAAACAGAACGCGTTTTGTCAGATAGCTGGGTTTTTATCTGTGYGGTAATAAAGGTGCTTAAAAATGTAGCCTCGGGCTACTAAAGCAGGATTTCACTTCTTGAAGAAAASCAAAGTAAAATAAAAATTTTCCCACACTGCACAATCTAGTCATTAATTTTAGTGTAGGCAGCCAGACAGGCATGCCAATGTTTTCGATGAGTAAGTGTGTGTTTTAACCATCATATACTCTGCAACTGCTGGCAAATACTGCAGTTTTAATATCAGATATATGAGAATTAAATATAGTATCATTTTATACCCTTCAACCCATAGTGGTGAAGCTAGTAGACAGTGGCAATATTTTTCCTAATATCATATAGGCACATATAGGCAGACACATACACAAATTCACATTACACCATTTAAATCTCCGTGCCTGCTTAAGAATATGAGCGTTTCTAACAGCAGTATAATTTTAATAAAAGTGCTTTACATGCTACAAATTAAAATACAACAATTCAAACCCCTRTATTTTTCTCTAAGCAGTAATTATCATAATGTATGTGTGCATTTTGCATGACCAACTGAGGAAAAATAAAGCACTTGCCAACAAAAAGGGCAGTTTACGCAAACACTTGCTTAAACATATACATAAACACAAGACCTGCATAAACTCTGACCTCGGTTACATTCAGACATTTGCTCTTAAACACAGAAATTTCTCCGCGGAGGCTTTGCTGGGCATCTGCTCCCTGACACACACAGTGACCAATATCCAAGTGATAAACCAGAAACGAGCAGAAAGTCCAGCCCCGCAGAAGGATCCCCCAAAGCAGACATCCATGCCACAGAGGGAAGCGATTTTCTCACTCGTCGCTGTGCGAGACACGAAACGCTTCCTCTCGGCCGAGCTCGAGACAACGCGAGCTTAGCAGGCGCAAACGCACGGCGCAGCCTCGCCGTGTTGATCACTGACTGTGTATGTGCCTGGCAGATGCACGCTATCTGCAAATAAATACTTCCTAGGCACCGCATCTCTCCCTTTGGAGGATAATTCCCGGCAAACACAACATGCCCCTTATTAAGGAGCACTTTCGCTTCCATCATAAATGAGGTGTGACCAGCAGAAGGCAGTGTTACAATAAATATATCCGCCGCTGCTCATTTACAAGCCGGCTTCATATTGAGATTTAGAGTTTTGCTAACTTTTCACGACACAACTCCCGTTTTCCCGAGGCGCTTAATTCCCAAGCCATCTTCTCAACGTAAATCAGCTTACAGGAGTACTTAAAAYGCTCTGGAAACCATTCCTGTTGTATTACATTGCTTTTACTTTCAAAGTTAGCCTCCGTACCTTTTACCACGCTGCATTTTTAGCTGCTAAGGTTGAGCAGAGAAGGGTGTTCACACTTACCCTTGGTGGTACACAGCACGGCGCTGGCCCGTGTCCTCCTGAGCCCGGCCTCTCGCACCGTTGAGGAGATGGGCATTGCCTCCACGGCAGCCTAGCTTACATAATTCACTTCCAAAGCGGGGGGAAAAAAAGCAAGCAAGCTCCTAACATCATTTCTTATTAACCTTTAGTGGTTTGATCATCATTTGATGGAAGGGTTTCTGGTAGCCTTTTAGTGGAGCTGCTGCAGGTACGACAGAACAYAGCTTTAATTAAACCTCCATCAAATGTTTAAATAATAGTGTCGTTTAGCATATGTGAGTATACAAAAGCTGTTGGATACCTCTCCAAGTTTACAAAATCCATGTTAAAGGAACCAGCATTGCAAAAAAAATGTTACAGCATATGTTTGGATTTTTGTATTTCAAAGTCCTGACTACTTTATCTGAATTACAGATTTAGAGCTTTGTTATGTGTGATAGTTATGATAATATGATCACTAAAGGCACAGAGACAGGGAGACTCAAATCCCTCTGAAAATCCCTTTCTCCATTTCCTACAGCTGCTGCTGGAGTTTAATATCTGATAGAATGATGAAAAAGAACAGGCCGAACTCCAGTTTTAATAAAAATTTTAACAGGTCTACATATAGTTATGAAAAATGTTATTTGCAATGCCAATCTTTAATAAAATTTTCTTAAACCAAAGAAAATTCCCTGTGGGGAATCTGTTATGAATGTGTTTTTCATATGTACTATTTAAGGCTGTTTAAAGGTTATGAAAGTGACTAGTAAAATAAGTTCTATCACAGCACAACAAAATCCTGTATGCAATCTCACGCTTGCATTTAATCAAGTAAGCAAGCCAGTCCTTCATTTTTTCATGTTTGTTCTAAAACAAATATTTTCAGTTTGCGCTAAAACTTTCCCCCAAGTTAGCGGTAATCATTCCCAGTTTGTACATTAGCTACACGGAAAGGTCAGCCTGGTTCAAAGTGACTTCACTACCATTACGAACGTTTTCAGCCCGAACACCACGCTCAGCCAGAATCGTTGCAACACTCTCTGCCCTATGAGTTCATGCTTTAGTTATATTTGAATATTTTAACTCTGTTTAGARAAAGCTGCAGGCAAAACACGCACGGGGTGTCGTTTCCGAGCCCGGTGATGCGGCGGGGACGTGTTGCTGCCGAGCCCCTTCCTCCCTGCAAGGCTCTCAGCAGAGCCTGCCCTGTCCCTCAGCACCCATGTCCCKGCTTCCGAGCAGCTCCGGGCAGGATGGCAGCGCAAACGCGCTGGAAACTCCGCTCTTCTTCCATAAAGTATCTATCACACACAACAAACAAGCAAACCCCAGCGAAAGCATTAACTCATCCAGCTGCATTAAGCACTAACAAATTACACCGCAGCCCTTTCAAAAGCAGGGTCCTTCCATCATCACTAACGCACCTATTTAAAGGCTGCCATGTGATTGTCTCTGTTTGCCACTTCTCTGTTCCTAAACGTTTATCTTTTATGTTGCCTGCTATAAACTCCATCCACATCTCTGTGACGATTTTAGACCACAACATTAGGGCACGATGAGCACATGACGCGACTGCTTAAACCGAAGGCAGTTTGTGCAAGATTATTTATTTGTACAAACACCCGTCAGGGATGGCTACAGGAGACAGAACATGCCCCCTGCGCAGCAGGGTGATCTTTCATTCCAAACTCTAAATGAATTGAAATAAAAGGAGGAAATTAAAAAAAAAATCCCCAAAGCATATTCCTGCCTAAAAAGTTGCATCTCCCTCACTTTAAAATCCCCTAACTACAGAAATTCATCCACAGGAGCTAGCCTGTGYACATCTGTCCAGGAGAGCACATGTTTTTGTACAGATTGATGTGAAATGACTGTAGCCAACTTTGAACTTTCTGGAATATTTTAAAGCTTTATCTAATCAACGAAAACGGAGGGTCCGAGTTAGGGAGAGAGAAATTCCACCGTTATAAGGGACTCGCAAACTCCAAGAAGGCTCRTGCTTTGTCGTAATTAAATAACGTTATTTAAAACAAACTACCATCGGAGTTTTACGTATTATCGACCGCTTTATTTTAGGGTTTTGGTGGGGGTCGTATTTCCTGTGACCTTAAGCAGGGGATTTGGAAAATTTTGGAGGAATCAAGGTAACAAGAATGTGTAAAAGAATAATTTATTGCTGTGACCATTTTGTCCTCCAATTTCTGTTTTGGGATTACAGTGGATTATCTCTGTCTAAAACCTATTTTTCATATCCCTCTGGAAATTAATTGACCAATTCACAAACAGGAGAGCAAAATGCAGAGAGGTAATCAATTCTGAAATTCAAATGTTTATGCTCTGATCTCTTTGAACATAAGTTTTACAAAACATTAGCCATCTCTTCAGAAAGCTTCCACATAAAATGCACTTAGAGGAACATTACAGAACACTTTGAAAGAACTCTTGAAATATCTAGTTTGAAACAACAAAAATTACCATCAATGTCAGAAATTTTCAGTACTTAGACAAATACTATTTATCAATGCTTTATTTCTAACATTACATTAAAAAAAAATCTGTTCTTCTAGTTAAGAAATTTGTTATTAGCAAAGGGAACAGCAGCAATGCTATAATATTCATAATATTCATGTTTACACTTTTATATGTCAAAATTAAATTACCTTCCCAAGCAGGAATCAGACACATTTTACAAAAAAATTAGATACAAACTAAAACAACAATTTTATTGATAAAACAATTATTATTGGACATAATCTCCCATTAAAGTGAAAGCAATATCCAATCAAGATTTCATTCAAATCCTGTGGGTTCATTTTTGATCCCTAGGAATTAACATTAAAAACATGTATAAGAATCAACTGAACACCCTTTTACTTCAGCAAAACATGAGACCTTCACTTTTTAATTATTTTCCAAGCAAATTAAAAGCATTATTGCTCTTAAATGTTTTTGTTTCTCTTTTCAATCTTCCTAAAATATCAGTGAATTCAAGTGGTTTTGATCTCAGAATTGTTTCACTGTATTTTGAACCTTGCTAGGTACTTCACTCCCTGAAAATCCACGAATAAGGGAAGGAGGAACCCTAGGATCAAGCTTTTAAATGAGTCTACAATCTCTATCCTATTAAAGTGTTTACTGAATCTTTTATCAAAATTACTTTACATGAATAAAAAAGACATAGTAAACAGTTTAAAGCCAGGGTTTTCATGGAAGATTTAGTGTCTGATATTTTAGCTGTAATTATCTCACCATTTTGTTGAAATAATTTAGAATTCAGTTTGCTTTTCTATATTTGATACCCTCTATAGGACCCATTTTTCATCAACCATTTGTTTTCTTGTCAACATATTAAAATATTGAGTTTTAAAATGATTAGTCACCACATCAAAAAAAAAAAAAAAAAAGGAAAGGAAAGAAAGAGGGAGAGAGACTATTTATCCCTGTTTCTTTGTAGGGGGTTATCAATGCAATTTTTCCTTCAGGGTAAAACAGTTTTTGGAGATTAAAAAAACTTTAGGATTTTTTGGAAAGCTATAGTAAAAATCTGATAATCTATGGCTGCTGCTGTTATTACCAGGAAAGTAGATTTATGAATGCAGAAACTACTTCACATTTCTTSTTTCTAATTGCATATATTAAAAAGTTCCCATAGCAACTACAAAGCATAATACCAGTCCCCAAATAACTCTCCAATAAAACCCTAAAAAGAATCTGTGACACTTAAACACTTTTTTTTAWTWWTWTTTTTTTAAACAGAACTTTCTTAAATAGAATGAATTAGTCACTTCACTTCTGAATTATCAGACACTGATCTCTTACTTTCAGGTAGCTCTTTGAAGCAAAATCCTAGTTTGCCTCGGCACACAGGCACTAGGTAGCCCATTTTGTGCACTCCAGCTGACTAGCACATGCTAAGCACAGAACGCTTTGGGGAGGAGGTGAAAAAGAATTGAGAGGTTCGCAGCGAAACGTCCCCTTTGCCTCTCCAAGAGAGCTACTCATCCTGGTAGCTATTTCTGCCCAGCTATGAACATGGCTTTTCATGACTTCAGGCTATCGATGACCAATGTCTACCACACAGCTCTGTTTTTAGAAATGAATTTTTCCATTCCTAATATGAAAAAGATCACTTGCTTTTATTGCCTTTTATGTTATCCTCTGTATATGCCAAAGCACATACAGAGAAAATATTCCTCTTTTTTTGATCTTGCTTAAACACAGGAAATGCTGATTATTTCTATTGAAAAGATCAACATACTGAGCATATGACAATCTATAAACAAGAATTTGGGTTTTCTATTTGAGCAACGGTCTTCCATTGAGATTTCACCCAAACATAAAAAAACAGGGAATAATACATATCATTATATCATTTTTGGATATATACTGGATCATTTTTGATCCAGCAACATGATTTAGCACTTACAGACTTCAAATAGGTACGTTCCTGAAAACAAAAAAAACAAAACACGTCTGCTTTTTTTCTACATGGGGTCTGATCCAGCCCTCACTGCAGTCAGCAGAAATCTTTTCATCRACTTCTGAGAGTCCGGGTAGGATCTGCGTTACTCATTCACTGCAAACTCACCAGCTTAGTTYTGCATGGCAGCAGAGTACTGGGTACTACATTTCTGCTTTAATACGTGGAACAGAAACACAGGTTCAAACAATAAAATCAACAGCACAGCCCTGCAAATACTTAAAGATATCAGTAACCTTACTCTTGCAAGCAGTCCCATATCATTTCACTGGTTTCACTGGTATTACTTGCATGGGTAAAGCTACTCATTCACTTAAATGTTCGCACAACTGGCTACTAGGAATGAGTAGTTTACTTGCATAACTTACTACGTGGCAATTTCACAGGTCATTGCAGTATATGTAATTTTGTTATGGTCTATAGAGTTTACAGTCTCTTTGAAAACTAATGCCTTGATCTTGCAAGCACTTACTCGTGTCCATAATTGCACTCATGTGAGTACTGTTGGCCTGTTCTCAAGAATAAAATTACTGAAACACGTAAGCGTTTGCAGGTTCAGGACCTAAAATTGTTAATGCCGTACAAGTCCTGTACAAGGGCTGCGTTAAGGCTCCATGCTGAAAACACTCACTGACGAGGATACAACAGCTGTGCTGCTCTCTGGGGCTAACCTCTTTGAAATCAAGAGCAGTAAGCACTGCGCTCGCTGCTAAATATGAACAGGACTGCACTGAAATGCTTCCCCTTGTCAGCTCAGATGCTGCGAACGGAGGAGAGCCGGAATCAGGCTGAAACCACAGATTATCCTGAGGAAATGATCAATCAGGGTCCCAGCTCTGCTGTATCGAATGAAAAACAAGAAGTCTGAATTATTAACAAAGGGGCCTTCCCCAAGTCCAGGCTTTACTGAAGAAATACCCCACTAGCCGACGTGGTCCTGCCCCGGGCTGCCCACAGAACCACTAGCAAGCCCGTTTCTGGGAGCCTGCTGATGAGGGGAAGCGTTTTCACAGCACTGTGGCGCAGGCGGCCCAGTGCCGAGGGGCAAGGCCATGAAACGGCCTYGCTGAGGCCTGGCCGCAGCGCCGCGCAGGGCTCAACGGGGCGCCCTTCACCTCACTGCTTGTATCGAGGCACATATTGATAATTTAAAAATGAAATAAAGAGCGCTGCTTCTTGATTGTTTTTTGTTTCTTGACATCAAGCTTTGCAGCTTTCTGCTTTTATGATCATTCAAAAACTTTATAGTGTCTCCCCTGCTACCAACGTAGGCTCGCGATACTCACGATATTAAATTATGTGCCAGTGGGTGGCACATGCCATTTTCCATCAGCCACGTTCACATCCCCAATACCAAGGGGAAATTCTACTTAAAAAACAACAGTACTATCTGGCCAAATTCCTTTAACTCAGACTTGTGCAGTCTTCAAAGCTGCACTTCAAGAGAAGATACGCACACATACTTATATACTAAATATTTTGGCATTGAAAAACACTATTCTTATAAAGACAGATACAGTAATAATGATGTTGGCATACCCTAAGTAAGGAAATTAACACTGCTCCAGACGTAGGAACATTTTTCTTTATAAGCAGCAGCAGAGTCTGAAGTTCATCAAAAGTGCATCAGTGTAAATCTAAACAGAACACCCCGCACGACATCTCTGCGCCTCGCATAGATGCATCCCTTTTCACTCTCCCTGCCAGTTTGGAGTGCTAAATAACAAGCACTGGTCCTCGTTTTTGAGGCACTTAGGGATCCTTCGTTTTACTTATAACTGAATGAAAAAGACAGTACTAGAACAGGACCTGTAAGAAAGCTTCGAATCTTCAGCAAAGGCACAGAAATGGGCATGGCAGARGACAGACACCAGATCGCGAGGCAATTTCACAAATATTCTATCACCAAATAGAGATACATTTTATCTTTGCATGGTGTATGCAGTTGTTATGGGTGTTAGGACTGACACTTTGTATATACACATATAGCTTGCATTTCACTTTGAAAAGGTTTCTTTTCCTTCCTCTGGCACCAAGTAAAAGAAATACACCCACTAGTGTGGGGCATCTTCAAGAAACAGGATCTTTTAAAGAGCTGAAGCTATTGAAATTATCCTTAAAAACTTCAAAATRTACCTTCTTATAAGTCCCACCACTGAGAAACTTTAGTTACATGCATAGGTGTAAAAGCTCTAGTGCTTTTGTTTTTAAGGTCACAAACTTCCCCCTTTAAAGTTATCACAGGGGTTCAGACTGCATTGATAATAAACACCTTTTATCATATGGCAGTTCCCAAACTTTTTAAAAAGACCAAGTAGAGGGGCTCTGCGATGGAGACCCGCCATGATCACGGTTAAGGAAGGCATTTGAATTTGACTGTAGATACGATGCAGTGTTTCTATATTATTTTTAATTSAGTTACAAAATGTACTGGAAATAAGACTGCAGATGAGACCACCAGAGCTTTGTTCATCCACGCAAACACACATGGGGCCAGAGACGCTCCCAGTCCATGCTCCCGAAAGCGGCTACTACTCTGCTTCACGGAGCCGAGCAGGAAGCAGGCAGCTCAGGGCAGGCGACTGAGCGGCAGCACAATTCCAGGTAGCTGGCAATGCTCAAGGATCACACGCAGAGCGTGAACGCAGAGCGGCACGGCACCGAGCGCCAGCACAGGGTGCTGCCCAGCAGAGGCCACATGCTGCAGCCCTCCCGCGGAGCGGGAACACGGGCGGATACGGGAAGAGAGGCCCTTCTGCCGACTCTGGACAAGGGAGACCTGGAGATACACACGCGTCACTTTGGGATCTTTAACACCTTCCATTACCTGGAATTTCACACAACTTCAGCTGTGGCAGAGCAAGTAACACTGCCTTTTTATTTATTTATTCRTTTAAATCACAGAATTAAAAAAGCATATATACACACCAACTCCAGTGCCGTCCCAGCCTGCCGACGCACCTCGGAAGCAGAATTTGGCTTCATCCAAAGGCAGCCTGGGAGCACTGCCTCCCATAGGGGCATGTCTGCACCAGGCTGCATTAAATGCAGGCTCCAAAACCCCTGCTTATATTCCATCAAAATAACATTACTTCCAGTAAGCAGTGGCAGCTCTCATTGACACTGCATTGCTCCTGCAGTGCTAAAGTCTTAAATCAGAACATCTACCTGTGAAGCACATGTTAAACTCCCAATAATTTTAAGGTCTCCTTAAAACCTCTCAAACTGAGAACTGAAAATAATATCTTCTCCATATAGCTAGTGTACGTGGCTGCATAAGGATATTTCCTAAGAACAACAACCTGAGGGAAAACTTCAATAAGATGCATACAAAAGTGTTTTTTTTTTAAGTTACAGGGAAAAAACACAACAAAATAGCAGTCTCAATCTCTTATTTATGGGGGAAGGGAGAAGTGTTTTTCCCGCCCCCTCTTCTCACTTCCATACTTCTTTATCTTGTTCCCCCTGCTCTTTATTCCCCCTTTTTTGAACCAGCTGCTTTCCATTGCCTAGTCCCAACACCACTGCTCAGAGCCCAGCTGTGGGCCTTGGCCAAGAGCTCGGCTCCGAGCAGCAGCTCCCTCCAGCCCAGGCCCCTTCCTAGAGGAGCATCCCACACTCCGCACACTGTGAGTCACCGCGTCACTGCGGATGCGACTTGCAGGCTCACTTTTCTACTGTATAGGGAAAAACATTGTTTCTTAGGATGACGCGCTGATATTCATTTATTTTTATGATCTAAGTATTTCCAGAACAGCCCCTCTGCTGCTCAGGAACGTGGAGAAAGAGAGCCCTTTCTCATGTGTATGCATATGCATTTTCCTTCCTTCTCCTCCAGTACCCCCCTCCCCACACACTGTTTTAAACCTTCCCACCATTATCTCTGGTAAGGGGGGGATTTTGGTCAGATAAAATAAGTCCTGAAAATACCCAAAGCGCTGGGACTGTTGGCCCTCCCCTGGAATCAGCAGACCTGCTAATGTTCCAGGTCCAGCTCCCRAATCTTAACTCCTTACTAGCACTGAAGGAAGACGCGGCTACAAAAATAGGAAATGGTTTACATTAAGAAAAACACATAATTTGAATTACAGCACATCTCATTTTGATGAAAAGAGTYAATACAAGGACGTAAGGATGGTCATTACCTTGACCATATCTTCCCATTTTAAGATTTTCTGCAAGATGTTGGGAGCCCCAGACCATGCAGTAACAGAAGTTAGAGCAGCTTCCTAATGAGAGAGAGTTCTTCATGTGACGAGCAAACAGCAAAGAGGCCCAAATGTACCAATACTTGAAACCACTACTGCTCCTTGGCATGTCCCAARACAGCTCTTATGGTGGATAGATTTTTACCAACATGTTTATTATATTTCTTAGACCTTTGGAAAGGCCGCTTACCACCATGGCAAACATGGCTGCAAGTCCTCCCTGCACATAAAGAAACCCAACAAGCTTTTTGGTTGCTTAGAGATTATTTTTTGTTTTGTTTCATTTTTTAAAGCATAACTTGCCATAAAGTTTCCAAAATATTTTTCAATTGTCTCAGTTTTGACTCAAGACTCAAGTTAGTTTTTGAAAGTTACATTGATAATTCATTCACAGAATGGTTTTAATGTCTTTAAGAGAAAAAGCCAAGGCAGAAGTATAAAAATGCAGCAACCTGAAATGAGTATAGCTACACACAGTAGCCATTCCCTCATCCCTCAAATGAGGGCAAAATGCCCAACACACAACTAAGTGTGAAAATTGAACCCCCTCCTTATTCTTATTTTGTTCCATAAAATCTTATTCTTTTTTTTTTGCACAGCAATGAATATCAAATCAAATCATCAAATCAAATATCACTTCAATGCATCAGCAATCAGAACTGTGATATAAGTTTTTGTCTACTGTAACAGACAAGTTGTCATGTAAATTAAAATAAATTGAATTGTAACATATCCCAAAATGTAATAATGAGATAAAAATATTTAGGATAGAGCCATCTGAAATTGTTCCAACAGTTCATTCCATTGCAAATCTGAAATCTCAGTTTTTAAAATATAGTATTAAAAATAATTGTAGACCATAATTCTCCTATTTCACTTACTCATTTATTATGACGTTTTCTAAGTGATGAATGGGAAGAGAAATTATTCTCGATTACAGACTATTATTTATCTCGGAACAGTACTATCAGCTTGGAAACTCTCATTTCCGCCTCGGGCCGAGCGAAGGGAGCGCAGAGCGAGCGCGGTGCCTGCGGCACGTAGCGCGCACAGCCCTCGCGCACAGGCTGGAAACCAGCCTCGTGCAGAGCCCTGCGGCCACGCAAGTCACACCGAGACCCCGCTCTGGGCTCGGCAACACGTGGGGTCYCCTGACAGCCCCCTGCACAGCTCAGCACCAGTTATCCCGGTGCTCCGAGTTCGCCACGGAGGGCACGGCCCTGGGCTGTGCTGCCCACGACCAAGAGCCATGTCCCACGAGACTCTGCACATTTGCACACTCCAACTCCATACCTTTGTGCACTCCAACCCTACACCTCTGTACACTGACCCCTATACCTTATTACTCTAATAAGAGAGCCCTCATTGAATTTGAGGGCTCTACAGGAAGCCTAGTCATGTCTATGAGAACCTAATTAATCCCACTGCCCTTTATTCAAGCAGGCTCCACTCCAAAAAATTAAACTTTTAAACTTCAGAGCCTACCAGGACAATTAAGTTGTGTACTTTGCTTCTTTTCAGGTAAGACTTCCAGAAAAACAAASCAATACATTGCTGTAATAATTCAGTCTTTGTCTGAGGTTACTTTTATGTCAAATAGCAAAAGCCCTAATAGTAACAAATTGAAAATAAAGTAATTGAAACGCTGCAGTGACTGCATATACCACAGAAACGGTTCTTGTGGAAGTGTGGTCTAGATTTTAGGTCAGATTTTCAAATCTGAAAGGAATCATCCATTTATTTTATTAGTCAATGGTACCTCATTCTTTTCTACCTGACACATTCATACCTACCTCAGCACAGTCCCATCAGCAGTCAAATTAAGTTTTAAACTGGGGCACTGTTAAGCAGCCTGTCGCAAGGTATTTTTTCAAACAAGACGACTTGAGCCGTCTGCATCAGTATCGAACTCCCTAAAATAAAAGAGCCTGCACTTCCAGGAAGCTCTTTGCAGAAGTGTTGAACACCACGGATGCCCTTTCGTGGAAGCCACTGGAGTTCAGCACCTTTGAAGAAGGCAGTCTGCTCTTAATTAGGCCTGCATGGTGAATTTAAGATCCTAAGATATAAAATTATGAAAACATGCCATTTACATAACATAGACTTACTGAAGGGAGGAGGGGTGGCGAGAGAAAGAGTGGAACGAACAACAACAAAAACAGCAGAATCATATATCCAGAGAGAAATAAGGTGCCACACAGACTGAGAAGAATAAAATGCATCACAGATTTCAAAGTGCTATTTTTTCTTGTTGCAGATAAAATAACTTCATTTCATTAAAAAAAAGCTTTTTCCGAAGCATAAGAAATAAAATTACTGAAGCCTAAAATACCTTAACTGTAATTACAAATAACCCCAAACTACTGGTCTTTTTTCCCCCTGCTCTCAAAGCCATACAGTATCTTTGTGGAATTAAGGGTAAACTAGACAATGTTGTTACGCTTAAAAATACATACTGATAACATAAAAATGAAGACATAGATTCTTTCACCCAAGCTAATCTGAATAGTTTTAACTCTATTTAGTGCAGCATGTTGCCTTTAATTGCACAGAGAATATAACATGCCTAGCTTATAGTTTCTAACCAAGAGGCACAATTTCACTTGACCTTCAAAAGATAATATCTGAATTAATTTCTAATAATGTTGGCATCCTTTTCTGAACTGAGGTAAAAAGTCCTTTTCTTCCACCTAGAATTTTATTTATTTTCAGATTATTGCTCAAGAAAAGGAAAGTGATAAGCACGACTGTTTTCTTTTTCTTCCTTAATCTCCCCTTCTCCTGCGTGTCCTTTTTCCTTTGTTCTCTGTCGAGCTTTCTCATATTCTTACTTCCATCTGCTAGGAAAAGGCTGTCTCCAGTCAAGTATTCGCAGCCCTGCTATTGCAGATCATGTACGTACCATTTTATTTCTAACATTCTTATAAACTCTTCCTTGCCTAATTGAATGCATGAAGAATATTTTTCCGGCTTCTAATAAAAAGAGCAGAGCCCCGTAGCCTGCACTGACAGCCCCAGAGCTCAGGTTCTGCAGCAAGAGGCTAACCCACCTAAACCTACAGGCTTTCATTGTTGCTCTTTCGCCTTTGTTCCAAACCTCGGTGCCAATACTTTTTTCCTAATATGTGTACTGTAAAAGTAGACTATTCTGCAAAAGTCTGATCTTAATAAAACCACTTGCACGCTTGTCATGTTTTTCTTAGTAGAATCTTTCATTTATGCAGTCTGGAAAACTGCATTTACTTTTAGAGAAGGAACTAACTCTTGTTCTTTTCATTTGTGCAAGTAGTTCAGTCAACTTTGTTGGGGTAAAAAGACATGATTTTGACCAAACCATATATAAATGTGTTTCTGATTACTTGTGAAACTCTGAATAAGCTTGGGGTTGTGTTTTTCTTTCCTTTTTCTTTTCTTTTTTTTTTTTTTTTTTTTTTAAGGTTTAAATTATGCAGTGTACCTAAAATGATAATTTTATTACAACTGTCTTTAATAACATGAGACATTTTACTGGCAATTTTTAAATCAAATTCCCAGTGAATCAAAGAACAGTTGACTAGCACAAGCCTAAAAAAGTGGATGCGGTAAAACTATATAGCATTAAAAAAGGAAGCATGCTAATTGCAATTTATCAGGAAAATCATGCACTTTCTTATCCCTTCACTTACCTGTTCAAGTATTTAAGAATACATATATGTATATGTGTGTGTGTGTGTGTGTATAAGCAGTAAAGCAGTATCAGAAAAAAAAAAAAAAAAAAAAACAGACTAAAAGATAAAATAAGAGTTGCTTCTAATTGCAAAAAAGTTATACTATGTTAAAATGTACAACAGAGGGAACTAGTAGTTGCAGAGAGGGGAAAGATTATTCCCAAAGTCAGAATACAATCTTAGAGAAGCAAAGACCAAAGAGAACAGCTTGCAGTCACAGTCAAACTCATTAAGTTTCTTCCATCGTAATTTCTAAGAGATAGAGACAAAAATGTCTTAAGAATTGAACAAAGTAAATACCATATGATTTAAATAAGGAGTATATCTCTAAGCATGTCTTTTAATAAACATTTATTATGTGCTTAGAAAGACTGTTTATATATAACTTTGATGTATACTTTCCCTGTATCTCTGCATCAGGACATGGAAATTAACTGCTGACTTTGAGAACAACACAAGAATTTTATTGACGTGAATTACATTATTCTGTACAATGCAAAAGTTTAAATTAGGACTAGCTTTCATAATGCAAAAATATTTCTTTGAAGCTCCAATTTAACAAAAGCTTTTTTTTTTTTTTTTTTTTTTAAGTACATACAATGGAACTGTCTGTTAAAAGAAAGACAGCATTTAAAAGCTGACTGGATGTGCATGATGGCATTTCTTCTGTTAAATTCAGTAGATTTCATACACAAACCACAGTATTTCATTTTATATTAGCTCCTTAGCAACTAAAATGCATCAGATCCTTCCTTTGCCATTGGTTTTGTCTAGTGCAGGCCCAAACATACCCAATGCAACCAGTCATCTGATAATTAAAGTGTGCTGTTAGACATACCATTGTTTTCTAATCATTTTAATGAACATAACTGCAAACTGAGGACACTATTTTCAAAAAAATACAAGGCTCCAGATTATTTTTCCAATGCTCCAATTCTTTAAAAAAATAAAAATGCATGTTATTTTATTTCTTGCAAGATCAACAAAAATGAATAAGGAAGGAAAACTAGCTTCTCTTCCTATTCCTTGACAGACTTTACAACTTTGAAATTTGCAATAGACTCAGATCCCCCAAATCTACCTGCTACAAAGGTCCTGATTCCACAAGTCTTGCATCTTTTTCCTCCCCCTTGAGCTGCAGCCAGATTACTAATATACTGCATCATACCACATCTGTCAAGCCACTTCTCATCACTGTTTTGGGTTTGAGCTTTTTTTACTTATTTCTTTTCTTCATCTGGCCTCTCCTGGGCTTGTAAAACCATTCCCTTTTTTGTGTTTTTGGCTATACTTGGCTGTAGATGGTACTTCAAAAGGCTTTTACTTACATGTTACTGATTCAGGCAATATCCAAAATGCGCATCATTCTTTGGAAAGTTTGGGCATCTGCTGACATGGATGCCAATTTGTGAATGTGGTACAACTAAAGATTAACAAAACCAGTAAAATTTCAGAGAGCAGAATTTGGTTTACATTTTGACCTCTTTGGAAACCTTTGCATTTTCAGAGAAGTTATCTATTATTTTGCTATTTTATCCAACCAACTTGCATAATACAGTCCTTATTTTAATGACACAATATATGAAGACTTAACTGTGGGTSAAAAATTACTCTTGCAATGAGTTTAATGCATTTCCCCAAATCTCCAAAGCTTTAATTGCTCTATTTCCTTCTAATCATAAGCAAGTCCGATGCTGAGTCATGATACACTGCCATACATAATAAAGGGCCCATGCATATAACACATAAGGAAATCAAATTCCTTTTTGATCCATGTCAGAAAGACAGTGATATATCATAGAGTGGCATTGATACGATACTCCAAATATCTACAGCAATCAGCTAAAATTGTAACATTTCAGAGGCCTCACCAACCTACACTGTTATCTGTGTGGTCTGTTAACATTATAGGTACTCACACTCACAAGCAAAGCCATCGGTTCTGCAGCTGCCGTGTCCCCATCATACGGATTCAAAACGCTGGGTGGTCAAGGTCTCCGGATGCAGCACGCCATGAATCTGGGATCTGGTTCTGCAGGACAGGACACAGGACTGGTCACTTGCACATTTCTGTTAGGTCACAGAAGACTTAAAGCCAAAGCCACTATTTAAAGATTAGGTGTACCCCTTTTCAGGGAATCAAGGATTTATACATTATGCATATGTATTTTTCTAAGCACACCTYGCAAAGTAAAGTTAGATAAGAGGACGTTCAATAAGCATTCATATAATCCACACTAAATATAATTTCACTTTCTGTACAAGTGAAAGTTCAAAGCAGATTTCCATGAAATTTCATGCAAACAGTTCCATAATTTAATTCAAGCTTATTTCACGCCATAGATATTTTGTTTCTCCATGAAATCTGGTGGCATGGTTGTTTATCGTAAGGGAATGTACAGAGGTGTGAAAACATCTTTTATTATTGTAATGCAAAGCAATATCAGCATTCAAGTAACAAGGCAGCTAGCTTTAAGCTTTCCTTCTCCTTTAACACAATGCAAACTAAAGCTGGAGCAATTGCTCTGCACGCAGTGATTATGGTGCTGCCCGTGTCCTTCCAGGGTCAATTCAACTCACCAGCCAAGCAGAGAATTTTACTGTCCGTCACCAGGTTATTTTTCTGCCAAGGTGCTGATTTCAAATGACCTGAGCCAGCACCAAACCTGGAGCAAAAAACCAGAATGGCGAGAGCACACGGCCACAGCGGGAGACGGGCAGAGGCTGGCAGGGCCCAGGGACCTGCTACCAACCTCCCCGGCAGCGCTGTGCCCGGCGAGGCCGCGCGCGGGCCGAGGTGCTGGCCAGCAGCGCGCCACGGAGCTGGCCCTCCAGCGGGATCCAAAGCCAACGTCCCCCGTGAGTCACCCGGGACTCTCCGGAGGCTGAAGGGGCTGTTACCATTCCGACCAGCTCCACACGGGCCACCAGAGCGGTACCCAGGCACTGATCAAAGATTTCTTACAGGAGACGTCTGACTTTCTGGCTTGCTGCCATAGTCGAGTCCCTCCTCAGACTGTCTTTGGTACTGGTTGCTATACCTCAGAAAGATCATATACTGGGTTTGGAGCATCTTTCAAAAATATCTCATTAAATTTTCAAGAGCTGAAACTGSTAAGCAAACAAATGAAATAGATTGTATATTACTTAGATTATTAAAATATAATTAAATTTTATAATAAAGTATGAAATAAGTATATATGTAGTATATACTGTATATAAATATAAAAATAATAATAGGCACATCTTTTTCTTGCTGCAATCACTTTTATTACAAAGGGGAGGAAAAGCCTTTACTTCTATTTAAGTACACAAAATAATTATCTTCACAAATGTGCAAGTCTTGACCAAAAAGAGAATTTCAAAAATCTGAACAGAGAAATCCTCCTTAGGGACAAATATAACCAGATCAAAAACTAATTAACACTTTTTTCCCCCCCCCGTAAGATGTCTTAGACACCATTCAGAGTCTGACAGGGAAATTCGTAGGTACCCCCTCATTTTTACAAACACATATAGCAAACAAAGCCCTTCTCGTGTTAGCATGCATGGTAATGCACACATGCTGCACAAGGGCCAACGGGGCTACATAATGACAGCAGTTGATTTCTGAGAGCTACTGGGTGCCTTCCCCCTCCATCCCTACGGACGAGAGGCGACTACACACCACCAACTAGGGACCAGCTCCAGCCATCCGTGTGAAGCATCACRGACAGCAGGAACAACGCAAAGCCCCAAACCTCTGCAGGAAACGGGGGTGGCAACGAGGGCAGCGCCGTGTCCATGTCCAGACCGCTCCGCGGGGCTCCGGCACATGCAGGCAGGAGGAGCCACAAGGCCAAATCCCCTCAAATCTGGTACCCAGAGCAAGGGGGTGGCAGTAAGGTTCCTCGCATGCACACRCGGCAGGATCTCTGAGATTATAAAGCAACAACACAATTTACTTACAAGGCAAGTGGCTTGGCTCGGGCACYGGATCAGGGCAGAGCAGCAGACTCAAACTTGCAATTGCAGACTGAAGTTGGGCAGCATTTATAATATTAGCATTAAATCAGACCATTCTGTCATAACCTGCACTCCAGCCTGCACCCAAATCTTGCTTCCTGCCTCCTCCTTTCTCCAGATACCTCAAATGATTTTATCATTATTTTTCTATTATCAAATTCTAGTCAACTGAGGCACAGAGACTTCAAAGGCAGTTTTCCCATCCCAGCAGCATCGACAAATATGCAGCTGCTATCATCTTTTTTTTAAAACTTCAAATTAAATAAATTTATTCCTAAAGGTAAATAACGTATTTTTTCAAAACCATCACCTGCCTATGTCAAGTACCACTTGATTAAAGTATTTTCCAGACAAGTTGCTACTTTTCTTCAAATCCTCAAGTTTATATTTAAAGATAAATCACACACTCAGCTCTGCAAGAACTGCAAAGGTTCAACGAGGCTCCATGGCAGAATCTGAGCATAAAATAACTAGCAAATAAGCTCAAACATTAAAATATAGGCTGCATTATTCAACTATAACAGCCCAGGACTTCCATGTGACACAACGGTGCACGTATTAAATGACCACGGCGTTCACTAGCTGAGCATCCACCTGCACCACTGTCTGGTGCTGCAATTTCCCAAGCTGAAACACGTCTAGAGACCAGCCACTAGTGTAACTAACACAACCTTGCTAGCCTTTCTTGTACTTGGTAGATTGAGTACCATTTATAAACCCACAGGATGAGTTTGACAAGYGCAGACCCATATGAAGGCCACAACAGCAACCTATGTCCGTTAGTAAAAGGAAACAGCTAAGTCCCATGTCTAGAAGTAAAGACCAACTCCTGGTTCAAAAATCTACGGTTTGGGAAACCAGCATTTCCCAAAATGGGCATCCTGGCATTCTACTCTCACCCCAAGTATACTTAAAAACTAACTGTTATGAGGCTATAAGATACAAAATTTATGTTACTCTGAGAGTTGCTGGATAACATCCATTTCGGGATGGCCTCACCTTGCTGGGTGTTCAAAGCACACACTATCACTTATATCGATATTTCAGTGTTGAAGCCCTGCAGCTCAATGAAAACAACCATCTCTGACAGCAGCACCAAGGAAATGTCCTGCCCAAGGACTTGTTAAAAAGTATATTTTGTTGAACTGGCAAGCAAAAGATTCCCAGCGAGCAATTTATGCAATAAGAAAAGCTACTTTGACGTTACTTGCCTTGATGTGCAACACGGCTCAGCCTTGGCTGGAACCAGTTCCAAACATAACAGATTTCTTCTGCTTTCACTATCATTTTAGCTGGTTACTTGCTCAAAACCATTTGCCACTTACACCTTGGTTATGTGGAACTATTTCTGCTTCTTGTCTGAACAACTAGTTCTATAGTTGGGAAAGCTGTTCCTGGTCATAAAAAAAAAAATCAAAAACGACCCATATACAAAATTATCAATTCATCATGGGAAAAGTAAACATTTTGCAGAAGAGCCACATGACAGCCATTGTTACAGATGGGCATCCTCACAAATATCTGTGTTAATTTAAGATATTTGCTTTCTGTAAGTATCCTCTGAGATAAAATCTCATTTAACCACATTTTTAAAGTTAAAAAAGGGGGAGGGAAGGAAAAATCAGCTTTGATCTTTGCCTTTTTTTTGTTCCATTTAACCACTTCTGGTATGCTGTTATTGCATTCATTCCTCCCTCTGTGTCATTTCATATTGTAGTATTCTTCACTTGTCACTTTTTTTACCTTATTTATCTGTCCCTTTTGCTGGAATTCAGCCAAAAGATATCAGCAAAAACTTTTTTTGAAGTCAAAGTATTAGATAATAAGAAATTTAGGATAGAAATCAAACTTCTCTAATGAATAATTTATGCTAAAATAATATCATCCAAGCAAAATGGTACTTATGGCGAGTTACCTGCTATGGGCAGTTTCTTCTAACAGCCAGTCRGGTTAGGTAAAATATTGTGGATATTGCCAAAAGGAATAAGTATTTATGCTTGACACAGCAAAAGCAAGCAAGCATTTTTTATTATTTTTTTCCTTCTTTCTCTCTCTCTCTTCACATCTGCCAGGAGCGAGGTCTTAGCACTCTGAATTGTCCACAATTAAGCATAACATAAAATGGGTTGTGTTACTGTTCCGTGGAAGGCAGCTGAAATTCCCAGAGAGGCTGCAGGTTTTCAGCAGGCTGATCTGAGAGCAGGGAAGGAGCCATAGCTGTTTCCCCGACAGGTCAGCCGCGGGCTGCCGGGCACCCAGCGCCGGGCCGCACCGTGCGGCTCGGGGACAGCCAGCTGCCGCGCGGCCTCTCCCCGTCCTCAAGTTTCACGCGCTTACGGACAAAAATAATTAATTTAGATGCGTGGAGCGACTACCATAACAAAAAACAGGTTAATGAAGCGTTTATAGCAGTTTCGTGACACRTGGAGTGAAAATCCTCAAACACAACAGCAGAGAAAGCCCAGCGAGTCTCCCGACATTGCCTCCGCAGACGTCTCTGACTGGGGAAGCACGCAGGGCCAGAAAGGGCCTCAGGCCTCTTGCGCTGCCAGAGAAAAGAGATGGGATACTTGGGGCCTCGTGAGGGGTCAAAAAACCTTCTTCCTCTCCTCTAATAAAGACAGGGGCTCAAATTCACAGCCACAAATCTCTCTATTACGCACGACACCGAAAACATACCTGAGCAGCACGTGGTTGTTTGGCTGTAGTGCCCGGCACCCCCRCGGAGCCGCACAGAGCCCCGCTGCGGCCCCACAGAGCCCYGCTGCGGCCCCACAGAGCCCCACAGAGCCCCGCTGCGGCCCCACAGAGCCCACGCGGCACCCGCCCAGGCCGCGTGCACGAGGCTGAGCGGCACTTGCGGGCACTCATGTCTGGCTGGCGGAGCCAGGGCCACGTGGGGCTCCTCGCGGCGGCGGAGGCCGCCTGGCGCAGGGSCTTCCTTCCCCACACCGCACTTCACCTCTTCCAAAAGCCCAGGCCCAGAGATGCATAAATGGAGAGAGGGGTCGCTGCCTGTTGCCYGGGCCAGGGGCACTGCCCCGCTCAGGCCAGCTGTGCCCACACTCCCAGCTTCTCCTGGCATCAGATTATGCGCCCACCACCGCCGTGCTGGGGGGCCACGAGCCGTCAGACAGAGCACCCCCGCCCCCCAAAATACAACACCGCAAGCTTCCCAGGGAGCAATCCCCAGGAGCAATCCCAAGCGGCCAGGCCAGGCGCTGGGACGAKGCCGAGGCAGCGAGCGTGCCAGGCTGGCGGGAGCCAACAAGGGCAGCCGCACCATGGGCAAAGACAGGGTGCAGCCCGAAGGGGCGACAAACAAGGCACCCAAAACAATCCTCCTGCCCTCGAGGCCACCGCCTGCAACCTTATTATCAAAAGTAAAATGAACTTTTTCAGGTTGCCCAGAGTACTTGCTGTACATGCTCGATTCTTCACCACTGCACAGGTAGCACTGAAGACCACAGCTACAAAGCTCTTTTTCCTTCAAGTAACTAGAATAATAAAACACACCCAGACTTGACTATTTAAGTCAAAAGGATAAGATCCAATCCAACGCTCACTTCACCATCTTATTCTGCTTTGCTTACTCTAACAACAAAAAAGGGAGGTCAACACTGCGAAGGAATCTAGCATGGGGCAGATCATCAAAAACAAARTTTCTGTCCATTTTAGAAACTGGCACTCTTCCCAAACAGAAACACAATTATTTTTCGAAGAGAGCGCTCTCCCCTGAACTTGCTGCCGCTTCCTTGTCCTTGCAGYGCATTTACCATCTCTTACACAGCAGCAAAGTTCACAACAGCCCGCAAGGGAAATACCTGGGAGGCAGGAAGGCCCAAGCAGGCAGCGGGCCCTTGGCTAGTGCAGAAGAGCAGCGACGGCAGCGCTGCGCTCGACCAGGGAAGCGCGTAGCAACCCTGCTGCACGCAGCCCTGCTGCACGCAGCGCTCATCCCTCCGGGCTCGCGTCTCGGGATCGCTGGCCTAATTTCTCGTAATCAGATTGGGACGACATGGATGTATTTGGGGCACATTTAAACTCTAGTTTCTCCTTACCCTATCTCTCATATCAGTATCATTAAGAGAGAGAAAAATCCCCCACAGACCTCAGAAATGGACGTTTMTTGCAAAGAGAGCCAACTACGAGGTTTATCGAGGTTTACCAGCAGAGCATCTGTGGGCACCAGCCTCTGGCGAGTGGGATGAAGCATGTCCTGCCGAGGGACTTGCTTCCAGCGTGCATCTCTGTCCAGCAGTTGCCACAGGAATTTGCACACATCTGAGACCCATCAGAAAAAAAAATTCTGTCTGAGTATATAAACCCTAATAATCTCTGCCCTGATTTAATATCTTTAGTAGTAGGCTTTCCTGTATTGCTTTTACCTTTTGGAGGTCAGATTTTAGTTCTTAGGAGGTCAGAACTGTTCCACATATGAAACTACAGTCAATCACAATTTCATCATTTTATTTCAATTTTAGATTTACTCCCCTGGCTTTTGCCAGCAGACAGATGAGGCTGTGAGCATGATGTGCCACAGCCTCCACCATACCGTCTCCGTACCTATACATCAGAATGTCATCGCCCTCGGCTCTGCTACATACATCTCCTATTTGTAGCCCTCGTGGGTGGCAAGAGGATCCTTTCGCAAAAGATTTCATCCCACGCAGTATATTCATCTCTCTGCTGGTGTTCAGAGTGTGATTTGGTAGCTGCTTTTTTTTACCAGTAATACTTGGCACTGAGTACAGAGAATATTCTTTTCCTTCTAACTAGGCTTCATAACATTTACTCAAGCACAGGCATTTGTTGCAGCTCTCTCTACCACTTCATTTTAATTGCTCAGACATATGTCAATGTAGAACGTCCTCCACATTGCTATGGAGAAGCATTTCCAACTTTCTAGAGCTGAGTTTAGCAACGTCACCCTCTCTTTCTATCCTCCATAGYCACTGTTATTTTTGAGTTACTCTTCAATACAGGATGCTTGAGAGGCTGAATCACTTTTCTCTGTTTCCAAGGCTGGGATATCTGGAAGCATCCCAGGCTTTCAAAAACATCTCTGCTTTCTTTCAGAAGTTTCAGAAGCAAACCATTGTGTAATTTGAATTTGGTTTCATTTAATTTGAGGCTACTGTACAAATCAGTTGCTGCAGTTTTAATGACTCCTTTCCACTATTACTTGAAATCTCCATCTATGTGAAGTTGTCTTKGGCATTCTGGATGCAAATTACACTATCTCAAGGCATTATTTTGTACATACTGTATCACATCAACTGAGCTCTTCTCCTGCAGTCTTTTTCCTTCTCTTGAACAAAGCTAAAAAATTCTTGTTTGTGGATTCCCTTTTTTTAAATTGTGAGCTGTTGCTTTGTTGCTATAGCCCAAGCAATAAAAACCAAGTCATTATTGCCATCACGTCACCTGCACGCTTTATGGCTGCAAAGTCACTCTCTCTAAGCAGCTTGCTTTCTTGKATCCAATTTCATTTTTGCTCTCTGCATTTGATCCAGTTTCATTTTTCCTCAAAGTTTGCAGGAGACGTTGGAAAAAAATTCCATAGAGGCTGATCCGACCCCATTCTTCATTTTCACAAATTGGTTCATTAGCTTTGGGCAGCCTAACAACACTGAGTTTAGTTAACATGGACTTTAGCCTTCTCCTTTGCTAACTTGCATCTTTCATCCTTTTCCCCTTTAACTACCACCAATTAATTCCTCGTTTAAGGATTACCACACAGGTCTGCCAAACCCCACAGCACAGCAGTCTCCTGAACCACTTCCCCAGTTTCTTGGGATGCAGCTTTCCAAGGCTGGTCTCCTTATTCTCATACTTTATATATCCTCAAAAGTTGACTCCTTATGACGTCATACTCCAGAGTACAACAAGATCAGCCAAAGAGGACAGAAATTGGTGTTTAACCCACCCTTACCCCGGCAAGCACTCTTCAAGAACATGATTCTCCAAAGCTCCTCCTATGCACGTCGGTGCCACACCATGCAGGGCTCACAGCCTCTTCCCCCACAGCCTCGGGGCTCTCAGCAGAACTGGAAGCAAAAGCCATCRGTTCCTACCAAAAACCTCTGAGAGGTAGAAGGCAGAAGGGAGGCCGATTCATGGGGGAACCAACAATTCCTGTGAACGTTCTCTATCTTGTAAGCTCATTTACAGACTCTGTTTCTTACTGTGAAATCAACTATAAGTTTTCTCAAGTTTCATCACACTCATCACAACTMGCAGCTAAGTGCAGCTAACTGGCCCTGGCACCTCCAGCACTCAAAGCTGGCTATTTTTTAGCTAATTCTTGCCATCAATTCACAGGGCTTTGAAGCCTTCTGAAAGTCTGCAGTACAACCAGGCAATGCATAAGCACATACCTGAGCATCCACAAGCATGCCATGCAGCTCACAGTAGACAAGCTGCTTTATGGTGATTTTTCCTCAGTGTCTCCCTCCATCACAGAGCTCAGAGAGGCAGAGCCCATCAGAGCCATCCCTTAGGGCCCGCACTGTGGACGTGCAGCAAGGGAATGCCTCCTGCTTCACCTTTCACCAGAGAGCAGGGCTGCTGTGTTGCCTCCGGCCAGCGGGGCTTGCCATCGCAACATTTGTGCCCATGATCCCTTCATTTCACCCTCTGAGCTCTGGAGCAAACACAATGCATGGAAAACCTAAACAGGCCAAGCAGACACCATATGCTTTTTGTGGTCTCTCCAGCTGTCCCTTCACTCTTTGGAGCAGTGGGGCTGGTGAAAGCAGCAAGGCCCAGAACAAGAGAGCTCACTACAAGGGATCCACACCGGTGCCCTGAGAAAGAAAAGGCTCCTTGGGGCCTGGCAGCACATTGATAGTTGCATGAGGGAAGTCATCACGCATCTAACTTTCGAGCTGTCACATGGAAAGTAAAGATGTTTTAAAGCTAGTTCCAAGGTGTGAAACTAAAGCGTTTATTGCTGCACGTGTTAGCTCTGGGTTTGCAAAAACACTGCTACTTTATTTCCCTGTTTTTCTTCACGTCCTTTCACTTGCCTTTGAAGCATAACACATCTTGGCTTGAGGATGCAGATCCTCAAGGAATAACCAGGGTGATTAGATCCAGGAAATTCACRAGCTTGTTTCTCCCGGCTGTACGCAGAGGGATACAAAACCCTTCTCCTTCAGGCCACAACATTCCTCCAGAACTCCTCTCCTCACCTTCACCTTATCCACAGACAAATAATTTTTATCTTAGGCTTTAAAATGATCCAATCACCTGTGTCTCATTCCCAAAGACCCAACTGGTCTGGAAGAGACATGAGAACAGTTGTTTTCTAAGAGTGAGTTCTCTAAGAATAATCTCTCTCATCCTACCTTGGGATTTACCTTACTCAACTGAGTAACAGCGAGGCAGTAACCAAGCTCTGAGGGCACTTAAAAGCACTCTGCAAAGCAAGGACCCCAACCACTGTTCGCTGACCAAGGAGGGCTGCACGTGCAGGTTTGCTGCCCTGGGCTCCCTGGCAGCTGAGGGGAACCACTCACCCTCATGTCAACAGCGAAACAGGCCATGAGGACTGAATATTTTAAACATCTGGTAAACAAAGGGAGCTTTTTAGTCTTTTGACAGCACAGAAAATAGTGGCATTTTTCAAGGTGCAGCTAAGTGGTGAGCTCGCTCTCTCTCTCTCTATACTTGAGGCAAAATCAACAGGACATCGTACATAACTACCAACTGGTGTGGTCTGGCAGATTTTATACAGGCAGAGTGACCAGTGAAACCAGTGCAGGATTGGGCCAAGGCCTGCAGAATTCATTCAAGAGAAGGCTGCAGACAGAACCGCAATCCTGGAATTCAGCTTTTTGGACCAGGGCAGAACAGATATTCCAAAATTAAATTTAAAGAAATCCACATAGACACTATTATAGACACCATAGACATGGTTACAACAACCTCAACAGACTCATTGGGAAACAATTTATCAGATGCAGTGTTAATCCATCCACAGTCACCATTGCAACTGGGAAGAAAGAAGATAGAAATGCCGTTTATGAGGAAATAAAATCAAACATTTTATTGTGATAAGACCAAATCACGTCAAATGCCATCAGATGACCAGAGACGTGCTCTCCTGGYTGAAAAACAACTTTAAAATAAATTAGGTTCAAAAAAGCTTATTTGCATCCCCATGTCTCTCATGAAAGCGGAGAAAACAGTCCCCGAACACCAGACTGATTTCTGCATGTATGTTTTCCCTGTGCCTGTTCATGGTGTACACCTGGCCTGCCCAGGGCACTCAGCTGGGTGACACCACATGGGTGCAGAGCACCAAGAAGATCGCCGAGGCGCTGTWGAGATGCCAAGACGAGGTGCCTGAACGAGCAGGAGGGTTAAGGAAAAAGCCGGAAACGTGTCCAGGCTTACCAGGGACCCACAGTTATACCAGAAGACTCTTGGTTGGACAATAAGTCTCATCAGAAAAAAATGAAGTCCTTCAGCTTCTCACCAGCCTGAACCAGAACACAGCTGTGCAAGCCCCAGGTGGGACAGGGCCACCGAGCTTGCCCGCAGCCTGGAGAAGGTGCCTGTTCTGGATCCAGCTCCTGGATCTCACTCTCACACCATCCTTCATCACCCTCCTAAGGCAAAACTGCCACCTTCAGTGTTTCCGCACCAAGGCTCCTCTTCTGGGAAGAAAGTCACACCAAGGAAAGGCACCTTTGGGGCCCCAGGCAGAGGGCGCTCCCCATTCCCATTTGGGTGCTCCAGGGAACAGTGCCCTCATCCCTATGACCAGTGCTAATAGGGGAGTCAAACCCTCTCCTGGCCCATTTGGAGCTCCAGCCTGCAGTCTGCTGAAGAAAAGGCAGTTGTTAAAGTGTGTGCCAGCTCCAAAGCTTGACCCCCACCACCATGAGCACATGGGGAAGTTGCAGGATTTCTAAAGCCATTTTCTCCTTCTTCTACGTGATGTCTCTTGAGATCTCAGTGCTAGTTGCAGATTCAGTCTAACACTGGTACCTGTGTTACTCGCATGTCAGTTTTTATTTTGTACGAATTATGCGTAAAAGAGGAAAGGCTTTTCAGTGAGTAATAAAAAGAACACATTTTTTCACTTACACAGGTGCAACTTGTTTCTGTTTAGCAGGACACTGCCTGAATTAAAGCAAGAGCATGAAATGTCACTTCAGCAAGGTCTTGAAAAATTTACAATTAAAGTTACTACTGAAAAGTAACTTGGGTTTGCCTCTAATTGAGGAAAGAGGAAAAGGAGGGAGAAAAATGAAAACAGCTTTTTGAAAATCCTCATTTCCTCAAAGCAATGAAAAAATGTATTTGTTGTTAAGTAAATTACACTAAAATATTTAATTATATGCAATTTTCAATAATATAATAATTTGCAGAAGCTTCCAGGCCTGGCAGTTATTTGGACAGCTGTCAATCACAGCGTCTCACAGCTACCCTACCGTGTCAGCCATCAGCTAACCCACACTTTCCCAGGGACGTCTTAGCATGGCATCTTTGTTCTGTTTTCAGATAAACAGATCCAATTTCTCAACAAACAGACTGCTACAGTCCTTTTGATAACAATGTAATAATTCAAAACAAATGATTCTAGGCTTTGATGATAGCACTTTTATGGGTCATGAAGAAATCCTCCCACCAACATCTGTTTGATTTTATCTACTTGAACTTTATCCTCCAGTTGAAGATTTATAAGCTGAAATCATCCCAGCCTATTAAAGTCAGACTAATGTTAAAGCACTAACACAGAGAATGAAAGTGCATTTCACAGTCATCTACCTTTTGAAACCCTGCCGTGAGGAAAAGATATCAAAAGTTTGGGAGATGTTTAAATATGCTGGAATTCTGCATTCTGCACAAAGCCCTGGATGACTGCAAGATTAAGGCATCTAACTGCTGCATTACAGTGGGGGCAAGTTATTTACAGAACCACTATTTAGAAAGACAACATGAAAAATACAGATGTTGTTTACATTTAAAGACTGTTTTCTTAGCAAAAACCACTATGGGTGATGGAAATTCACTCCAGATTTGTCCCCCCCTCCTCTCTCAATTTCCGCATACACTGTAAAAAAAAGGARAAAAAAAAAAGAGCATGACAGCACAGTTATTAGAATCACTTGTTACTTATTAACTGGATAGCAACATTTAGTCAGGATGCTTTACTAAAGCAGAAAAATAGAATTTTAGCCAAAATTCTAAAATATTACTTTTTAGAGCATGTTTTATACTTGCTACCTTAAAACAGGCACATTTCTATGGAAGGCAGCCAAAAAAAAAAAAAGGAAGATTTAGTGTCACTTCACAGTCACACGTCACAAAGAAGAAAATAATATTCATTTTTTGAACAGTGACACTTTTGCAAAGCTCTGCCTTCAGAGCTTGTTTTCAGGAGAACTCCTTTGGAATAGACATGCTGCTGTACTGAAGATGAGMCTTTTTAAAAAACCTAAAATATAGTGCCAACTAATATACATACTATATACAGCATAAATACACACCACAACTTTGATTTAGACACAAAAACATTGATCTYGACTATTTGCAAAAGGAGAAAACTAAGGTTGTACCTTGGATACCTCATTTGGGACATAAATACGAACAGGTTACTATTCGGAGCTGTATTTGCACAAAGCTTGACCTCCTGTCYTCAAATATGTTTATGTATTTATACACCCCTGCACAACTGCCAGACACTCCGTGTATGAAACAGCTCAAACCGCTTTACACATGCTAAAACTATTTTACTACAGTAGGAAGAGATGACCCTGCAGATTAGGTGATGCCCTTATCACCACTAACGTATACAGTACAACTGGCAACCACGCTTGCGCGCTACAAACAAACTGCTTGCAAGGATCTCCGCCGCGCCGCTCACCCTCCTTCCTGCTGCCCCAACCGCATTGCTCGCGGAGCAAAACCCCCAAKGAAGCAGTAAGCGCAGGTTATCTGGGAAAGCAAACGCCGCCGCGCTCCGAGCCCGCGGGCTCCCGCCGTGCCAGCCCCCCTGTGCCACCCCTCTCGGGCAGCCTTGGCAAAGGAGAGCATCAGATTTTGGTCTGAAACTCTCTTTTTTTTTTCTTTTTTTTTTTTTTTTTTTTTTTTTTTTTTTTCCCTTTAGTATGTGGAAAATGAGGAGCATGCTCTCTCAAAAATAAAAAAAGAAAAAAAGGAAAAAGACAGGGAAGCATGTTGGATAGGCACACTTAAAGCTCAGCGGGGGCATAGCAAAGGGTAACAAAGCCAAGGGGGAGACCAAAACCCCTGCATACCTTCGCCTTGACTCTGCCTGCCGTATGACATTTACCAGATGAGTATATGTAAAGTACTCTGTAATTAAGTTCATCTGATCACAATAACTTTAATGAAACTTCAAAAAACGATGTCAAAACTCAGAAGCCAGAATAATTTGTATTTATCCTGAAGAGATGAGCACGTTGCCAGGGCAAAGACAAGCAGGCCGGGGCTCAGCAGGAGCCAAGCCCAGCAGCTGAGCGGGTTGGGTGCTGCGTTTCGGGGGCGACCCGCGCTTTGCTCCGCTCCGAGACCCTGTCGGCAGCGGCTCCCTCAGCCTCGGCACGGCCGGGAGCTGCTCCTGCAGCCAGAGTGCCCCACGCACAGGGGCAAAGGGGCAGGTGAAGGGGCAAGGCCGAAGGGGCAGGTGAACGTCCCGCTCCTCGCGTGGCGCGGGGCTCTGCTGGCCCGCATGTGCTGAGCAGAGGGGAACAGGGAACAGCCCTCGGCCCTCACCGCGAAGCGCAGGGGCTTCCCGGGAGGAACAAAYGGAGAGACCAGCGTCTCTCAGCAGAACATCCAAAAACAACAAACCCCAAAAGCTGCACGCTAATCTTCGCCGAGAGAGCAAACTAAAATTAAAACACTCCTCTAAAGCATCAACACATGTGCAGACTAGAAATTCCTCTTTTTGAAATCCCCAAATCAAATTGCATGCTTTTCCTTTTTTCCCCCCAYGTTTTTTAACGGAGCACCTCAAGCCTTGCTCTTAGAGCACGGAACACTGGGATGGAGCTGGAATGAAGCACCACCCCAGGAGGAGAGCCTGGCACCGCTCCCGCCAAGGCCGGGAAGGGCAGCGCGGGGCAGAAGGGCCCGTGTAGCCACTGCCACCATCTTCTCCCTCGACACGGCGCTGCCTTCGCAGCTCGGTAATCCAGGGCCAAGCTGCCTTCCCAGGGCGAGCTCCRCCGGCAGCTTCCTGTGCCTGAGGGGCCGCGCGGTCAGCGCCACAGGGAAAGGCCGCGGACGCCGCTTCAGCAGCACCGCGCCAGGAAGCACAAAAATACCATTAAGCAGTTCGGATTGTTATATCCAAAATCTGAAACTGAATCTATCATCAGCTGTGCTAACAGCGTGCTTTCTGCCAAGTTGCCACGGGTAACAGAAATGCATGATGACAGCAATAAATAACTTTAATGACTGCTGATAGTATCATGAAAAGAGCCCTGTGATACACTGACATCATTTAGCAGTTTACTAGCCATTATTAAATGGTGTATCATGCCTCAGCTTGTCAGCTAATCATAGCAAATACCACGTGTATACATACATTTTTATCCATCTCTGTATGTGTGTGTAAACTATAGATCCACTGCACGATATATAGTTTATTCAATTTATTCYCACTTAAGTTAATTTAAGATACAAGCACACCAGCAGAGCAACYATCTGATTCTGCGCAAAAAGGGCACCTTCTGGAGGAAAAGGGATCTCTCTGCTGCCCTCAAGAGCTCGAGCTCATCCTGCAACCAAGCGATCTAGAACCCRGCACCAGGTCTGTCACGGGCATCTGCCACCCGGGGAAAACTGTTCTCTGGCCTTTCTGCAAGTTGTGAGATCACCATCCCTACAAACACCCTGCTATCGCTTTCAAGTGAGAGAAAAGGGCTTTACATTAGAGTTTGGCATGCCCCCCATTATTACTTCCAACCCAGGCAAACGTTTTAAGCTAATACCACTAAAGCAACAGACATTATCAAAACAAGCTTGGACATTACATATACATCGCATGCAGGTTTTCATTTTCTTATGTAATAAAACACTGAATTCACTCTTTGTATCAAGCATGTTTAAGCRTTCCTTGAGGAGGAGAAAGAACACTGTCTGTAGGCAGGACATTTAGGTTTTCACATTCACTATCCACATTAAAGTTAAACTTATTCCTACATGCTAAAAATCAGTGTTTCAAACTCCACTTTAAATCACCTTGAGTCACCAGAAACACAAAGAAAACAGTAGGCTTTAAAATATGGCTGGAGCCCTTTAAGGAGTGACATTTAGGAATATATATTGAGGCTGGAAGGACTTTGGAAAGATGACATAAAGACTTGTGGATGCACAACAGATCAGGCATTTACATCTGCCTCCTTAACTCACATGTCACTCTCTCACCCACCACGTGATGTGCACTTCAACATGATTAAGCCCAGCGGGGTTACACATAATCAAATATGTTTGTCAGGCAAAAAGATACGTTTCCTTCTCCCCCTGGAGCAAGTGCTCCTCGTGGGTTATGTATATTGCAATACTTGCAGGCAAGCACGAGGGCTGTTTGCTAACAGCTTCGAGTTCTGACACATCACTAGAATGGGCCGGGGATCAGTCCAAAAGACAAGTTGAAATGTTATAGGTGCACTTTACATTAGAATTATTGTTTTTAGCCTTCTTCCAAGTTTTAAAAAGACAAGTTCTGTTATCTGTGCAAGATTCAATGCAATCAACAACTATTAATAAGCACAGTCTATATGCAAAGGCATCATATACTACATTCACTGTCACCTTATATATTTAAAAAAGCACTTTCCCATTTAAGTGGCCTGCATAAACATCATGTAGAAATTGCAATAGTATTGCAGAAATAGAGAGGTTTTTTGCACTGTACTTCACCCCAAGCTGAAGCGGCTGAAGTGCAAAGAATGAATGCCCCAAAAGGTGAGACCTCATTCCTGACAAATCCCAAAGACCACAACAGGATGGTCGCTGGTGCTAAGGTCAGCAGGGAGGGAAGGGTGCAGGGAGGGGACCCTCCTCACGGCAAGTTACATCGTCTCCATAACTAGTTTCTATAAAAAGGCGGCAAGCCGCCGCTCTGTTTTTGATAAAGCCTCTGGTACATTACGGAAGGATTTACAGCTACCAAGATTATGAGGTGGCAGGAGTCAGATCCATTTCCACACCTCTTCTGAAGGGCCATTTGATGTAGAGGACGCAAAGCCCACGGGCTCTCATTTGATACTTCTCAGCCTGAAGAGCCCCTCCGAACCAAAGGAAAATGGAGTTTGCTGAGCAGCAGCATCCCCGCGAGGAACCCGGMACACCGCCGCTCCGCAAAGGCCCGTTCTGTAGCACCGAGAATTTGCCTTCCCTCAGATTAAGCTGTTTGCGGAGTCATAAGATGCCTCCGATTCTCAGCCCAGAGACCATAACCTCCGCAGTGCCCTCCCTGCCACCCTGCTTCAGAGGGCGGCGCACCCCGCGCAGAAATTGGGTAGCGCTGGCAAACAGCGCGACAACTGCAACATAACCCAGGAGGGGAAAGTAAACAACCCTTCAGCCATCCCAATTATTGGAGCCACGTGGGCATTTAACATGCTGCGGCTTCCTCGGGCCGTGGAGGACATAAATTAGTGCATTAAGTGATAACAATTAATGAATTTCAGCAGCCGGCTATCGGCACAAGTAACATAGCCGAGAATAAATCAGTCAGTGGTAAGAAAGAAACCTGTTGCTCTGGGTGACCTGGCACACGCGGCCTCTCCTCAGGCCCGCTCCAAAGGAAAATCACCTCCCAGAGACACACAGGGAGGGAATTTCCTTTTGCATTCCCCTGTCTTCCAGGCACCTGTCTCCCAGGCGGATCCCACACCTTTCCCAGAGCAGCAGGAATCACACGCTCCCCTACCTGCTTCTCCCACCAGCTCCCAGCTCCGGCCCAAGCAGGGAAGCTTGGCTCTCACATTTACCAGAGCCAGTTAAGTCTGGTCGTTTCGCTAGTTATTACATACAGCTTCTTTAACAGCTCGCTCTCTCCTGCGTGCAGATAAAAACCTGCTCCGCTTATCAGTAGACCGCTGAACAAAGCTTACAAAATGTGGAAAAAAATGCAAGACAATCAGAAATCAGATCATTATTTTTAAATCGTTATGAGTATGAACAGAMAAACATAGTGCAGAAACTCATTTTGAAAGTGAAATGCTTTCAAAACACCACTTCGGAAATAGATTGCTCTCCTACTAATTTTACGCCAAAGTGATAACATTTTTGATAAGAGCTCAAAATGTTAGAAAAGTGATTTAACAGAGTTGGGACTTCAACTAGCTGCTTTCCTTGGCTTAAAAGCAAAGAGTTCTGGTAAAAAGAAAAAAGAAAATAAAAACCTCCCACACAAGATTGTCAACAATCACTATAGATTTTACACTATTTAAATACAATCAGATACATTTAACAAATCTGAATCAACTTGATCAGCTGCAGATCATTTTCCCAAATTACAGCTTCTTTCCTTTCCAGTCAGRTGTGATAGAAAACAAGAAAAATGTTTAAAACAGTGTTAAAAAGGTGATGAAAAACAGATTTTTGTGATTCTGCAGGAAAGGAAACGCGTGTGAACAGCACATTGCAAGGAAATGCTGCTCCCTGGAAAGTCCATCAGTGAGCAGACCAGAAAGCGATACGCCCAGAAACCATTAAAGCACTAACATCTACCGCAAGCCGACCCAAATACAGCRGTCTGCAGTTCCGCCTCTGGTCAGACCAAAATCCCTGAGAGCCCCCCGATTTCCTCTTTGGATTTAAGGGCAGGGAATTAGAGCTCGCTGCTTCGTGTCCCCAGCGGCACGGGGCTCCGCGCGGGCACTGGGGCAGGGCTGCCCGGGGACAGAGCGCCCGCGTGCCGCCTGCCGCCCCKCACCGCGTGGTGCCGGCGCCCATTYCGCACCCAAAGACAGGCACGGGCGGCACGGTAACCTGAACCACCACGGGCACCGCCTGCGCCGGCCGCGCGGGAGCCGCTCGGAGCGCGGCCCWGGGAGCCCTCCTGGACGAGGCTTGATGCAGCAAAGGGAGCAGCCTTCGGAGCCTCCTCTGCCCGGGCGAGGCAGAATCGCGCCCCCGATCCATGTCACCCCAGACACAGCCACCCCGTCCCAATTCAGCTCCTCCGAGGTCGCTCTGCTAGAAACCCCCAGAATCCTCAGGAATCCACGCTGTGAGGCGGCTTTGCGCTGGCTCTTTTGGGGAATTAGGGGGCTGAAACCTCGGGAAGAACTAAAGGTGTTCTTCCCTAAGAGGGCACAGCAAACCCTGCTCCTCTAGRGGCCAGAGGAGATTCCTCGAGCAGAACACCGGGGGATCTCAGTTGTTCTGGGACTGCTCCACAGACAGGGGCCTGGTGCTGCCCAGGCACCTCGGCACAGCCCCTGCTCTCTTTTCAGAGCAAAAGCAAGCACTCATATACTTGGGAGGCAGCTGACGTGCCATGCTAGGACTATAAATGAGGAAATGAACCTAGAGAAACACAGATGACAAAAGAAATAAAGTTTACAAGAGAATAAAAAAAGGCAAGAGAGGAACTGTAAGGGTGGAAAGGAGCAGTTCCCTGAAACCCAAGTGCCATACGTGGCAGCTCCCAAACCCCTGTGAGGGCAGCTCCCACCTCAAGGGAGGTGGCAGGGGCTCCAGGCACCCCAGCTCCTGAACCTCCACACAAGGAGACTCCTCAAGGGTCTCATGGAAACCCAGAGGAGCTCTTAGCTCTTCCACATGCACCACACACAGCACCAAGTCCTCTGCTTCTCTAAATCTCAGCATCTAGGGTGGCACCTGCCTGGAATACCAACTGCTGCTCCCCGAAATCCCTTGCAAAACACACAGCTCCCTCAGCTCTCACAAGRAACAAAACAACCCTCAGCCCATTCCCATATCAAGGAGCTCTTGGGAGAGCCAACTTTTAGAGCAAGCACTGGAAACTGAATTGCGCCTGTTGAGGATGCASCCTCTCTCCACAGCCCCCTTGGGCTCGCTGCCGCGCTTTGGGAGGATATAGGCTGTGCCTACCTCAAACTGCACGTGCTCTGCCAGGAAACAGCAGGAACAACAAAAACACCTGCGGACTGCAACATTAAAATGTGTTACCCACACTAAGGTGACATGTTAGCAGTTGCAAAGAAAGCATTAAAATGTTTCACCAAATTAATAAGCCTGCATTTTCTGTAGCAATCGAGAAGGCAGTGATGGGAAAGGCAGGCAAAGAATAGACTGAATTCATGCAATTTATCACTAAAAAAACCTCTTCCATACATTTTTGATGCATTATTCCAAGCATTACCTTAGGAAGAATACCTGACCAGCATATTGCTCTGCATAGGTGAATTGCTTTTCTGCACATTTTCCTTAAGATTCTGGAGCTCCTGGATTATGTTTTGTAAATCAGTTAGCTTCCTAGCCAGAGATTAAGGTAAATTCTGCTAAGGACTAAAAGTTGACTTAGAGCATTAAGAAGGATTAATGTTTAGCTGTGGTGAAGCTGGAGTACTAGGTTAGCATGTTTACGCAGTGCTGTAGATCACAATTAATCCAAAATTAGTATAAAAGATCAACAGCAACTGCTCTTGCATGCCAGCTCGGCTTAGTCCTAAAATCAAGACGTACTTTGGGGGCAATCTGTGTGCAAAGTTGCCATGCATCTGTCCTAATAGGTTTAAAGCTTTCCAAGGAATCCATGCATTTTAAATGTTTGGCTTCTTTGCCCTCTGCTTTGAGAAAATAAATGTAGAAGTCAGTCCTCTAGACACTTCTGCTTTTTATCTGTGTCACAGATCCGTCAGAATAGATTGGTGCTGGCAATGAACAAAAGCAAATACAATTTCCTGTCTTACAAAGAAGGCGCACTTAAAATATGTACTTTTCGTTCATCATCAAGGATTAATAAAAATAACAGAAATTTCCAGGCAGAAAGTATTCATGTTGCATAAAAAGACAGTAAAAGTATATGTATACATATACGTCCAGTTGCATTTATATACACACACAGACATATATATTACACTTACACAAAGTATATCTACCGTAATACATTTAAAGACACAGAGAGCCGATGTTAAACAAGCCAGCTGAGCTCCTTTTGACAAAAACATTTAACACCACTGTTTAGGAGAGATAAGTGTTTTTTTATTCCTTTTCCTGACTTCCAAAGTCAGCCTAAACGGTGACTCCTGGTTGCTGGCTTTGGCGGGAACCACCACATGGCCTTCSAAAGGGCAGCAGGGATTCAGCGCGGTCCGCGCCCCGCAGCCAAGCTCATCCTCCTGGCCAAGTGCAGGGCATTAAGGGCTCCCTTTCTTGGAGAGGGAGGGAGGGAGGGAGCTTTGGGCTGCTGCCAGCCCCTTCCTGAGCACGGTGCCCACCCCRGGGCTGTTTGTTAAGCAAGGTCCTGGTTGCTGAGGCCGGGCTCGCTGCACAAGCCGTGGCTGCTAGCAGCAGGAGCACGCGTGGGGATGGCAGCGGCTGTGCCTGTGATGGCGGCGACACTCGCAAAACTTGATGAAACTTAATTTTGTTTATTTATTCTTTTCTTGAGCRTGAGGTGGGGAGGCTTAGAAAGGCACACGCAAACAAATTGGGATCCCAAACTCAGAGGAAACCTACGTTGGTGCTACACGGCCTCTTGCAAGAAATTTAAAAATTCCCTTTTCTGGGGCTTGTCTCCAAGAGACACACAGGGCTTCCTGTTATGTGACTGCTCATGCCCCCAAGCAAAGTTTTGAAAAAGAAGATAGACTCAAGCATAACCCGACACAGCCGCTAAAGCACTTGGAACAGCTCACGATGGGTTCTGGCAGATTCTGCAGAGTGAATCTTACAGACTTTTTATATATATAACACATATATATATATATATATATATATATACACATGCACACACATCACCCTTTACCCCTGGATCAGCCCAGTAGCTCAGCCCCTCTCTAACCCTTCCCCTGCACGCGTGGGGAGAGGTTGTGCCCTTCCATTTCCACGCAGCAGGCAGGTTCTCCCTTCACTCCCGCTCCGGCTGAATCCCGCGGCACAGGGGGCCGGGACGCGGCCGCACACCAAGCTCACAGCTCGCTGTGCAGCTCGGTTAGCAGCAGCAGCACCAAACGCCACGGCACGAGAGCCTCGGGGCTGCGTGCTGGTGCCCCGGGACACRCACCGCCCCAGGGGTTCTGACGGCACCGACGCAGCTGCAGTCAGGGCACGGGCACCGCCGGTGTCACCCACATTCACACTTACCGCTGCACCGCACGGCCCTGGCTTGCGGCGTCCTCACGCTCAGGCACTACCTTCTTCCCCAGCAAAGGCAAGTTACACAGCCCTGCAAAGCTTTTGAAAGCTCTCATAAGCAGAGGCCAGAGGCAAAATCAACCTTTTTTCAGGAGGCAACGTGGTCTTAGCCAGGCTGCTCCTCAGCCACAGCAAGGCAGACACGTGCATGTGTCCCAGCTTTCCTCGCCTCGTGCCCCAGCTTCCCCAAACAGGCAGGGATTTGCAGCACCTGCTGCCACCCAGAGCACCTGAACGAGATGCACCTGAGCTGAGGCGCTGCCGGCTACCTAGTCGCAGCCTGTGGCCTCAAAGAGAGCTCGTCTTGCTGGTAGAGTCTACATACACCAACGAGGACCCTTCATCTCAGGTGTTTACTATTTGCTTTGTGCTCCTGTAGCAGAGTTGCATAATCACAAGAAGCCCAACTCTGTCTCTTTTACAGGACCTTTTGTAAACAGAGTTTTAAAAAGTTTAAGTCACATTTTAAATACCTTTTCTTGATTACTGAGCTCTGTCTATATAATGAAAAATGTGTGTACACTCTTGCCTGTAAGAGCTGGGGAGGTTACTGAAGAAAAAAGAAAAAAACAAAAAAAAAAAAGGAAAAAAACCAACCACACCACCACCACACACACAGGACAGTTCAGGTTTTCCGCAAAATCCTCTACAAGCAGCAGAGGAATTAGACCATGCCCAATCCACAGAGCATTCCTCTACACGTTACAAGAAAAATTGCTTTCCAGTTAGTCAAAACATTAAAAAACTCCAGTTCTCCCAAAAAGCAAGTGCTGTCCTGATTTTCCTCAGTATTTTCCTCCTGCAGCAAGCGCTTTGCAATGTAGCAAACCAGACTGTTTCCCATTATGCAAGTGTGCGCTCCAGCTTTTCTGCGCTGACATTCCCACGCATAACTTATCCTAAGGACTTCCGCAAGCACAACTGCAGCAGCCATGGCAAGGAAATACAATAGGAAACGCAATAAAAATCAAGCAGCAAAACCTTAATACCAGCTACAGTACCTGTGAYATCTAGGGCAGAGCTCCTTCAGAGGCTTCCCACGGCTGGGCTGAGGACCTAGGCCTGGGCTTCCAGACTGAGAGAGACTGAGAAGTGAATCGAAGCTCCACCAGCTTTTATCCAGGTGGATATAGAACAAACCACTATTTTTTGCCTTTTTTTTTAATGGCCTATGTTTGAACAGGAATAACCAAGAAACTGCCACGCTGGCCTACTTGAGTTTCTCCTTGGCCAATTACAAGACAACAAAAGCAGCAAATCACAAGTATATATCACAAGTACTAATGACTGGAACATATGTTTGGAGCAAATGTAAATATTCCAGCCTCTGAATGAGCAAAGCTCTTAAGCACAGGCTTAATTTTATCTCTCCTCAATAAATCATTTTTAAGCATGTACCTAAATATAAGCCCCCGTTTTACTCCCATTAATACTAATAGGCCTTAAACATATGCTTAAAATTAAACACGTACTCACATGCTTTGCTGAACCTGACCCTGAGACACCATGATTATGTGATTGGTAAAGTACTGAAGATAGATTATTGGACCCTGTAAAATTGTACGTGGCTCACAAAATTAATCAAGTCTAAGTAGAGGATGGGAGCCATTTGGGGTGGATAGACCCATCCCCAGAGCAGATTACACTAGCAGCATTTTCCTCCTGCGACTGAGGAGACGGCAAATGGGTGCCCCGCAGCAAGACCATGCAGAAACACCGCACAGCTCCAGTGCAGGGACTGAGCAAGGGCAGGTAGGGGCTGTGGTCCAGCTCGCCTCCCAGCTGCTGCTGCTGCCTCCTGCTTTTCAAACTGGGCTGCTGAGCACGCGACTTGGGCGGGTTCAGGGCCTGAGATTCCCAAACAAGGGCATTTCTGCCTGTGCTGATCCAAAGCATCTCTTCTTTCTATACAAAAYATGTCTTTCATGTCATGTAGATACACATATACACAGCCTAAACCAACTGGCTGTAGTTCCATTCATTGTTGCTCTTTTTGTGAAAATTACTACGTTTTTTAATGGAAGAAAGATGAAAGGAAATGTTCCTTCAGCTTACAAATTTCTTCCATTTACAAAATGTAGATTATCAAAAATTCAAAAAAGGCAAAACCAGGAACTAAAAACATATAAACTGCAAAAAAAAAATCCTAGCAAAATTTCTACCTGTACATTAACTCCAGGCATTTCCCTCCCCAGAATGACTTGTGTTTTACCTGTAGAAGCTGCTTACCTCACCAAGTGCCCTGCAGAAAGCTGTCATGATGCTCTGCTTAACTGCTGCCATCTTATGTATTGGAGCTCCATTTGGTGCATCAAGAACATCAATATTTCCAGCACCTCCGTATTCATCTATCTCCCCCCATCCAAAAAAAAAAAAAAAAAAAAAAAAAGAGCAGAAAAAGCAAAATGGCCCCAAACTCGTTAAAGAGCCTGTGAAAGGCAGAGCAGGGCAGCACCCCTGCCACAGGGTGCCCAGAGCCCTCTGCACAAGGAACTATCACATCACCAGCCCACAGGTATGCCAAAAATCTTCCTGCATATTTTAAACTCTTTTAAAGGTACTTGCTACCCTGAGCAGGGAAAACGCAAAACCTCTATGTCTAAATGCCCTTCCCGGAGCAGGTGTCTCTGCTTCACTGCATGGGCTCAAAGGCACCAGCTTGACTTAGAAGTTTTTCAGAAGGAAAACCAGCCAAAACAAAAAATCTAGCACCTCCTGAAACAATCTCCAAAATTGTTTTTCCAGCCTAAAAAGTGCTTCTGCATATTTTTACATGGTTTGTGTCAGTGTATTTCCTGCTGAATAACCTGTGCTTTTACCAGCATTTTAAAACACATAAAATGCTTGACTTTTCTGTTGACATAATTCACAGACTGACTAACACAGAAGAAAACAGCCTAATTCCACAAGTTATTTGGCATTTGAAACRCTCATTGATTTCTGACACTCACACTAACGACAGGCAAGGGCTCAATCTGCTCTTGTGCAATTACAGTCACTTACTACTCATTTACCTCAGAAGGCTGGCATTTCCATTTCAAAAGCCAAAATGCAAGCTGGCTCAAAACCTTCCTGCAGCAGGGCCCACTTAGTCCTGTCTGCCAGTGAGAGCCTTCCAGGACTCTGCGAGATAACGGACCTCAAGTCATGACCACAGAACTGAGATCACACCACATGTTGAGGTTCTGCATAGGCCACYTCTACAAGGTTTGCCATTAAGTGTTTTTTGTTTTTTTTCCAGGACCAAATCATCTCTTTGTACTGCTGTGGTTTGTTTTTCACATATTTGTTCAATTTTACAAATAAAATAATTTTCATAGGAGTTTTGCCTCTAAACCTGTTTTACCCTGGAGTTCAAGTATTGTCCCCTCCTTCATGGTGACGGGAATGATGTTGTGCAGTGAGAAATATGTCAGAGAGGCAAAATCACTAATGTCAGATGTGAAAGAAACTAAGTCTACATCACCTGTGTCACAGGGTAACCTGATGTCTTCTAAAAGGACTGCAGTCTCTTCTCACACTCCCCAATTAGCAACAAGAGGAGGGAGTCAAGTACCCGTTCCAGAAGCAATGCTGAAAAGTCAGCAAGCAGATGCATTCCAAGCTGCAATAGTCTATGAAACCCAGGGAAACAGAAACAGTTTATTAATTCAAAACTTGTTTTAGGTACGAAAGTGAGGTACGTGGGCTGAGACAGGTGTAGATGCCTAAGGGCACCTCTGTGCTGCTCTGCCCCGAGCTGGTGTCCTGCTTAAAATGGCTGGTGCCACTCAAGACATCAAAAGTGACAAGAGAAATATTTGCCCCTGCTTTGTTTTGTTGTTCTCTCTTTAGTCTGAAAAATATGGCTTAATTCTAAGCCAGTGAAAAACATCTGTGACAATTTTGTATAAATCTGTGTCAAGTTTATTCCATCAACATAAAAAGCTAGATTGGATGCATTGCTAAACTATATATATAAATATACATATAAAATATATATTATATATATACATAAAATATTATATATATTATATATTTTTATATATATAAATATATATATTTTTTTTTTCAGGTCTTACTCCTCTTCCTGCTACACTTCATGAAGTTTTTCTAATAACTAAATGGGAGGTTATGCAAAACTTAGTTCAATTCTTAAAGTATTTCTATTGAAAAAGAATCCTTTTTGCACTTGTCCTATATTGAGATTAGTGGGATTGGTACATAGAGATGTGAAAAATTGACAGCAGATTAATTAAGCCTTTTAAATTTGGAGTGGAGTTTTTAGTATTTGATTTGATTATTAGCAGTTTATAAAGGGGTTGCAGCAAAAAGCACATGAAAAGCCAGGCTTTTAAAAACCTATCCAAAAATTTGAGAAATCAGAGGGAGATTTTTCTCAGTAATCTCTCAATAAATGTGTGCTGTCATGAGCACATCCTGTGCATCTGTCAGTGCATTTGTTTCAAAATTTCATTTTTTAGGGTATTTCTCTAGACAATAAAACTGAAAAAAAAAATCATTGCAGTCTTTGGCAAAAGTTCTTAAATAACACATTAAAATTTCTTCAGTTATGTCCTTATCAGCTTAAAAAGAACCCAAGAAAACCAGYATTGAAACAAGGAGACCTTGTGTTATGAATGAAGGCCGGTAAACTGATTCCTTTTTAGACAAAGCTGAAAAACATCTCTTTAGTTGTGGCACAACAGAACCTGCTCTAATCACATACAGATGATGGGAATTTGTCTAATGTTTTATGGTGAATCGTTGATGAGGCCTGCAGAAGGAAAATTTGTAGAAATAAAATCACCTTGACAGTAAAGCACCAGGGTCAAAAAGCAAAGTAAAGTCAGTGTTCTTAGCTTTAATAAAAACAGTATGATCTGTCATCAACACAGCATTTTTACACTCTTGGACAATGCACTCTGGGAGCTCCTGCTGGGTTTCATTTGATTTTCACCAACCCCAACAAAGGACGGCTTATGGCTGGTAATTCATTATGACAGCAGAGAAGCTATAAAAATACACATGTTTAGATCCCTGTAAATAAACAGCCCACACTGCTATTTTCAGCACAAAAGCTGTTAGCCGGGCTGGGTAAAACTCACTGATAAACTATAAAGCGGATCTGCTTGAGGTTTTTTCAGCTGCGAATCTGATTTTTGAATTTATTATTTAGCTTCTTGGAGTTAATCTGCCTGCTGTACTAGAGGGCTGTTGGAGGCACATTTTGCGGTAAGAGGGTTCGCGAAGTGCAAAGAGGTATTGTTAAATACCTGAAGGGCCTATACATACATTGCATCACTGTCTAAATACTGACTGTGCAAGATCATAAGGCAAAACAAACAGCAGAGTAATTGAAAACATCTATGAAGTAGATAATCACAGAAGCGGGGTGATGGCCAAAGGGACTGAACAATTCACTCTTCAGCGCCTGATTTTACACTGCTCGTAGTCCAGTAAGAAAGAAAACTAGAAAGGAAAAGAAAAAAAGACGAGAAAACACAGAAAGAGGAAAATTAAGACAGCATTTCAACCCTAAGGTTCATGGGCAATGGGGAAGTAACCTAGGAACTAGCCCTAATCAGCACCTGGGGGAAACCTAAACAAAAGCAGTCTTAAAATACGCAAGTCTGAATTTTGAAAGTTGAAGTCATTGGCAAAATAACAGAGCTATCCTATCAGGTCACGTTACGTGAACACCATAGTTGTGTAGGAAAAYTGACTGTATCAATTTATTAGTGTCATGCACCCCCACTACTGCTCCAGCAAAGTGTAAGCAAACCCAGTGTCAGAAAGGAACTGTAAAAGGAACTATATAATTGCAGAGAAAGGTCTGTTAGAAAGACTTATGCTGTACTCAGGCAGATGCTTTGGGAATTCTCCATGTAAAATAGGTAGTACAGGTGCATGCACACACATCCCCCCATATATACACAAAGACTTGATAATTACTAGTTTTCTAAAACTATGAATAATCCCTTCTGTCATGATTTTGGAGYATGAACCTCATATATGCCCTCTCCCAAGTCAGCTGATAAGAGAATAAACAGTTTCCCGAATACCCAAGCAGTCCAACACCAGTGCGTTACCAACCCTTCGCTTTGCAAGGGCAGCAGCTACACCTTGACCTCAATCTGGACTTGTTGTCCACAAATTCATTCTCTGCAATTAAGCTACAATAACTTAATGCAACACAGACCTTAAAAATAAGGATTAGATTTATGGAGAAAAATAKAGAGATTTACCATTTCTTGAGGGAGTTTAGGGCAAACAGTGAAATGATGCAAAACTAATTGATCTTATTATACGAATTATACTCGTCGCCTGAGAAAGAAATTCTTCCTTATCAGGTTTCGAGTGCATCAGTTACAGGGGAACTTCCATTCTCCTCCCAGGCATTTGAGAAACACACCTAGYGGTGCTTTTCCTGAGGGAAAGCTGGGTTAATTTTCCCCAAACACACTCAAGTCCTCCGAAGCCCTGGCAAGATCGACCTCTGCAAGAGGTGTCCCACACAGCAGTACCACATGGCCCATTTACCCATCCGCTTTGCCACCAGCCCTGGGATTTTCCTCCCTGCCCTCTGAGCAGGGAGCAGAACCCTTGTACGCTAACGTGCCCCAGTTTCGGCTGCCTYCCTGGTTGCTGGAGATTCAGACTGCAGCTGCATACGTGCCTGTTCTGAGACACACAAGCGGCTCCTGCCAGCGGGAGCCAGAGCTGGGCGCTCCGCGTCACGCTCCCTCAAAAGCCCGGCTTTACTGAGTCTCCTGCGTATGCAGCAACTGCAGAAGTGAATGGCAAACAGCAGCCCAGCTAGCTTCAGCCCCGTGGTAATATATGCAACTGGCAATGAGTTCATGGGCAAAGATCGCCCCGAGAACTAGCACCGCACCAAGGGACAGCCTGGCCCAACAGGAGTCTCACCCCTGGCTTGACCAGAGCCAGGATTTCATTCACTATATATAAAAAGCAGGAGCAAAAGATGAGGGAAAAGATCTTACATAAATCATCTTGCAAATAGGAACGATGGCTTTTCTTTCAGTCCTCCTGGAAGGAAAAATGATTATGCTTTTTAGCTGTCAGAACAAAACGCTAAGGTAATTCATAAGGTATTACATTAACACATATAAACCAAAATGAAAAACAGCTCCAGAGTATGACCTTTCACTCCACCAAAAGCTGTAGCAAGTGTATTGCTGGCCAAATTAATACCCACTCTCCTAGGCAAATAAATTCAAAGCAGTGAGCCAGGCAGAGTCTACTCAGTGTGTGGGGAAACAAGAGCATCAGTCCTGAGAAGATATCAATTCTGGAAAGGCCTCAAGGCAGGAACTCAAAATACCAGTGTATAATACCGAAATATTTTTTAATTTTCTTCCAGGAAAAAATATTTTGGTGTCGTTATGGAGGAAAGGGGAATTTTAGAACATGCCTACACTGTGATCAGCAATTTTAGAATCAAGTCCAGGATTTTATTATCAGCACCCCAGATGTCAGCCTTCCAGGCATGAGGAATCCCACTGGTGCCTGCACCCTTGGGTACATGAAGCTAAAGGGGTCACAGAGATGTCTCAACTGGCAGAAGTAGTACAGTAAATGGAATGAAAATTCCAGGAAAAAGTTGTGATGTGCTTCCCAAAACAAATGTAGTCATATCCCATAAGAATTAAAGATAAATTAATTTTTAAAAGTACAACTATAATGAGAGAACTTTTGAATTCTTAAGGGAATAAATGGTGTAGCAAAATATCTCTGTTTTAAGTACAGTATACTGCATAATGCCATAGGAGCAGAGGAAGTATATTTACTATAGGGGAGACKGTCTGCTATAGCTCTTCAAAAGCAGATATTTAAAGTTTACTTTCACATGGGTTTTCACTTTTGACCTGCTCTTGACCTGGGTAATACTTGCAGACCAGTGAGTTTAAGAAGGCCTGGGATCTATTAAAAGAGTAGTAGCTTGACTTTTACTGACTAGCACGCTGATGCTTTAAAGTAAATGTTATGGTTTGTCACAGGAACCAATTTGGTTACCGTTTGTTCTTCCTGCCCCTGCCTGCTGATATTTTTTCAAGTGTTTTTCATTCTTTAAATTCTATAGAGAAACCTGCATGCTGTTATTTTAAACTTCTGTATCTTTCTTTTGAGTAGTTCATATTTAAGGGCTGGGCAGTCCACCCAAAGTTTAACCCGGGTGCCATTTGGTAGGACTTGAACTCTGCAGTGCACTGCCCGCCTTAGATCTTCCTTTCTGACCACTTAAGGATCACTGTGAGAGATCCCATTTCCCAGAGTTTAAAAGCATAAGTGGCTCCCACATTCACCTATGCCTGCCCTAGTCAGAAGGGAAGCAGAATGCTTTTCAGAAACACCTTCTAGAAGGGAGAAAAATAGTTTTGTCAACTGTTGAAATTTGTACTCTATTATTGGCTTATTTTTGTTATTTTGTGCATTTTCTCTTAGACTTTATGCAATAAAGGTTTTTGCTTTAGACTTTATGCAAAATAGGTTTTTGCTAGCTATGTCAAAAAGAATGGAGAAACTTAAAAACATCTGACCAGACAGGAACCAGATCCATCCCCCTAATTTTACAAAAGAGAATTTAGTTGTGCCCATCTTTAATTTGTTTGATAGTCGTTCTACATCGTAGATCAATATGCTAAAAAAAGATGCACCTTCTTTTCCCCTTAAAGATGCAAGATCTCAAAATCCATCCTGAGCAGCCAGGSTAAGTCTCAAACACACCTTGTGACCGGCTTGGGAGGCTCTGCATTTCCAGGGCAGGTGAAAATGCAGGAGCTCCTYGGCCTTCACCTGAGATGAGCCCAGGCCCCACATGCAAGCAGGGAGAGACTGCAGCAATGCTGAGGCTGAGCCCTCCTCYGCCTGCAAAGCAATCGCCTCCGCGGGCAGGAGTCCTGTAAATCCGCTCACTTGTACTTTTCCTGATGTCTCATTTTTATTTGCCTCGGAACAAAGGGCTTGTGTACCAGCAATGACTTATGTCCCCAAATGGTATCAACTGTGTAAGTTTATGTTCACAAAACTAATCACCCGCGGGCTCCCAGCTCCTGCCGGAGGGGAGGGAGCGCCAGCTGGGAGCTGCCTCTCCTGCTACTGCGAGGTTATTGGCTCCATTCCTCCCTGAATTATGGCTGATATTATAGGAAGGGGATTTTCTGTGGACTTTTCTCCAATATTGCAGAATCAGTCAAACAAAAGAAAAATCTCCAGGTTTTTGAAGTTATCTATATTGCACTTTTAAATAGCAGGGAAGCCAAACTCAAGAGGGTTTGTCTAAGGCAGAGCTGCTGACTAACTAGGAGAGCTGAAAAACTCAGCTAAGGAAACACTAACAACTCTGAAGAGTATTGAAGAAAATACCCTGCCACAGGCTGCAAATGCTTCAGAAATGAGAGGGGTGGCAACAAGYATGCCAGGGCTGAGCTGCTAAGCAGGAGGCGCCTGTGCCTCGTTCTCCTCACCTTCCTTGTTGCTTAAAGAACTTCGGATGCCGTCTCGCTTGCAGACTGGGCTCTAAGGTCTCGCTTCCATTTCTAAGGTGTAAGCTCAGGCTGCTCAGAGGCCTCTTTGGGTAATTTGTGCTTCACAGGCAAACAGTGCAGGCAAACTGCAGATCTGCAGAAAGGTCTCTGACATGGTATGCTTTGGGGGCCAGCAAAAAAAAAGTGCAAAAAAAGAATAACTAAAGAGGATTTTTCTCATGCCAGCTCTCATACTTACTAGTAATAAGCAGGACTCTTCTTTCACACAGTGGCAACATACAGGTCCATACTTATAAAGCTTTAGTGCAGGCTACTTTTTTTGTGCAAGACAAAGCATACGCAACTTGCAGATGGGCTAAGATGTATCCTGTCACATAAATGACTTGGTCTTGTTAAGGTAAAATGCATGAGGGGAATGTGCCCAGTTGAGGTAGAGACTGACAGCAGGTCAAAGAAATCCCACCCTATCCTGCTCTGTGTTCTGGGTATGTCAGGCAAGGTCTTGACTTTAGCTGCCTACTGCAAAGAGTTGTCTGCTCCACCGAGTAAGACCATTCACCTGGGTATGTTAAGAGTGTTCATTTACTGCAGGCAACACCAAGGCTACTGAAGGGAAATGCAAAAGCAAAACAAAATTCATGGCTCTCCTTAAAGAACAAATAACACCTGGAATATTGACATCTTCTCTTCAACCTCATAGTTAAGTGTTGGGAATGCTTGATTCAGTTTGGCTTRCAAAAGGCAGTTTGGAGAGACCGATCAGCAGAGTAATACCTAAAAATATGTATTGTCAATGTTTTTTTTTTTTTTCTCTTTTAATGAATAAAGGGGAAAAAAACTCACTGCTAGAATTTTCAGTTTTCCAAGCTGAAGTATTTTTGCCATTCAGACACTCAATCTATATAATCAAAAACAAGCCAAGTATTGCTGCAATTCATATTTCTGGAAAGCTACTAAACTTGTCAAAAAACTACCAAAAAGCTACCTTCAAAATAATTTGTGTGCACAATGATCCTAGTGTATAGCAATACCTAGCGTATTGTACTAGGAATAAGAAAGTAGAAAAAATCTTCCACACCAAAAGGACACAAACCAGAGTGGTTATTCCATTCCTGCACGTTTCCTGGCGTAAGGTGATTGCACACATACAAAGATCAATGACGGATAAATAGGGTCTCAGTGAATTATCGGCATGGCCATTGGTTTCTGGAATTTACCCTGATGCCAAGATTCAAATTCAAAGCTTAAAACCATTAAAAGAGTTGTGAATTTGTTAACGAGATCAGCTGGGATTGTGCCGTTGTGAGACTAACGCCCCAGAAAGACAGTATTTCATTTTCAGTAAATCAACACGCTAACAGGGCAAGGGGATGGGCTTGTGCAGCTGCAGCAGAGATGAACAGAAAGCCATAACATTTAATTCAACTCAATTATTTTGTCAACAAGGGCAAGTAGATTATTTTTCCTTAASCAAGTTAGTGTCAGAGCAGGTAGAAGAGGCTCCTGCTGCCTCAGCTGGTATATTTAAAACTGGAAGTTAACACAAGTCACAACATTTGGTTTTGAATCTCAATGTGTATTTCCAATTTTAGACTGTGATGGTGTTAACATCTTCAGCTTGGGCTCCTGTAATGCTAAGACTCAGTTGTAATGTTCAAGCCCAATAATTTGCACTTGTATTGGGATATGGTGTGTAAGCTAGCGCTGAAAAGTTAACAATTCACTCAAACTCTTACCCAGTCCAAACCCTGGCTGCAAACCTGAGGTGCAAGAGCACATTTTTTTTGCTGCTGCTGCTCCCCATCTCAGTCAGGAACTACCTATGAACAAAGCAAGTCAGATCCCTCAAATACATGCAAGCCAGGACCAGAAGCACAGAGCGAATTTTTAAATTGCTCCTACTGTAGCCCGTGAGCTCTTAGCACTGGAGAGGCGGCTCGGCCGCCCAGATCCCACTCCGGGCAGGCGGCGAGGGCGCCAGCGCTGCCAGGCTTCGGCACAAAGCTCCGGCACGAGGGACGCGCCGGCTCCTCGCCGCAGCCTAGAGCCGCATCGCAGCACCGACRCCTGCCGAGGCATCAACAGCAAAAATCTTGAATTCAGCAGAGTGACTTGAGGAGAAGGCTGGGAAATGGCAAATAAGCATTTTTTGCTGTTCCCTAGTTTGCCCAATTTTCCTAGACTCCGACTATACATTTTTAATAGACTCCATACTGCAGAAAAACGCCACTCCAAGGACAAAGCAGTCCACRTTTCTCAATGCACAAGACACCATTTGTCAAGACCATCTCCACGGAAAGACCAAGAGCGCTGCAGCTGACCAGCCCGGGCTCCACAAGTAACCTGGCTTAGAGGGAATGCGTGGGGAAAAGCAATGAGCAAGAAATTAGAGCAAAAGAAATACCCACCTTTTAAAATGAATCCAGAAAACTGGGAATTTAAAGGATTTGAGAGTCAAATGGACTTCCCGGATCAAAGTACTGAAAAGGGGATACAGAATCTGTAACCTTTAGGTAGCCAGTTCAAAATGCAGCTGAGGTCAGAAGGAACAAAAGGTTATCATCCTCTAATGACATTCACAAACTTAATTAAAGCCTCCATCAAACTTCTTCTGCCCAAGTGCACAACCCTAGCTCCCACTGGAGACAACGGCAAAACTCCTGTCGATGCAGCATGGAGCCGGCACCATGTCAATGACCAGAGATAAGGTTATTTTAAAAATGCTGAATACACTCCAGATGTAAGCAGATTCTGGATCTAGAAATGCATTTCACTTGCAATAAAATGAACTGTCTTGCTAGGAAGAGAAAGGGAAAACAAGCAAGAAGCTGAAAGGAAGCAAGGCCCAAACAGCCTTAATGAAAGGAAACAAATTGCCCGTAGAACCAAGACCATTGCCCAACAAGAACCATTTGGAGGACAGGAGAAATAAACCCTTGAGGAGCTAGTGACAATGCTGTTGTCAATTCTGGATGCGTTTTGGACACAAGCCCACAAAACACTTCTGCATTAGAGCCTCAGGTCCCATTTGCCTAGCAAAAGCTTTGCACCGAAACCACTTATGCTGCACATTCCGCCACAGGATCGTGATGAACACATCTCTGCACCCTCCTTCCTACTCACCATTCCAGTGTTCCGTGATTGTAACAAACTGAATGGGCTGCAAATAGGCCAAACAGAGGAAAGCTAGGAAGAAAAGAAAAAGAAAAAAAAAAAAAAAAATCAGTGGACGTACTGAATAAGTAGCTCGCTTGAGGACAAATAGAGTAGGACAGTAGTAGAATGTGGAATGAATCTGGACCCCTAAACCCCAGCCCTTTGGCAGAGTGGGTAGGAATGGGATAGGGTGGTGAAAATAAATTAGAAAAGAAAGAGACTATTACACAAACTAATAAATTGCAGGAGAAAATTTGTTAATTGGAGTTTTCACATAGGTCTGCRTGGGGAACCAAAGCTGCTTGGGGAATCCTGTCTGTTTCCCAATGAATTACCACATTTGCTCTTGAAGCACCTTGAAATTCTGCTTTAAGCAGTACCACAACAAGAGGAATGTGTGCAACAAGAATAGCAAAAGATCAAAAACTTKATTTTTAAAAAGTGTAAAATTTCAGCCTCCCATCCAGCTGAAGTTCCTCTTGCATGTCACAGGAAATCATCTCTCTCCTGCTCAGAGTTACCCTGTGTTGTTGGGATCTACCTCGGAACTCCTGTCATAGACTCAAATATCTCCTTAAAAGTTGGTAAGAGTTGGGCACACAGATTCATTGCATTTCATCCCTTTTGTGTAGTGTGAGCATTTTCYTGAGGAGAAATTTGAGTGTTCAAGATAAAAGAGTCTTTTACTAAATTAGGTTTGGGATTTATCCACCATAGAAGATCCCAATATCTTGGAATTTGCCCTGAACTGGAAAAAAAAACACATACACTTTAAATGTTTCTCTCCAATAACTCAACAATTAAAGAAAAATTTGCCAATCAAAATCTTCTTTTAACAAAGTCAAATCTAATTTTCTCCCTCCATTTTCTCTTTTAGAATCTGAAGATTCTATTTTACTAAATAGCAAAATACATAGGTAATAAATAAAATAACAAGCAATAACAAGTAGACAATATAAATAATAAGATAGAGTAATACATAGTAAAGAATATTTTTCCTCAGAAAAATTCTCAGAAGATAAGTATCTATTTTTGTAGAAAACTATCGCCTTGTTTGTGCATTAATGGAAAAATAAGTTCAAAGAATTGCACTAGTCTACTCTTAACCAGCTGTTCTTTCACAGTCCAACAAAACAATCCACACTGAAAAGAGTTTTGTTGCTAGAAACTTTGAAAATATGGAAAATGTAAACTAAAATATCTTTTTAATTATTTATTGATGTTAGAAACMAAAGTATGTGTTGTCATTTATATGCTGAAGTGTTTACAGAACTTGTCTTTCCTGAGCATCTGAAGGCCTCTTGAGAAAGCAATGGGGGGAAAGCAGAAAACAGGACTTCATTCCCAGCATTCCTTCCAGTTTGCTGCAGGAGATAACGCAGGCCTATTTGTGCAAAATCACACTGATTTTCAATAGTTCCCTACAGAAAYGACAGCTTATGGTGACATGAGACATCTGACAAGGGGATCTGCATCTTCCTGTGTGCTTTGGAAATGGATATGGAAGTTTGAAGGACTCGGGGGCTGAACCCGCTTCCGATTTACCGCCTTTGCAGAAGCTCCACGTCGCTTCTGTTGCCATTTGCCCTGTGCAATGCAGTAAGAAGTTGTGCAGCAGTCAATGAGGTGAAAAAGGATGAGAAATTCCTCAGATACAGATAAGATCCTACCATTTTTCTATGTGGGGAACCACTTCAGCTTTCTGCCTCCATCTCTCATCCCATTACAATCAGAGGATAACAACAATTTTGCCAGAGCACAAATTAGTCCCGGAAGAAAGAGGAAGTGCTGAGAAGACAAAAAGCTCCACACCTGGTCCGATGTGAAGCACTCCTGAGCAGCCACCAAGACTTGGTTCCTCYTGGTAGACGGGTCTCTCTTCTGGTGTCTTGCTGATCGGTCTCAGTCAGATCATTTATCAAACTAATTGTTTTGAAGACAAGCATTCTTAGGCAATCTGTTCCCTCTCCGTATTTCCCATTACGGTCATTGAAAGTTATGTGTGCAGATGAAAACGATAACAGGCCTCGAGTGCTCTCACAATATTCCCTCCTAAACAAACACCAGGAACTTCAGCAGCAAACAGAGCTCAGCTCAGCCCAAGCTGCTAATTCTGAGGAAGAAAACATTAACAAACAGCAATGCCAGGCAAGCGATTCCAGGCCGTTGTTTATCCAGAAAGTTTCAGTGATGATTGAACACTCAAACTCCAGAAATCAACATAGCTGCTGTACCCACAGTGCCAGCTGAAGACACATAGTGCCACTGTCACCGAGCCCTGCAAATACTCTCGGTACTCTCCATCCTTCTAATACTGTCAGACAAAAATGAATTTCACATCAACGGGTGCGAGTAACTGCTGAACTAAACCAATATACAGCTTACTCTGAGCTACCTGACTCTGAACATCTACTTTTCTCTTTCATCCCAGTAACATCCAAATACTTCAGCCAGATCAAAACCATACAAAGAGACACATAAAGAGTAAGCACAACTTGACTGTTGCACTCTTGACAACTTTAATGACCTTTCTCTATTATTACTGACTTCAGGATTGAATGGGAAAATAGTACCTCTCAGCACAATTCTGTACATAAGTCTATGTGCTAGATTCTGTATACTTTGTAATACATTAAAATGACAGGAAAAAGCTCTATGAAAAAAAGAAAAAAGAAGTATTTTAAGCTTCTACTTTCTACTTAACATCCACTGTCATCAATGAAAGGACTTCCACTAACTTCAGTGATCAGTGGGACAATATGGRGATATCAATATGTAAGAATAAGTATACAGGTAAAACAAATCTTTAGAAAGCTTGGGCACATCMATTTCACACCACCGCTGAGAAACATATTGCATATTTAGGTTGCTGTAGGCTCTCTCTTCTCTCCCCATTAGTGATAAAGCCCCATAAGTCATAGTGGAATTGTGAACCTTTTTTAACACAGGATGATTCAGGCATCTTGGTATACCCTATATCAGCTTTGACTTAACTTTCACACCACCCTCGAGTTGACATCTGCTCATGAAAGCTCTGTTCTGCTCAAACAAAAGCTGTAGGTCCCACCTGAATACTAGCAAACCTTCAGTGAGAGGTAAGAGTCAACATCTTCTCATTTGTACTGGTGTCTCCAYGTCACACTTGTTGTGGTGCCATTTACCTGCGGCCCCACTAAACTCTGCACCAAAAGTCCAGCCTGCTCTGAGGCAGCTACCACTTATTTTTCTGTCAGCCTTTTTATACCACCTATTTCACTGTTTGTGACAAGCAGTTTATTTTATACATCCAGAGAGGGATTTTCTTTCTTTCTTAGCTTCTTCCACAATATTTAGCACAGTAAGTTCCCAATGCTTCTTGGGAATTTCTAAACTTAAGATAGTAAAAATAATAATGAAAATAAAATGCTGGTCAGGAGTCCTCATAAATACTTGGAAACCAATTCTAAAATACAGTCTCTTAAATTTTTTCACACAGGACCAGACATGTCACAGGGGCATTCTGAAATATTTATAAGTTATTACAAAAAGATAAAAAAAAAAAAAAAGGAAAAGAAGCTGAAACCATCTCAAATGTTCCCATGCGTGTTTGAGTCGACTCAAAATTCTTAAGATTCTCCCAGAAAACAGTGTTCTACCAATGCAGGGTCATGGTCTTTGCCCTCCGCATTGCCCCAAGCATATTTACCATTATTATAAGACCTGTCATTCATCTCTTTAGATCTCTGGCAGAAAAAATGTTTAGCTATGTTATCTATTTAGACGATATCTTGATGCAGCAAGAAAGGCTCCCAAGCCTGTGTGCATCTGCCACAAAACATCTGCGGTTTTGTGCTGGTGATTTTGCGGCATTTTCAATAAAAACAGATAAGTTATTCTAACATCTTCTGGTAAAGACGTACTAAATGCATTGCACAAATACAGTGAATGCAAGATCTTAAACGTCCCTGCTGCAAGACAAAATCTGTGCAAAGTAGATATCTCGATACAATGCATCCATTGCACAAACAGTTTCTCAGTATTCCCAATTTACCAAAGAAATGGAAGTTTCTTATTTTAATTGTTTATTTTTTGAAGGCAGAAGCATTTTCTTTTTATATAGATGCGTGTAGCATTATCAAGCATGGGTATTCTAGGCGCTCCTGTAAAACACAACCACTGCACTAACCTGGTGAATGCAGGACCCCAGTCATGTTCAAGGCTGGATTTTCTCCAGCTCCACCTTCAGTCCCTTTGGCCACCTGACCGGTTACTCAGTTTCCCTAGCAAATGAGGTATGGAAAGGCAGTGTGCTGAGAACATGGATTCATTACTCCAATTTTACAGCTATACTTCACCCACTGAAAACACAGTTTGCATGAGAGATACAAAATAAAGAATAGTGATAATGACCAAGTTAAACATCTTTTTCAAAGTGAATTGAGTGCAGTGCTTTAGTCATAAAGTCCACACACAATTCTTAGTAGGTGTCCCCTTCTTGTTCCCTATTTTATCAGCTCATTTGCCCTTTCACCTGGAAGGAACCTCATGCCCACGAGAACAGCCTGGATCCATCTCTTGGACCTGAATCATCGGCACTAACTTTGTGACATTGCGCCTGCTGGCTCAGGGACTTCCATCCTGCAGTCCTTACCCCAAACCTAGCTACAGAACTACCACCAACCTGAAACGTGGCAAAGTCACACTCGGGGCTGCAGAAGCAGCACTTGGCAACGCTGCAGCCCGCTGACCAGACAAGCCTGGGTCTGCCCCACTAGACCCCACACACTCCACTACCCTGCTCGGCCTCTTGTTATCTCTGCAACAAAGACACACAGATGCACAAGCAGAGGAGGTGTACGGGCTTGGATGGACTGGTTGATTCTTCCTCCCTTGAAGACTGAAGAAGAGTGTAGAAGGAACAGGTTATACAGGGTTATAGGGTCCTAAGAAACATTGGGAGGGAAAGGAAGAGCTCACTACAGTTCTAGCTGGGAGAATATCCATCAGATACAAGATAAAAATGCAAAGATTATAAAAAGGCAAAAATTTAAAGGCAAAACAAAAAAAAAAAGTAGTGATTTAGATATAGTTAAAGTGTATCTTCTGAGCTAGTCCTTTGCCATTTTCTCAATCTTTGTAAAATTACGTGAGATCGGGACACTTCAAGGCACACTTCCATCCCATACATTCGTTCTAACCAAATTGCCCCTTTGCCTCAAAAGGCTTCAAAACAGGGCACCTTTTGTCAGCCTGATCTAGGAGCATAATTTCTAAGGGCTGGGTGTAAATCCTCCTCCGCGCAGGGGTCCGTAAGGGCGGGATGGGCAGCCCATTGAAGGCGCAGCGCCGCGCTAGCGCAGCTGGCAGGAGGAGCACACGCTGCTGCCTCTGGACTCCAGCGTTACGCTATCGCTCAGATGATGCAAGCTCGGGCTTGGAAGTGGGAGCTGGACTTCCTATTCCCCGTCCTGAGAGACGCAGAGCATCGCCGAGGTATCTGGTGAATCTCCAGGGATAAGGTTCAAGCCTTGTCACTACAAATCACCCTTTGCCGAGCAATTTGTGCGGCAGCTTATAACAGCAGTTAAACAAAGGAGTCATGGGGCCATCCTCCGGGCCGAGGGCAAGGCGGTTGCTACCAGGGAGAGGAGGCCGGGAGATAAAAGCAAAGCAAACATGCCGAAGTTAATAGGGCAGGAACGGCGCAAGCTCCCCGCGATGCGGGCTGTGTGGCAGGCAAAGCCGGAGCGTGGGCTACCAGGGGGGGATACGCGAGGGCACCGGCGCACAGCGGCCGCGCCGGCATCTGCCGCCCCAGTGCAGCGCTCGCCGGAGCAGGTGGGCTCCGCAGAGCGCTCTGCGGGAAGGACGCCGGCGCTCGCGGGGGCCCCGGGAGCGGCTTGCTGACACGCTTAACACAGCAACTGTAAATTGATTTGCACAGGGAAAGCTCTATTTATARCAGAAATGGAAAGTATTTATCACAGGTCGGGTTGCGCGCTGCTATAGTGATGCGATAACCATCAGCATTACRCAAGAAGAGATTTTGTCCTAAGGTCTTTAAAATGAAACCCTAGAAGCTGCCAAAAATCATGGTAAGAATTAAAAATTGATGCTTTGGAGAATGTTATTAAGAGGCTCCTGGGACACTTCCTAATTGCTTGGGGTATTTTTCAGAGCGCAGAATACAATTACACAGCACTTGTGACAGGCCCTCTGAAACTCAGCAGCTCCAAATCCAGTTCTGCAAAAGCAAGGAGGTGCTTGATGAGCTTTCACCACAGTAAACAAAACTAATCAAAAGCCAGAGCACTACAGATATGATTTACCTGCTTTTTCTTCTTTTTCTTTTGCCTTTGTCCTCCCTTGAAAGAATCCTTGTCTAGAGGAGCATCTCGTTTCTGGCAAACAGAGAGCCCTGCCACAAATCTCAGCGTGTTCTTCATGATTCACCAGGCACGCCTGGATAAAGCCAAGTGTCCACACGCTCAGAATGGCATTTTGCAGAATATGTGCAGATCAGGACAACTTAACCATACCAGCTGGTGACACCAATGACGAACACGACCTGCCGGCTCCGGCGAGCGGTGCAAGGGCGGCTCTGGAAGCGGCAGAGGAGCCAGGGTGGGCTGCGAGAGGCAGCACCAGCCTCACGGTGCTCACTGCCTGGCTCAGGGGCCTCACAAGATTTAAGTGCTCTGACTGCTGCCCAGCCAAGCCCCAACCAGCACCTTAATGCTCCCTTAGACAGATAGTCAGAGCCTCAGAGACGGGTGGGCCGGAGGCCTTGGATGGGCCGGACTGCACAGGTTACAGCAGCTATTCCCTGTCACTGCTTCCCGCTCCTCCGTGCACCACTCCACAGGAGGGATGCAGCTGTGGGTAAGGCAGGCAGCTTTCTGTGAAAAGCGGAATTTTTCCCCACTTGATCTCCAAGGATTTACTTGTGTGTGAAAAGGAGAGATCCCTCTGAGCCTGATGGAGTAAAATAAGCTAAAGGGAGTGGTTTCAATGTATGAAGAGGTTCCGAATGAAACGCGGTTCTGGCCAAGGCACCAGACACATGCTAGTGAAGGTATTTTTAGTAAATACTGAAATGGGAAGGAACAAGGCCAAAAAAGAGTTGCTGAATATTCCCTCTTCCCTTAGCTGATTATAAAGCGCTGAAACTAGGGGAGGGTGGTTGTAGGAGGGTGCTGAGAAAGTCGCCCTTTCTGACGTGCCCTCATCCTCTCCAAATGTGGAAATTATGATCAACCTGAAGAATGTGAAAAGGACAGAGATAAGCAGCTGCAGTTCCAAAACTCATTTTCAGGACCACTTGCAAAGAGAACTGAGCAAGTTCAGTTACTGCAGGCGTTAGTCACATAGCGCAGTAAAGATGCCTTTTTTTTTTCCCTCCGGAAAAAGAGAAACTTCTGGGTGCATTCCTCAGAACTTTCTAAAAAAAGTAGAATAATTTTAAAGTTATTATTAAGAAACATCAGGAATTTTGATAGTCTAGTAGAACTTGATCCAATAAATCAGAAAATTGAAATGAGATTCCTCTTCTCATTTGGTTATTTATAAAATGGTTTAAAATAAGAATGAGAAGATTAAATGTCAAAATTGTTAAACTAAAATCCTAATGCTGTTCTAAAGTTTTACATGAAATCTTTCCCTATTTTTATGTTAATATTGAACTGTTTGGTTTCTAGAAGCATTGGCTCAATGACTGTATTTCTTACTTATATGAAAAAATACAAGACCCACAAATATTAAATGCAGTATTATGCAAACTGTGAGCCAAGTGAGATCACAGAATGGTTGAGGTTTAAAGGGACCTCTAGAGATCATCCAGCCCCTCTCCCCTGCTCAAGCAGGGACACCTAGAGCACAACACAGATGTTGAAATAAAACCATTAAATATTGCAGAACCATCAAAAAGAAACATTTTTCTAACAAATTGTGCACAAAGGACAAATTCCGATAAGACAATAAGACACTTAAATTTCAGTAACTTTTCAGTAGCAGACAAGATGCTGTCAAATTCTCATACTTCCTGTTGTACCACAATACTAGAAACATTGATTTTTATTCAGAATTCAAGTCACGAAGACTATACACACATTGCAAGAAAAGGTGTTTCATCCATTTTGATTTTGCTGCTGCACATCATGAATACTGTGCTTGCACTTTCCAATAAATACAGCCAATAAAATAATAGTAAATTATGTAATAAAAATACACTAGACTTCTAAAAATGATGAAGCCCTGAAAGTACCATGCTATGATAAAGCTATTAGCCAAAGCAACCATTTTTCTTCGAGCAATAATTGCCCACAAACAGGTTGTGATCAAGTTATATTACACAGATATTGTTGAGGTTAACCTTAGCTATAAACTGTTTGAAAGCGTTTTCTGGGTCTAGTAATTCATTTGATCAATACTGGTAATTTTCTGCCCACAGTGTAGGAGCAAAAACCTCACTCAGCATTGCTTCAAACTCGCATCTGAATTGCCTGATACTCAGAACCAGAAGCACTAACTGAAGAACTTAGCTGAACTGTATTTTTTCCAAGGATTTCAGTATCATTCCATAAAGACTGAATCAGGACAGACTGGACAAACAAACTTCATGGGTAGGACMAGACTCTTGGGAAGCAGCATTATATTCAATTCTTTACTTAAGTACCACTGCAATGCCAAGACACATCTATAATCATTGCTTAGTTTCTGCATATAATACTTATCATTGGGAAAATTTTACATTAATGCTATAGGTACATGACAAAAGTAGACATCTGAGAGCACACTGCCATCTTCTAGGGTTGTGCAGCCCTAGCTTTGACTCACCATCCTACTGCTGAAGCACCAGCAGGGCCTCTCGAGTAGCAGCAACGCACCGAGGAAGACTATTATTTTATGGCATAATCAAAAAATAATCAGAAACTGAAAATAACGTTCAGTTTGCCTGTGCTTTTATGTGCACATACAAAGGTGTAGTAGTCAATCTTGGTGCACACCCACATGCAATTCCCACCGACATGAGCTGATGTGGGGAACAAGGGCACGACGGCGGGTGCAATTGGACCTGCAGCACGAGAAGTCCCTCCAGGAAACATGCTGGCCAAGAGACTTCCAAAGCCAATTCCAACCGCCGTCCTCAACAGCCAGAGCTATTGATTTCAACGGAGCCGAAATGTCAGGCCCCAGCACGTGAGGTGCTGTTTGCAGAATCCCATCCAGTGCTGCACTACAGAATGGCCTCGCAGGATGAAAAGCAAAAAAGAAAAATTCCTCCCCAGAACAAACAAACATGTCCGATTCTTTTTCTGCACTGAAACATACAGTTTTTATCCTAATTTAATTAACGTGTTACCTTGGGGCAACAGAGCAGTTCAGAAAAAGGCAGAAGGAAATTAAAAGGGCAACAGAGCAATCTTACTGAATATTTCTCTGAAGGGAAAACATTAGGGGACTCTGACAAAAGTTTATCCTCTAAGGAGAGATAAAACAACTCATTCAAGCTGGCTAAATATTTTTTTTTTTATTTCCATATGCTAAGTAAAAGATGAGGCACAATGTGAAGGCAATCAGTCATTTTACCACATGGAGGACGGTTTGCCAGCAAAGCTGAACAGTCTGCTGGTGCTTTTATTTTTGCAGTGGAAGAGGCTCTTTCTAGAGGGAAAAAAAAAAAAAAAAAGAAGGGAAGGTGGATTTTCATCAAGATGCACACGAGCTGTCTTCCCTTTTACGACCTAACTTTACAGTTTTCCTTTGTTTCCCATAAAACGGCCCTGCCAAACGCCGGCTGCTCATTTCCGCCCCTAACTTCGGCACCTCCAAGCACGCCGGGCAGCCACCCACACGGATCGGGAGGGCCAGCCCGAGGCACAGAAGCGTCCGGAGCGAGGGATCGCCTTGGCACCCCGGAGACGGGAGTGCCGTGGCATTAACCTGCCCGGGGCTGGCTGAGGCTCGGGCAAGACGAAGCCAACGCGGACAGGCCGCRCTGCCGCCCGGCTGCTCCCGCGGCAGCTCCCCGCGCTGTCGCAGCGGGCGCCCACGCTGCCACCTTTTGGYGGGAACCAAGGGGGTCTCGGCGAGGGCCCGGCCTGGCTGCCGCTTCTCCCACTTGCCCTGGTCGCCCGCAACGTTTCTGACGYGCGTGGCTCTCCCAACGCCAGGCCGGCACCGGCAGCTCCTGCGAGCAGCACGCGCCTGGCCCAACTCCAGAGGCGTTTCCAGTACCTGCTGCCTGGCGCAGCTCAGCAGAGGCCCTGCGCCACGGCACCGCCAACACATCCTCACAAGCCAAAATCAGCTTGAAAACCTAGAGMAATCGGCTCATTTTCTCCTTGCAAAGCCACAGTCAAACTTTCCAAAGATATTTCCATGCCRAAGTTCCTCACTTACTGATACAGGTAACACAGGGAAAACACAGAGTAACCCCCATGCACCACAGGAGGATGGAAGCCAACCACCAGAGCAGCAGCGAAACTCCGGACTGCTCCCAAGAGGAGCTGCCAGGCGGTCAGCGCCTGCCCTGGCCGTCACCTCGCCCTGCAGACACCCCTCTGCTCCATGACCAACGCCTCGCTCTCAGCTCCGGAGCTGGAGCCTCCCACGCCCRTGAGGAATGACAGCTCCGGCCATCTCCCCAGCCAGGGCAGCCCCACYGCCCCGCATCGCTCCCAACTTCCAGACAGTTCGGAATTAGGGCAAGAGCTAAGGAGCTGGTGTCCCGACCTCTGCACACCGTAAGGATGCTAAGACCTCAAGAAGTGACCTGACAGAGCGCCAGGGCCCACGTCCCTTTTGACGGCACATGGTTGTATTTTGGGGGGCAACTGATGAGAAACACAAGTTCCCACAGATCAATTCCAATGCGACCCATGGGCAAATAAACAGAGCTAAAATTATTTAGTGAGGGTTAACATTTAAGTCAGCTCTCACACTTTTCCCACCTCAAAAGCTTTATGTTTGGTCTAGAGTTAAAGGTTTTCATTGATTTAAAGTGAGAGAGTCACTTTTTTGGCATCATAGATTTTTAGTTCTACTTTGATTTTTTTTCCCCYTCTCAAGGAAGTTAACAAGCTATAATTTCTAAACCATCTTCATTTTTTTAAAAACATTTTTCTTCATGATATTAGTGAATTAGTTCTACTGAAAGGAAAGCTTAAAGTCCGTTAGCTTAAAACGGACTTGAGGCTGTTCTCTGCAAATAGATGCATTTAGGAGCTAATATTCTAACCTGTATTAGGCAAGTTGTATTTTGCTCTAACAACAAAATAWGTTTTAACACACACTTCATTTAAACAGCAGCAAAAAAAAAATGGTCCTCTTGCATGCTCAAGTCTCAGCTTTGAACTTTTAAGCTCAGGGAGATCTGCTGAACACTAAAAATCACATGGATGGAGTTTATAGCAAGTATTTCCCTTGCACAGCATGGCAAAGGTCCATGCCTTGAAAAGATGGAGACACTTCCTTTAAAAAATGAGAAAAGAACAAAAACAATCCCCATGAAACGGATATATCAAGTGGGTGTATATGAAACTCTCCCCATGCAGGAGATGGAGGAAAAATGGTGGTAAACAGCAGTTCCCATAGGAAAGAAAAATCGAAACACCCTGGATATTGAATGGGGAAGGTGCAGAACCTCTTTGAAGTGAGCAAACAYGGGTTGTGACTTTGAGCTTGAGGTCTGACATTAATTGCACCCAGTCAGCTATGTGCAGATGCCTTCTGTGCATCAAGCAGGTTTTCTGCAGCAGAATCCATGCTATGTTTCCACATGAGTGTTCACATGCCTTTCAACCCCCACTGGCACTGCCACRAGTGGAGCTAGCTTGCTAGCTGAAGGAAATTAACTTTGAGGAATGTTCTTTTTTGTGTGTTTTGGGGGGTTCTTTTTCTAGTTGTTTGGTGTTTTTCCAAACTGTAAAAGCCTCCATCCTCTCCCCTGTCTCTGCCCACAATATTTCCATCCTTTACAATCTCAGAACATRCACAGGATAATTTAAGGTTATCTAAGAGAAAATGCCAGCATATCAAAAATAGGCATCTGAGTAGCATCTGGAAATAGGCTGTGGCACAAATGAGTAGCAATTCGCTGCATCGTAGCACGTGGATTACAGCCACCGCCTACCGCACATGAGGAGACCCACTGGGTGCCTTTCAATCRGCAACACACAGGACAAGGCTGTGGTGTCCGTCGGGAGCTGGGTGCGCACGAGTGGGGAGGAACAGGGCGCCATCCTGGGGCAGMGGCGGCCCCTTCCTTCCCTCCTGCTGTACCTGGGCCCTCCCGTGACACTGGGTCAGTGCCAACGCACGCGGAAAAGCCAAACTCCGGCGTCCTTGCGCCGGGTGGGCGTCACGAGTCGTCACACGTCACCCTGTGACGACTCGTGACGCCCACCCGACGCAAGGACGGCGGAGTTTGGCTTTTTCCCTCTGCCCTCTTTGCCACCGTAGYTTCCCTGCCTGTCCATACAGGCATGATAGACTGTACAGAGGATGGAGCCACCTCCTGTGCTCTGCTTCCTCCGCGCCAAGGAATTGGTCCAGGTCTCACTGGTTGGAAAGGGTTTTTCTGTGAATAAGCAACATAAACCGGGAAGGAAAAGCYGAGGCTGCTTCCCAGTAAGCGCACTGACCAACTCAGCTGCGTGGCGAAGCTTCGCTCTTAGTAGCAGTGGAGTTGGCTTTGATGGTATTAAGTGATATCACATTGAATTAAATCATATACATGTAGCTCTCCACCACTCACAGAGCACTCCCTTGGACTCAGAATCTCACTGCATAACCAAGTGCCTTAAGAGCTGCACAAGTCCAGCTTTTGGGGTTTTGGAGATGGAAGAAGCTGCATGGTTATCACCCAGGAGTCATTCTGGAGCGAATTCCCACAGGTGAGAAAAACATCTGGAATATGTTTCTTAAAGACTGTGTTATACTCATGCCATACCAGAGTCTGCAGCAATGGGAAGCAGTGGAAGACTGCAGATATTAATGGCTTGGCCCCAAAAGGCTTAGGACTTTCCCAAGAATGTTTTTCCAGGCATRACTTCAGCTGTGAAAAGCTGATGCACACATATTGTCCAATCCTCCCCAAAACCAAGTGGCTACTGTAACATCCCAATAACTCAGCCCTCCTCGTAACTTGCTCCCTTAGAAGCTACTGACCTGAGTTTAAACATGCTGCATTTTAGCATAGAAAAGTTACATCTCATAAAAGAATCACTGACTTTATAAACCTACTCAAAGCCTTTTACTGAAGAGGGAATTCTCGGTTTCTGTGAAATTGATAGATTTAATGAATATATTCCTGTTATAATATGACATCTCATTTTTCTCTCTCATAAATACTTGTCAGGTTTATGATTTTCCACTCATTGGCCAGGAATTGTGTTGCACAAGCTCAGATTGTGGGTGCTCATACCAAGTTTAATTTCACTCACAAGTAGAGTTGACAAAAGATCACAGCCACTAAGCCCTGGAATTACCCTAGATATTGCCCTCTGTGCTCTGCAAATGAAATCCTACAGAAGACCCTTTGGAAAAGAAGAACATGATGGTTAACACTCAGAAATCCATTTTGCACAGGGCAACGCTAGTACAGAGCAGCACTGAATGACAGGCGGATCTGCCAGCTCCTGGATGAGAAAGTCGGATGCTTCGCATTGCTCTCCCCGTCTGTCCGTCTCCGGCAGTTCCTCTCCCGCTCTCGCCTCTCTCATGCCCTTGATTGACTACCAGGTCAGATAAGAAATTTAGACCAGTGAAATCAGAGCCAGACGGCACCTGTCCCCGCGGCAGCCAGCAGAGAGCTGAAATAAAGCCCCAAGCGAGCGGCTGCGGCCGTAACCTTCACGGCGCTGAGCTCTGCCAGCTGTCCGGCCCGCCGCGCGGGCACTACAATGGGCACGGGCAGGAAGGCCCAGGGAGCTGCTTCCAACGGAGCGCTGTCACTCGGGAAAGGAAAGAGCGGCCTGTGGTGTCGCCGCCTGCTTTTAGCAACAAAGCTGCCGAAAATAGACGTGACTCTCCTATTTAGTTCATCAGATTACGACTTGTTAATAGAGGGATCGCTTTTCTGCTATCTAATTTGATGCTGCAAGGGGAAGAGATACTGCTAATGCGAACTGGTGACTCTTCACCTACAGCAGCAATTGTTACAGCTCCAGGGGAACACACCGTTCTCAAAATTTGGAGAATATTCCCATTTACGGATTCGGCTACATRAACTTTATTGCAGGCCCTCGTCCTAAACGTCCACGTCTCTAGACTGAAATACAACCACCACATCAGCGTGCATTTTCCATACGCTCAACACTTCGCGCCTCCTTTTGTGAGGAGCGAGCGGAGCGTGGCTCTGCTCAAGAGCRGATCAATGACACCGCTGCCCGCGGCCGTGACCAAGCCACCACCCCGGCCCACGCACCTGTGCCTGAGTCCCGCAAAGCACCGGCCAAAGAGGCCCCCGCAGCAGGGCTGGCCCAGGGAAAACACAGCAAAAGACGACCTTTAAAGCCCAAAATGTTCGCAAGAGGAACAAGCAACCACCTCACTCAGCTCCCRGCTCTTTTCCCAGAGCAGAGGTGGCAGGAAGAGGGGACCTCCTGCTGCCCAAGTGACGAGGGAGGAGCCCTGCTCCAGGTCCTGYTCACATAGCCCAGCCAGGGAGCCAGCTCCATCCAGACACCCTCCAGAACAAAACATGTAAACCCCTCTGGCCAACTTTCATAAACAATATAAATCTTCATCTGGCAATGGAAGAAAAGATCTGAGAAGGACAGGTTAAAAACAAGAGCCTCCAAAGCAGCACAGCGTTCTCCAGCCTTCAAACGCTTGGCGATAAAAACGCTATTCATGAGAGTGGAAGGGGCACTTGGAGAAATTAACTTTATATGATCAGACTCGTCTGAAAACAGTATTTTTGTATTTTCAAGGGAGCATGAAGGCACCAGGTGTCTGAAGTGCTAGAGGAAAGTATTGTGAATTGTAGAACAGATTTATCCAAACACAAATGATGCCATATCATAAATAGACAGGGCTGGGATTTCCCTTGGGACGGCCAAAATAAATAGGCTGTTTAAAACACACAGAAAATAAAGCGAAGCTCCCCCAGATAGGCACATCTGATGCTGCAGAGCATTTCTGGATTTGTTTACAATTAGTTTTCCCTGCTGAAAAATAAATCTCTCTGCAGATGCCTTTGCTGTAGGCACCATGAATTATTGTGTTTGTGATTGCACTTCTACTTTATTAATTTCTGACTGTTGCCTCCTTATCCTCATTACACGCCTCATTCAAAGATYACCTCATGTTCAAAATTTAACATTAGACAATTTTTCTAAGTTAAATTACACCACATTTGACCTTTCATGGGTTATAATTTGCTTCTCTCCAACAGAGTCTTAAGATTCTGATCTGAATTGTACCAATTGACCATTTGTGGGGCGGGGATCAAAATGTGGGTCTCTGACAGCATGCAAATTTAGAGCGGGCTCAAGGAAAAACAGCTTCAATTATTAATTAGTGCACAGAGGAGCCCTAACGGGCACGTGCCATTCTAGAGAGCCCAGGAGCTGCTCAGCCGGGATTCCTGCGCTGCCGGCAACTGGAATTCGCTGGGCTGGGACCCCAGCTTTAGCAGTGTGTGACTGCAGCCCTTGCACTTGGCCCAAGGCTGTAAAATTTGATCTCTGGGCTCTCTATCCAGTGCAAGCACGGAGCAGCTTCTCCAAAGGAAAGAGAGGGAAATCTGAGCACCAAACAGCCCAGTGCCAACAGACTTTGGAGAGAAGGACAAACTCAGTAGAGAGCATCCTCAGCTGAGGGGTCTTTAATCAAGGCAGTCGAGATGTACTGCCCCAGATCCAAAGACCAAAGTGKTTTTTTGCAGTGTAAAAATTCATTCATTAAAACACACAGGCAGGATTACTCTTTTCTTTGAAAGGACGTTATGCAAGTGAAGATGGCAGCAATCCCTTCCGCAAATCCCTTATGAGCTGAGCACTGTAATGGAAACAAGTTCATACCTTAAACAAAACAAAAAAAAACCAGGGAGAACAGAATCCATAGAGCACTCTAGGCTTCTCGATCAAATCCAAATTCCCTCTATAAGACCAAATATTTGCAGCTTCAGAAAGAAATGCAGTTATGAAATACTCCTTCCCTTTGGAGAAACGCTGTCAGATGTACAACAAATGCTACACGTTTCAAAGAAAGAACATAATGCACACTACTTAGTTTTGAAAAAAGAATATTGAATAAAAGTGAAGCACAAAACATTTCATTAAGTAGCAGACTGTTTTATGGTTCGTCTGGTTTATGACCATAACATAACCCCTTGCTTTTTAARCTGTCAGAAGAACACAGATTAGCACATAGATTAACAAGGAAAACACACAGTACCTTTCTAAGAGAATTACCCATTTCAATTAATCACCAAAGCGTGAATGAAGTCATGGGGCATCTGCAAAGAGTTTTCACATGCTCTCTTTTGGCTGCATRCACAGTTACGCATATTAAGATGCGCATATTAAGATCACCACTGTTATGACTCTTCTGCTAAGTAATAAATCAGGCTGTGTTACAAAACAAATAAAACAAAGTACTTCCTCAGCTTCAGATATCATCAGGGAAACAGCAACAGAGCAAGTAAAAGCTACATATATAGCAATGAAAACAGAATTAAAAAGTTAGATGTCTCACACAGTCCTGTCAATGAAATTCCTCTAGTGGAAATTAAGACAGATAAATATATCTAGGTAACTGCAAGGCAGAGTACCTGTTCCTGCTTACAGGGGAGGGTTATGACAGTCTAGCCATACAGACCCGTCATTAGTCTAGGTTCCAYGTTATAGCAATTTAATGCCAAGCATCAATGCACATTACATGGTGAAACACTTCCACGACAATGCCCTGTTTAAGGAGAAAGAACACGACTGAGATCCCTCAATCCCAGCCCCCCTTCCAAACCTTACTGCTGCGCCAGGATTGAGCAAATCACTGTATCATAGAGCCAAATCGGGATGACACCTCACAAAACCACTGCGAGCAACTTCTCTAGGGCTGGAAGGTACTCTGCACGTGCCAAGTATTTGAAACAAATTCGCGGCTACTCGGGACTTCACAGAAAGACTCTTGGAACCTGCTCTTACAACATAGGTCCCTGGCGCCTAAACTAGAGGGGTGGTGCAGGTGTCGGGAGCACAGCCCATCACCCCAGGGCCGAGCGCGCCACATGGCAGAGGGCAGAGGCGAGGGCGCACGCGAGGGGCGCGGGGCAGCCCCACCACTGCTGAGCAAGGCCTGCTCGAAGAAGCGGTGCAGCAAAGAAACCCCGCTGTATTCTAGGTGCCCCTTCCACCCAGAGCCATACTCAAGAGAGAGAAAGAACATTAGGCATGCTCCTCATACGTGGAGGACTAACTCCGAGACAGCAAGTCTAGCTCCACGTATCAGGCTTTCCCTCCTCATCCCTCYGTGAGGGGACTTAAAAACTAAACAGCAAGAATCAAGCCAGTTTTTATTTCAGGCGGAGATTTCATGGAAAACAGCAGCAGCAGTGAAAGGTTGATGGATGCACATAAGAATATGTTTAGGTTAGGGCTCTGGATAGTAAAAATAAAATGCATGTAACAAATATAAAGAACTGTGGGCAGGATGAGATCAGCTGTTATTTTAGTGTTCTTCAATAACAGAACAACCACACTTGCAAACTATAAACATGAAGGAAACCAAAGCATTCAGGAGCCCTACGTACTAATTGCTATTCTAACATCATATTCTAAGACCAGCCGTTAGATTTAGAACACTTTGGAGTTTCTGTGCCATGCTAAAAGCAGGGATTTAAAAGAAAGACACCACATAACTATTTATGCATAATACGTGACTACACCTGGAAAAGCAGTTTCCATTTTACAAGMCAAGTGATTGCACCTAGTAACATATGCAAGGGTAGAGGGTTGACTTGAACAAGATAATTTAATGCAATCTTGCAGACTAAACGTGAGGAAAGCACAGACCAAATGTAACATATAAACTGAAAAGTTTTAATCAGTGATGGACTATTCTACTTACCATCCTTAGACTACAGCTGTAGGGCAAGACTTAACACATGCTGAGCCCTGCAGGACCGAGACTGAAACTAGCTCTGTACTAGTTTCTGCTGTGTCTTTGCTAGCAGTGAGCTATGGTCCTAAACTTCATGCAAAAGAAACTATTTCTCATTCCTCTTCTTGTGCACAGAACTGTGAGCTTCTTTGAAAATGTCAACTGATTTTTAAACGTCTCCATAACCTCAGTGCCATACTGTTAACCATAAGATCTGTTTTGAATTTCAAGTAAGAAAAGGTGGGGGTGGGAGGGGAAAATAGGACAGGAGGGAGAGATAAATCCTATGTTTTTCTTTATATTTTACAAATTTTATTACTTCAGTCAAAAAATGTGACTGAAGCAATAAAACGTTACTGTTGCTCAGTGTAATGGTATGTGTTTGAAATACAACCCATTTGCTCTTCATTCACTTTGTCGGAGTTTTTGGCAATTGCTAGAGGCTTTGAGTATGTGTGTAGAATATTCTTTGTGCTATCATATCCATATTATTTCTTCACTTACCATTTCCTAATGGGCTATTTTTAACAGTAGCCCACTTATCAATTTCCTGTTCGTGGCTACGTGCCTTCCCCTGGCTGAAAGCATTTAATGAGGTTTGCTAATGAAAGCCCTTTGCAATGCTCTGAATGCTGGCATCACTGCAAGACGGACATCAGAGACCCTAGGAGCTGCTCCTCTTCCAAATCCCCATCCTGACTACAGCCCCTGCCAACTCCCATGCAACACRGTCCACACTGCGCTCCCAACGGACACGCAGATGACGGGACCAGCTCCAGCTCCACGACACTGCTCCACAGACCCTCTGCCAGTGCGAGGGAGGCCTGAGGCCTCCCGGCACAGTGGGGCACGGCAGGCGCCCTGCGGAGGGCACCCCACGTGCCGCTGGCACCGGGAGCTGCACAAGGCCACGAGGCAAGCTGACACTGCGCTGCCTTCTTTATCCCCTGTCCTGGCTCCCTCATACTTATAGCGAGCTGTTTATGGACACCTAAAAGCTCCAAAAGCTGTTTTCTTTGGCTGTGAAGTACAGTCTATAAAACACTGCTCAGGAAGGGGATCATATGYGTGTCCTTTAATACCTAGCCAGGTGCTCTTCAGAGTTGGCAAGAGTGCCTTTACTGATAGCTTTGACTGCAATTTTATGTCTTTCCCTTTACCGTTACAATGGAGACTGCTGTTCAGCTATTGCTGCCTCTAAATCATGCACTATTTTGGCTGCTTGCAGAAGTAATTCAAAGACTTTTCCCCCCAAGCAGTGTACCTGCTAGAAACTGATGAACAAAATGCAAAAAGTACAGAGATTCCCACATAATTAAAATGAGTTGATTTTTTCCCCTAATTTCCTTGTCAGTTGACTTAACTAAAGGGTGAGAATTATATTGTGTCAAAGTTTGAAAGCTCTTGTCTCTAAATCCAGTTGAACAGGATCAGTATAGGAAACAGAGCAGAGAGGTCCTGCAAAAGCACAGCTGGGGAGGCAAGCAGCAACCCACTGCAGTCCAGCACACCTTGGCTCTTAGTGCAGCATCACAGCAGAGGAGAAGCTGCTGATTTGGATACAGTTTCCTCAAAACCAAAGCAGTAGGACCAAGACACAACCATTTTCCAATACAAACACCATCAAATCAACAGAGGAATAAATCTGTCACAAAGGCCAGTGAAGGATGGCAATTTATGTATAACCAATTTTTTTTTTTTTTTTTACATTAAACTACTTGACCATCCTAAGAAAGGTCAGTGAGGATCACAGCTGCTTCCTCCCACCTTCATGTTACAGAGCTCATGTTTTGCTTAGATTATGTTAGTTAATAAATTCTGGATATTTTCCTGAAGCACTTGTTTCCCACTACTTCACACAAACTCAGCATCTGTCTGTGATAGGTGAGAGCTGTCAGAACCATGAGGTTCCTGGAATGCACCCCAGGAATACCACGTACGGAGCAGGATCATCTCTTCACACGATCAGAAAGAGGATACAGACCTCAGTTCAGATCAGACATGACAAGAGACCACATATCTGACAGGACGGGCTACCTACCGGCCAAAGTAACCTAGAAAAGCTTGTGGGCTATGAGATAAGGTCTAAGGAGGTCACAAACCCCACTTTAAAAAGTAAAAATAAATTATTGCCTAGGAACCCCTGTAAAATACATAAAAGCCTTAAAGAAAAGTATTGGGACAGGTTTTTTCAAGGAGTTGCCCATTTTTCTGCAAAGTTTTGTATAGAAGAAATATGCAGTTGTGGTCAGCAATTGGCTTTTTGTCCAATAAAACGTGAGTAAATTCACCAGGGTGGTGTCTCAGGCCAAATATCGAGATGAAAACAAACTGTATTTTCCAGAACTGGCAGATCAGAAAAGTAAAGAATCACACTTACCTTCCAGCACAGACATGCAGCTCTYGTCTGCCTCAACACAGATATGTATTTCCCACAACCAGCAGGGCATTCAGAAGGCACATCTTGTAGCACTAAACAAAGTCTCTGATGTAGCCTGTTTACCRCAGGGACAAATTACACTCAAGGCATAACAACAAGCTTTGAAGGAAATATGAAAATAGCTGATTTTCCCCAACTCTTCTCATTTTCTCTTCCCAGAAAATTACCTCTTCCAATAATATTTCTGAATTGATACATATGTAAAGTGCATGTAAGTTCACCGATCACCTCCGTCAAAGTTGAACGCTTTGCTCTGTTCTGCCAACACAAAACTCGGAACAGCAAAGCCAGTATTTTGGGAAAAGATTCATTAGGTAAGAGAAGACCAGAATATAGTATTTCTTCATGTTTGCAGCTCTGTGTGTGTAGGTAAAAGCAGCAAAAGATAATTCCCATTACATACAGAGGCACGAGTCCCTGTTGACCTCGGCAACATTTCAAAGGGAAGGTTTCAAGAATTAATGAGTCAGTCAGATTTTATGATATAGGCCAACCGACTTCACAAACATGCAATCAAATTGCAGGAATAACAATAAAAAAAGTAGAAGAGTTTCATCTGTTTTTAGGCCTTGCAATAGAATGCACACAGAAAACTAGCACTCTTTGGCCGAAACAGTTTCCATGTTTTAGAGCCTCCTCATCCACCTGGTTTAAAGCAAGTGTAGAACAGCTCTTGCAAGGGTTTTTTAAAGGTCTTTTCCAACCACCTTGAAGGTCTTTTGCAACCATAATGATTCTATGATTCCCTGTCTCCTGGCACGTTCCCACTGAGAACAAGGCTGCGTGCAAGCACGGAGGCAGGAAAGACGATGCAGCCTGGGGCAAAGAAGAGGAATAACAAAATATCRAGGACCCCTTGTCAAGACCATCCAGCACTGGAAACTACAGATGTATACAGTCTTACCAAGATGACAAGCCTGCCCCCAAAGAGCTTGAAAACAAAAGATGGGAGAAAGCAGTTATRTAGAAGCAAACAGTGTTTTCCCCAAACAATTCCTGAGTTGTCCAGTTTTGGGACAGAAGGAAATACAATGTAAAAAAAGCATGACCTTCTTCAGCTCTTCATTAAGCAAGTAACAAATTTAGCAGGCAGAGGCAAAGAAATCAAATGCCAATTCAGCTCCACATTACTCCCTCCGCACGAACAGGACCTGTCACAACTCCACAAAAGGTACTTTATTTTACACAGGTAAGCAATGCAATTGGTTTCAGGTGATGTTAGCTTACTTCAGGCTAGGCAAATGCTTAAGTGCTTTGTTGAGTGAGGGCCAAAACCCACATATTTCTTTGCAAAACATCCGAGTGGGATAAAGCGTAGTAGTCTTCCCATACACACAGTACCTAACCCGCTGAGCCCCGTTACCAGTGGTAGCAGCTATCTGGTATCACACACAACTACTTCTACACTTTAAACATAAAGACAAAAGCACCTAAAAGAGGCTGTTTAAAGGCTGGGGTAGGGAGAGGAAAGGCAAGGGGCTGGGAAGGCGAGAAGGAGCTAAAGGCAGGAGCGGGATGGGATGCTCTGGCCCCAGGCCATTCCCCGTGTCAGCGCCTTCCAGCTCAGAGACCAGCTTAGAGTACCAGCCTAGACAGAGTCTGCCTACATTTCTGCTCGAGTCATAACAGGGTATGGGGTTAATCTGCTATGTACAAAACATATCAAATGCCCCTGCAATAGATACTATTAATACATGCAAATTACCCAATATATTTTTATTAAAAATATGAATAATCTTTGCACTAGTACTTTGTATCAAGTATCTTGTTGAAAATACATTAACCAAACTTGATATCTCTATTTGATTTGCTTCCCATACTACTAATGCTGCAATTGTAGAAGCCAAGGTGAAGATTTTAGACAGAAAATAGCATAAACTGAGAAGCAAGCAATCATGCACAGCCCTTACCTCAGCCTGGGTGATGGCTGTAAGGTCACCTTGGCCCTCAAGATGACAGGGTTGTCCCCCTGTTTGCAAGAAGAATCTCAGGGATCCTCCTGCAGTTATAGTTTCCCATACTGTAACCTTCCTGAGATATAGTTTCCCCATTTTTACATGGAGTTTCCAGAGTCTGAGCAGAAAAAGTCAGGCTCCTTCCAACAAGAGAGCCCTCTCCTCTGTAGTGCTGTCAAGAAGACAGGGAGCAAAGTCAAGCTTTGAGAATAAAAAGAAATCTTTTAATTATACTGTCTGTATATTTTTATGCCTACAGTTGATACAACCTTATCAATTAGATCACTGCAGACCCTAAACAACTGAACTATGCAACTTCACTAAATAGCGAACTCTTAAGCTGAAGGTTTGAAGTGTGAGATGGCAGTTTTGGTAGAAAGAATTGAAGAATCGAAGGATAAATTAGGTTGGAGGGGAGCTCCTGGGGTCAAGCCCTCCACACAAAATAGCTACATGGAATTAATCAGACCGTGAAGGGAAATTCAGATATGCAGCCATTCAACAACATTTTGATATCCAGAAGTAAATAAGTTATCCCTTTCTCACCAAGTAAACACCATAGCAGCCTTCCTCTAAATAAAACAACGTGGTTGGTTTTGTTTGTTCATTTTTACAACCCCTTTTCCAGGCATTACATCAACACATAGTAGCAATACAACTTTTGTCCCAAACTTACAAAAAGTTGGCTAAAACTTAGGCAAAGTTTTTAAAAACCTCTGAAGACTTCATTTATTTTTAGTTGACTGCAATTAAGAGAGTGAGAATCAGAGTTCAAAGTATACATATGCATGTGTATACATACTTTATGTATATATGCATATATACTTACATACGCACACACCGGGAATAAAGCTCTTTTCCTCATCTCAATATATTTTCCAGCTAAATATCTTCCAGTAAAAACAGTTACCAAATATTGAGTGATTTGTTCAAAAACTCTTCTGCATAACAGGGTTTAAAAAAAAAAAAGAAAAAAAGGAGGATAAATCCATTCCTCTTAAAACTATCTGCTTTCCAGCAGCCCAGACACTTGGGGAGCAGCAGAAGAAAAGAGGGGAGAGAAATGGAGAATATTTCAAGCATACTCTTTGGCAAAAATTCTAGATCAACCTGATAACGCTGCAGACTACTGCGGATTCTCCATCACAGTCTTTAAAAGTAGAACAACCATACTGTACATCCAAAAACAATATTCAGAAAATAAGACTCAAGATAACTCAGTTTTGTAAGAGTCTCAACAGCCAAAATGAAAACTGCTGCCCTGTGTCTTCCCTCATGCTTTTTTTGTCATCCTACCAGATCTAAAGCCTCTGCTACAGGCAAATAAAGATTTTAAATCTCTCACTATTGCATTAGATAATGCAATATTTCTTGATATGGGAGACTAGTTAGCCTCAACTCTTCATCAGTGCAAAGCCCAGTGTAGCCATATGAGCTGCAGGTCAGCAGATAAACAGTCTTAAGCAGTTTTTCCTCCCAGGAACACAGATGCCTTTCTCTGCAGCCCTCAGCTGGTTTTCCCCGCCACCACCATGTGTGTTTACACATACACACAGACTGCCCAAGCACTGCAAAAGTAATCATCTGGTAAATTGTTACTAGCTTTTTTCTTCACATACGTGAAGAAAATGAGGCAGAAGAATGTGAAGTTCAGTCAAATTCACGTGCTGAGAATGAGGAACAATTCAAATTTACCTCCCAAACCCAGGCTTGAAATTTCTAAGATCATTTTCACCCTGACAGGTAAAATATTCCCTGAAGGGAATAACCTGGAAAATATTGAAGTGTGACTCTCAACAGGAACACAAGAAGTAAAAACGCTTGTAATAAACAGAGAAAACAGCCGTAGGAGGTCTGTGCTCCTGCATCCTGTGCGAGATGTTTGTTCCCCTGGCCCTGAGGAGCGCCCCGCGCCAAGGCAGCCCGCTACCCACTGCTCCATCAACCCCAGAGCACTGGGGGATCCAAGGACCCCAGCAAAGCAGGTGAAACGTAGGTGTCAAGAGGGCAGCGCTTGATGGAGCTCAGCTTAGCTTACTTTGTTCAACATCTAACAAATTATATTTTTAACACATTAAAATAACATTAAGTAGGGAACATCAAACAGTCAAAGATACAAGAAAATGAAAGAATTAAGGTTTACTCCGTGAACTAAAGTAGTCCAAGACAGAAATTGGAAAGCTTATCTCTGTTATAAGGTACAGTCTTTCGTTACTTTATTATTTACTTCTCATCCTTCCTCCCCATAAGTAAGACCAAGTGCTGCTTGCCAAATTTTAAGTGGGAAAGCATAGCGACTGTACTATTTTTTCTTTTTTCCCTATGAAGTGAGACGCAAGATATTCTCCCTTTATAACCTAAACAAGATATTCTCCCTTTATAACCTAAACAAAATAATGTCATTTTCTGTCGGCTTATTCTGAGAAGTGACTGATTTAAGTTTGTCTGAAATCCACACCCATCACTCCCAAATGAAGACACTCATCTGGAAAATTTCAGCCTAAACTATTTAAGCTCTGGCTGAGCTAACACAGGCAGTTAAAACAGGACCTTCTGGCTGAAAGTGTTAAGCAGCCTTAAGCACAGGTAGCGTTAGCAGCCCTAACTAGCACACCAACAGCAGAGCGAGGTCGTGCCGTGCTAAAGTTTTGGCAGAGTGGGAAGGAGAGCCACCGGCAGAGCTGCCTTAGGAATACAGCTTCTAGTGCCTCTTCCAGCCAATACTGGGGCATCCTTCAATAAAAGGATTAACAACAGATATTTGCACGTTTCCCTACAACAGTTCTGCCAAAAGAAATTGGCCCCAGCCGTCCTAAACTTCTGTCATACCCTCAATTACACAACTCTAGCTCTGGGAAGACATAAAATATTCCTTTTTTAATGTCTGCTCAGGAAAATGGTTTTAGTGCTTTTTTTCCTTCCCATATATGTTTTTCATTCCAATGGAAGATTAGCTTTGGCAAAACAGTTCAGTGTCTCAGAGATCCTCCTCTCCGAACCCATTAACTATTTAGCTGGCTGTTACTCCATACCAGGTGTTACAAGGAAACTTAAGATGTCCTCAGAGTAGTCCTTCCTCATATTCTCAACGTAAGGAGATTCTTCCTGTGCCTTTGAAAACCCACACACAGCTAATTCAGTCACGAGCTACAGATGGAAGAACCACCGGGGAAATTTCACTGTTTCTGTCTTACCTGGAAGATCTGATTAGCAATCTCTCCTGGCCCTCGGAATTACAGATCTCGCAATCTCTGTAATAAACAGATGATTCAGAAAATTGTTTTAGGCTAGTGTTAAGCAGGATTATCGGTATTTACAGTTTCTTAGGAGAGCATTGCTACTTTAAAAAATTGCAGCTACGTGAATGGTAGGAAACCCGAAGCTAACGTTTACTGATGGAGCAGAGCACAAACGCGAGGCTGAGGTAGAGCACAGCGCGGGGAGCAGGCAGGGCTCGGCAGGGCACCGGCGCTCGGAGGCGCTGGCCGCGCAGGCCCGGGAGCCGTGGCCGGGCTGAGGGCGCGCGGCGGCTGCCAGCGCTGCCCGCCTCGTGCCCACGCGCCGCCCGGCTCCCGCCGCGCTCGCCCTTCCCTGCTCCGTGCGGGAGCTCAATGCTCCCAGCAGGAGGGGAGCTTTTAAACACAAAGTTCATCATTTTGCATGGTTAAGCTGAAGGGCGCCACTTCCACCCTGCTCCAAATGCACTTAATTTTAATCATGTCCCAAGTTATCGTTAAGAACAGGACGACTCCTGAGGCTGGTGGAGCTTGGAGCGCGCTCTGAAACCCAGAGCTACCTTTGCTGCCCTGCAGGCCCCGGGTGACCTCCGTGACAGCCCGTCCGTCCCSCGCGGCATCTGGGCAATGAAGCCGGTCACCTGCCGCGGGGCGTCAGCGAGGCCGTGAAATGCCCCCCGCCAGGACCAGCTCCCATTCCCGGCAGCCTCCGAGCCGCTCCACGTAAGGCCTGCAAGCGGCCGCAAGGTCACCCGGTGGAGCAGGGACGCGTTCGGTTCGCGTCAGCTAAAATTAGTCGGCCGGGGAGAGGGTTTCTTTTACATTGCTGCTAGATGCTCGAGAGTGGCTGGAGGTTCTGCATGGAAAAATTATTAATAACGGAGAAATATCTGTCTTTAAAGGGCAGCCGGCCTCCATGTGCTGCAGTGCTCATGGTTGTTGTAGATGGAGCAGGGTTTAAACAGAGCAGGAGGAAAGCTCTGCTTCTCTATCTTTTKGCACAACCGATTTTTAACAAGACGTTTCATTGGGTATTGTAACTTCTGCCCAGGAAAAAAACCACTAACTAGGAGCAGAGTCATTAGAAAGCAAACACTAATGATGCTGAAGAATTGATGTATTTTATATATWTTTTTTTCTATTAAAGATCAAGCCTCTTAAGCCTTTTCTTTGCCAGTGCTTACTCAGTACTTTTGCTTCCTTGGAGAGAGGCACAAGGGGGTCCCGCACGAGGCCAGCCGGGCGGCGAGCAYGGGCCTCCCTCGTCACCAGCAGCGTGCACGCCGGCAGCGGGCCYGTGTCTCCGCGGAGCCCGATGATGATGATGATGCCCTTCACTCTGCCACGGGCGGCCGGTCTCCAACACGCGTCTCCGTAGCCCGGCACCGTCACACATGACGCTGCTGGGGCAGCCACGCAGCCAGGCCCACATGTGCCCCAACCTGCGGCGGCCTCTGCCTGCAAAATACTAAAATTTTGCAATTAGCGTTATTTTGCAAAAAAAAAAAAAAATTTGCAAAATACAAAATTAGACCAGTATCCCAATCCTCCCAGAACTACACACTGATGTTTGCACACCTCTCCAGAGAGCTGCATTCCTGCGGCTGCCTAGATGCACAAGACAGTCAACGCAGACGCAATCTGACGTTTAGGGAACAGCGCCCGCTGCCTCACTCATGACCAAAGCAGTGGGGAGCCGGGCAGCCAGGCTCCGTTCCCACAGCCGCCTGCTCTCCAGAACGCTCCCTCTTCCCTCTGGGCAGCTTCCTTCTCCCAGAGTCCTCCCTCCACTTTCCTGCTCCACTGGCTGGGAACAGCAAATTCACCCATACTTTGGGAGCTCCTGTTGGGAGATTGGCTAGGCTTCCCTCACACATCCTGCCTTCCTTAGACTTTACTTCCACAGTGGCTGTCCAAGCAGGGGGCACAAAGGCTAAATGACAACTCTCTCCAGCAAAGGAGAAATTTAACCCTATTTTGGCAAGTATTGGGAGATTCGGATAAGACATTCAGGATATTGCAGCATCATGGATATCACCAAGGATTGATAACAGCGTGTGTGCAAAGTTCCTACATCAGAGACCAAGGACAGACTTTTCACACTGGAAAATAGCAGGATGCTTTTGTTTTCAGTGGGAATTGCAACTTGCACTGGTAACACCAGTTACAGAAATTAATCCACTTCTAGAAATTAATTCATCTCTATAAAAACTTCCTTCTCCCTTAAAATACATTATTTTAACAATAACCTTACCCAGAATAATCTGGTGATTGGAATTAACAATACTCAACCTTTGAGAGCTCAAGAGCCCCTTCATTACGAGGCCAAGCGACAGAGGTACAAGAACAGAGTCGCAGCTTGGCAGGCTGACACGTGCCCTGACACATTAGAGCACAAGGCTGCTTTGATGCAACTTGAAGTCTTCATGCAACAATGCAGCACTGCAAACTAATGACTTCCTATTTCCATTTGTTTCCCTCTCCCTCCAGAGATTGTTTAAGGACAATCTTAAGAGCAAGCGTTTGATTTTCCGTAACAACTCATGAAATGACATCGAGTTAGAAAAACAGTAATAGATTGGTCATATTTGATTTTTAAGCCRCATCTCACAAGCAAAAGCCGCAGGTTCCCTTGCGCAGCCAGCCCCGCATCCCGCACATTCCAGAGAGCCTTAAATGGTTAAGTCTACATCTGCTTCCATTTGTTGCCATTTTTTAATTCTAATTGAAAAAATGAAAAGCTGTAAACTGGATGACAAACATGGACACCAGCTATTAAAGTTTCTTTTTGTTTGCCACGCAAAGACGACTCCCAGTTTGCTACTTTATTTTTAGAAATGGCTTGCTCTTAGACAGCCCTGCATGCACATCTGTGGGTTGTAGACGTGCAGAAGTCACAGCACAGACTGAATCCACTTTGCAGCTGCTCTAGGTATAACACCTTATGGACACTTCAAAGGGGAACTTATATTGACCATTACATTCTACCAACAGATGTGCAAAAAGTAGAGAAGTACCTTCTATTTCARCATTAATTTTAAAGGAGAAATCTGCTAGGCTCTCTCCCTCTCAGAAACAATTACTCTTTAGGAAAAACAGAACGTGTGATACAACTAGTGGGGACAGAGCGGTGCGAGAAGGGCTGCAGCGCAGCTGTCACGGCTAGCGAGGCTGCTGGAGGGCGCTCTCGGGGACAGGCAAGTTGATGTGAGCCCCGAGACATCGCCCCACAGAACCCACGGGCTCTCGTTTCACACACGCGGGGAGCAACCTCGCCCTTGTGCATCTCAGAGAGGGGTCTTGGACTGCTCTRCGTGTGGGGGAGAAAGAGCTCCCAGGGCACAGCTTCCTCGAGAATGGACAGCGCCCACTGAGCACCAGCCTCCTTTTTCCACTCTGAGGAGGAATTCAGGGTCTCTAACCAAACCACTGCAAAGCACCAGAGAAATCCATGCCTGGATGCTGAAACCAAACAAGTTCCGGGGAGAGCTAAGTCACAAGTTTTTTCGACAACACTGGCAGTCARGCAGTGGCACAGCTGCATTGTGGCAACTTCACAGACAAACTGAACCCCTTTTCCTTGCGCCTGTTTAGTTAGCACAGTCTCACAGAATGGTTGAGGCTGGAAGGGACCTCTAGAGATCATCTAGACCAATCCCCTGCTCCAGCAGGGACATCATCTACGTATGTGTGTATTAAAATATATAAAAGGTACCAAAGCTCAGCATATATACAGTGAAGGTGAAACACAATGATCTATAACAGCCAGGGGATCAGACTCATTTAAATAGTCCCTCTTGGCCAGTGAATACACTTATCAAGTGCAAAGCCAGAATAAGAAAAGTTATGCCCTGAATTCAGTTTGCTTCTTCGGCTGCTCCTCTGTAAAACCAAAACAGTTCAACTTCTCCTTTTAAGTGATTTCACCTACTGAATGTAAATAGGTCCAGTTCATACACTTAGCCATAATTCTAACTCCTTGGCTAACAGAAGCAAGGAAGCCTACTGAAAACTGCCAAGCAGGATCCCACATGGATAAGAGACCAGCCTGGCTGGCTTCCCCTCAAGACATTTCTGCTTTTATTTATGGCCTAGTCTTATTATAGCAACATTCTGTAGATTTTTTTTCTGTGTCCGAGTATTTAATAAATGCCATATATTCTCAAACTATAGGTGCCTGATATCAATAAACTATGCAGTGAATGTAACCTTTGTCTCCMAGCCCTGCTTGTGAGCAGCTTTCTAGCATTTCACCCAACAGGTGAGAAAGGCCCAAACCTGACACGCAAGCAACGTGGCCCTCGGACATTCCAGCCTCGATTTTGGGACTACCACAGAGGCTCAAACATATGAAAGAGGCTCTTGTGGCTTGTTAGAATGTTTCATCGAAGATAACCAACCTCTTAAAGGCTACGAGCTGGAAATCCATCTCGTTTGCGCTGCAGGTAGGCTTTGGTCCAGAGCTCTTCATTTGCGCACGCGCACACACACACACACACAAAAATACAAGTGGTTAATGGAGTGGAGAAGAAAATGTATCTAATTGAATTCACAGCTTTCAAATTCAAATAAAATCTTCCTAGTCAGGCAGATATCTATCTGATATCTGCAGCCTAATCAGGCTGCAAACGTACCTATTTGGGTGACTTCAGAGTCTGGCCTTTTTTTGCCTGAGGTCTGCCACGCACAGCTTCCACGTTATAACAAAGGTGGAAAAAGGCAAACRCTCTGCTGCAGTATCTCTGTAGAGCAAAGTAACTCTGAAGAGCCATGGCCTCCTCAAAGCGCGTGTGAAACCGCCCTGGCCCGTGCGGGCCCCCCAAGCCAAGCCTTTCACGCGGGCACAGCAGCTCCGCCTCGCATCCTGCCTCCTGCTCCCGCCGAGCAGGAGAGTTTGGGCTAGAAGAGGACTTCAGCAGTCAGGCTTCCACACTGCTGAAGGCTGCATTGAAATCCACGCAGATTTGCATTAAGTTGCATTAAAGTAAAAGTTGCTCTCCTTGTACAAAGCATGGTAAATGTTACCGCACTGGATTGGGGACCCTTATGCTGTGCAAGGTACTTACTGAAGGCTGAGTAATATGAACTTAAACATATCCTTCCCCCTAAAGCTAAAAAAAAATCTGGATATTCTCTCTATCAGCAAATAAAGATAAGAGCAGCATGCTGAAAATGCCAATTTTACTGCATATTTCAAGAGGTGATAATACACTTTCTATAGCAAATTCTCTTTTCTCTATCCAAAGAATCAATAATGTGCTCTTTTTTCTAGCAAAAAGCTGCAAATCTCTGCAAATACTAATAATTAAACAAAGCTAACACTTCCCAGTTTTGCAAGTTTTCCTTGCCTTAAAGAGCACAAAAAAAGTTGTAATTGCAATACAGTGGGAAAGGAGTAATTAACTATCTGCTCTGTGAAAGCTTTCAGGAAAAATAAGTTTACRTGAGTACACGTGAAAATGCTGAAAACACACTGAAGAATGTGAAACAAGAGTGCTTTTGTACCTATGCGAAGGTTCATATTCAGGCAGGAATTCCTCTTGAAGGGATGGAGCCCGCAGTGACCAGATCTATGACATTTACAAATAAAAGCAGCTGGCTATGAGGGGTCTCAAAACTAATCAATTTTCCAATACATTTTATTACGCTTGTCAAAAGTCCAATGATGCAGGTTAGTAGCAAGTAGCTATCAAAAAAGAAAAAAAAACACAAGTTGCTTCATAATCTTTGCTCACTTGAAAGCCTGACAGTTTCCCTTGATTAAAATGCGGATGCTTCATTATGAGTATTAAGCACTGTCTTATGAGTTATGCAAAGTTTACGGTTTTTCATTTATGCTTTAGAAGTTCAACCACATTGTCTCACTTAGGCATAATCCATCAACCCAGGTGACAAATAGTCTTCTATATTTTCRCCCCAGGAATATACAAGGAGCATACTGTATTAGCAGCTGAAACTACAAACGCCACTGTCAATCAAACCAGCTGGCATAGGACCATATTTCTTGTCACCAAGAGGCTTAAAGCAAAGAATCTGTGCCTAATTCTCTTAAACCTTACAGGTCAAAAGGTTTTAAAATTATTTTTGACACCATTTCTTTACTTTGTCAACAGGCCTGAGCACTTTTTAGCATGTAAAGGATATCAAAAAGCTGCTCATTGGAAGAGTCCAGCAAGAGCCCRTTATGGGTTTCGGGCCCGCGGGGCGCAGCAGCGGCGCTGCTCCAAGGCCAGCCGTGCCGCGCCGCAGCGGCGGGACGCAGACGCGGCGCTGCAGCTCTCGGCAATGCCCAACCTGGGGGGCGGGCAGTGGTGCCGCCGGCACCTGGCGGCCACCGAGTCAAACCCACCGCGGTGCCACAAACGCCCCGCGGTCTCGCGGCTCCCCCRTTGGCAGCAGGGCTGCCCCTGCGCTGCTCGGCCACCCTCGGCGAGGCAGGGCCTTGCTCAGCAGGGCTGCCGCCGCACTCCAGCTTCAGCCCCACRCCAAGGAACGTGGGGCCCTCCCAGSCCAGAACCCCTGGAAATGCAGGATGACTGAAAAACAGCCCCCGGGGGAGCTGCTGGCTGCAGCTCGCTCGGGGATAGTGGCCAGCCCATCTGCTGCCTGCCCTTGCTTCCGAGCTAGCGGCTCCACACTGTGCGGGGCAAACTGCTCGGGGAGGCTGCCAGCAAGGAAAAGGTTAAAACATAATTAACTTAAAAAACTTAAAAATAATTTTAAAAAGACAAAGYATCAGAGACAGAGAAAAGCGAAGTCTGATAAGGAAGACAGAAAGGAAACACATTGTATTTATGCTGAGGATATCATGGGTCCAGTGTCCAAACATTACATCTAGACAACAGAATAAAAGCATGCACTAAAGGCAGCTTGGAAACTCTGGAGTAACATGCCTGGTTACCTTGCCCTGAGGATTGCTCCTTCTTTTTCAGGGAATAGTGATCTGCGATGCTATTTTCAATAGCATTATACAACTAACAACACGATATGAAAATAAGCTCCTCACACTGAAACACTGCGGTGGCACCAAGACAACAGCGGCACTTCGAATGCAGTAACGGAGGCAGCAGTGAAGAGAGCAGAGGCTGGGGTCCCGGCACCTCCGCATATAGCAGGGGCATCCTCGCCAAAGATGATGCCCTTCTCCCACCTCTGAAAGGCCACGTGCTGTCAAGAGGCTTCCCAAATGCTAAGCATAACAAACGGAATAAAGCAAGCAGACCAGGAGACCCCCACCCTGCTGGCAGGAATATCTCCAAGTTCTTCTCCACGCTTACAAAAGCTACTAAAGTTCTTCTCCACCCTTACAAGAGCTAAGGTTCTTCTCCACCCTTACAAGAGTTAATTCTCCCGCCTGCCAAGCAGCTCAGCTCCGGCAGAGGGAAGAGGAGGAGAGGGGAGGGAAGCCAAGATGACAACTCTGTGCGGCCCCCGGAAGCACTCTGGGGCTGAATTTTGGCCTGCAGCCCAAAACTAGCGAGTACCACAGGCCTCAACTATATGGGATGAAATATTATCATAAGGTTATATTCATTTTTCTCCCTGTGCTGTATGTGTGCGCCAAGTCTGGTTTTTATTTTGGTTAAGGGCAAAGACGCTGCATTCAACAACCCAAACCCAAACTCCTGATTAAAACAGCATATTTCATCACAACATATGCAGAGGGACATAAATATCTAAATAAACATGGATTCGATAAAACTTGTCATGAACAGAATCAAATGAGACACAATGAGCTGCAGAACACCAATGCACATAAAAGTCATAGCTCAGCTTCCCTTAGCTTTACCCTTCTCAGGCCTTGCATCAGAAGAGCAGTTACTTAATGCTGTTAGACCTCACTTCCTTGCCCACTCTTGTACCATGTCAGCTGGTTGCATCCGAGTTGAGAAAGCAGCACAAGCAGGAGCWGTTCAGATCTCACCGGGCAAGAGACAGCGGACGCGAATCCCACCCCTCAGGCTGACCTTTGCAGAGGCTGCAACCTGCCTGTCAGAATAGGAAAAGTGATAGAGAACAGCCCATCTTAAGGGGTGGGAAGAAGAGAGGGGAAAAAAAAACTAATTTTCTGTAGTGAGAAGCAGGAGAGATGAAAGGCAGAGAGCAAGAATTCCCATCAAGAAGTGAGGTTAAAAAAAAAAGATACAATTACCTTGGAAACAGTGTCTGCAAAGCTTGTGAAAAGCAGGAGAAACAGAGACCCTCAGTGAGAACAGAAAGTCTGGGAGAAGAAAGACAGCAACTGTATGATGAACCAGTTCCAACTTCAACAAAAGGAAGTATAGGAATTTCTACTATTACTGGAGCACCAAAAAAAGTTTCAGATGTTTACAAGGTAACTAAAACATCTCTCTTGGTGGTGGATTCTGAAAGCTGTTTCAACTCAAATAACTTCTGAACAGCTTGAAGGTTTTTCTCCTCTCCCCCTCTACCACTGTTTTCTTTATCACCTTTCTTTTCTTACCTCCTCCCCAGTTTAATTTACACTTATTTATTTTTCCAAAATTAAAGCTCAGGTTAGTGAAAGTTATCTCCTTTTCACTGACACAGCAAGGGTCTTTTCAACCCTTACTACTCTCTCTTCCACTTTTAATAATGTAACAATTCCAATGAGTTCCAGTGTGCTGCTTTCATCCTTATTAGGTGACATTGCAGATTGTTCTGCTTTGGTGTAATGAAAATGTAAGCCTTACTGATGATTTATAGCTGAATATATATATATTGCTTACAATAGTACAGTTTTATATGCAGTATAGAACTGCTTTTAGCTCTTCAGATCTCTGTTCAAAAAGCAAGTGAACTGGAAGACAGAGATTCTGTGTCAGCTGAAGGAAAGAGAAATAAAATATCAATAAAAGGGCAATTAGGAAGCAGTTGGAGAAGGATTTTCTGATATAAACATAAAAATGAGAACAGTCAGGGTTCAGACCTGAGAGAAAATTTAGAGAATTTCCAASAAACTGGCAACTGGAGACGTACTGGTCACATCGCGTCCTGGTTAAGGCTTGAAGAATTAGGAGTTTCTTCTTTTGCTTTCATGAATCCCAGAACCGAAACATGTGTCTCCTGGTTGCTGATTGCACCTGGTGTATTCCAGGGCAGSCACTGAGCTCTGACTGCTTTCAACTCCTCTTCTTGTTAGAGGAGATGGAGCGTAGTGTCCATCTTCCTCTGGAAGCATTTCCCTTTGCTGAGAAAGGGTACCAGAAAGTCTCACCTGCAGGAACAAGTTACAAATCAGCAGCATCAGGTTTCAGCAATAATTGCTCCTCCATCCTCTAATTCGGTCTAAATTTGAGGCCTTTTGCTTGAGATGCTTGAAAGGCATAGCATGCAGAAGAAATCCCGAAACTCCAAAAATCTGAAGGCAGTAGGCAGTGCAGCAAGGCCGTCAGGCTTGCTGAGATGGACTCTACACTGATTCAGGGTATACTTTGACGGGGGTGAGGGCTGGGACTAGGAATAGGCTTTCATCCAAACCTATTGGATTCTGGTTCAATTTGACATTTAGGCTGAGGTTTGGACATATTCTTGTATTTTGGAAGTGATTCATCCAAAACTTTAAAGTTACCCAGGAAAAAAATGTGGGATTAAATTAATCCTAGATGTTAGTATTTAAAAAGGAAAAACCACGTTTAATATGATCTGAATGGCAGTGGAAACCTGAAGCCGCAGAAAAATTACACATATACACGAACAACTGCATAAATTAAGACCAGCGCATCTTAAATATTGAGGTGGAAATGGTGTCCATGAGAGGAGTCCTACACCACACAGAATTGGCTAAGAAGGTATCTGGGATAAATATTGGCAGCACAAAGCAGGAGGAAAGGGTGCTTCACCAAGCACATAMCAAAGAACCTTGCTACAGCCATGGCAGACACTGCAGGATGCGGATAAAGAATCCAGCTGGCTCTTCATGATGCTGGGAAGACACCTGCCTTTGGTTGCACACAGTGCACACAGGCACTGAGAAGCACCCACTACCCACTGACTCCTCTACACACTTCTCCCAACCCCCTTAACTCATATAGTTTAAAAAAAAAATCTGCACTTTCTTGTCACGATTCAAGATTGCGGGATTTGAATCTGAGAGGGAGAGAAGGAACAGAAACAAAGTGAGGCCTACAGCTGGTTTGGGTCTTGGGTGGGAAAAAATTGAGAACTTATAAACTATTCTATTCTTCCAAGAGAAGATGGGCTCAAGAATTTGGAAAGAGATTTCTGATTGCATTGGAAAGATTAAAACAACGATAACAAAATAAGTTTCAGAAATGGAAAATGGTCTGGAAAAGGAGAACCCATATCTGCATATCTAATCTGCTTTTCTTCAGCTGTCTAACCAAATGTCGATCCCGCACTGTAGGTTCCTATTAGCTAAAGCATAGGGAAGGACTGGGTGCCAAAACATGTATTTCCACAGTGAAAGGCACATTATGTGTTGAAAAAATCATCAGTTTTGTTGATGTTTACATTGCGAATAGTTAAGCTGTGGTGAAGTCTTAAGTGATCGTTTTTGTTATGAAAAGCATTGACAGGACATTTGTATTTTGAAAGCATCCGAGTTTATCAGATTATGATTTTTAGCATATTTGTGGTCTTTCCCTACAGCATGTTGTGTGTGAGATGTGTTCCTACTCTGTTAGCCAAAACGTGTGGGGAAGGAGGTACTCTCATTTTTGAACCGGGGCTGCCCCTCTGCACCTCCTGTACCAGGGGTCTCCTCTAGCCAGCTGAGCCCCGCCAGCCATGGGACCCCACATGGCACCAACAGCATCTCCTGATCCCAGAAAGCAGAACRGGGCAGCTGTTGAACCCAGCTCACAGGGGTCTGACTCATAGCTGAAGTGGTCTCTGCTTAGGTCTACCTTCTCGCCAGGCGCTCCCCTGTAGCTTGTCTGAATGTACCTGCTTCAAATCACTCCAGCTTCCGCTCTTCTGGAGACATGGAGGTTTAGGGAGAAAAGTGAGAGGGGCTTCATCCAAACATCTGAGTGCTTAATGAAAGCATTTAAAGATCCAGCAAGTCAGTCACATGCACAATCCATGCTCTAATGAGCACAAAACAACCCTCAAGCACAAAATGGGCATCATCTTTCCTCTGTATGTCCCCACCATACTCATGGGGACAAAAGTCCCCACTCATGTTGGGAGTGGGGAGACAAGCTCAGATAGGCAAAATCTGTATCACTTCAYGGACAGGGCTAGAACAGAAGGGTCATACTTACACAAGCACAAGTTGGAAAGAAATTCCTCTGAAGTTAATTTACAGACAGCATAAAATGCAGGTCAGCAAGCACAGAATCCAACCTTAAGATACCAACAGCTACCCTTCATGGACATGGAAAAGAATTCCCTGTTTCCATATCTGAAATCTGCATGTAAATACCCYGCCAGCCAAACCCTGTCCAGAGGCCAGTTCCCTGTCACATGCTTCAAATGTCCGCTCCAAACTGGGCGCAGCGAGTGCATTCAGTACATACTGGTTCCCCACATCTGCTGCCCTAGCTCAAGTGTAAGGCAGCCCAGGTACTCCCCTGTCCTCRTGCTCTGGGCTTTCAACATGCTGGGCATTATTCAGGGGGATCTCCCTGCTCTTTATTTGGGAAGATTAGCTCAGTTTTCTTTCAAAGTTTAAGACTGTTCCTATGAGAGTATTCTGATTCACTGTATAAAGAATGATTTAATACAGTAATCTGTATTAAATAATACAGTAAATACACCATAATACAGTAAATACACCATAATACAGTAAATACAGTAACCTGTATTAAATTACAGTAATTAATACAGTAATTAAGATTAATACAGAACCCTTAACAAAGGTCCAAAATACTAACCTCTCAGTGACTTCTCTCCTGTCTGACACTAGGCTAATTGTACAACCTGCATCATTTTGCATGCCTAGATCATGGTAGGTAAAAAGTGAATTTCTTAGGTAAAATTAAGAAGTGAATTTCTTAGAATTGATTAAGAAGTGAATTTCTTAGATAGAATTGATTTGAGTCTAAATATTTGATGCAGGAGTTCCTTTCTATAAATATATAGAGGGGGTCTAGAGCAAGTTTGAATACTCTATTGATTCTTTAGACATCTAATCAGCTAATAACTTGCACCATCATCTTTGCAGTGTATTGCCACCCCAAAGATGCACTGATGAGCAAACCAAGATTATCCCAGAGACAGAGATGGGCCCCACAGCACAGCCATCAGGGTGCATCTCTTCCTCTCTGAGGTAATTTTGCTGGATAATAATTTTAAAAGTACACACACAAATAACATTCTTAAGGGCTAGAGCATGAAAAATGAATTTGCAGGTGTTTACACACATAAAGCTGTGCACACAAAAGGAGGCTGTGACGAGACCCCTTTGCAAATCAAATCTTTATGCAATGTAAGTTGAGAAGAAATAAGGGGCAGGTTTGTTTCCTCTAAACTAGAGAACAGAGATAAGTTTGTTCTGAATCCAGACAGTCAGTGTCAGTTTCCAGAGATGGAATTAAAGTTAAATCAATATCATTTCCAAAATTCCTCAATATGTCAGTAGCTGTGTGGATCCTGGGAAGTGTAAAACACAGCTGTCTCGCTAAAGATTTTCTGCTCAGTTGACAAAAAATTACTTTTCTCCTTTGTAATTCAGATAAATTTGTGTTCCTTTCTCCCTCCCACACAAACATATATAGAATCAAGCTACTATTTTCTTCCAATGCTATTTTCTTTCTGCTGTTCTTCAAGTAATTTAAAAAGAGAGAGAGAGAGAGACAGACAGACACTTTGGAGTGAAAGCATAATTTAAAAATCTACTTGCTTTGACCTAAGTTTCACTTGGTGTATTTCTTCACCTACAGACATCCAATTTTCTGAACTTGCAGCAAGTTTTCTACTTACCTGAACACAGGCAATCCTTGAGAATGAGGGAKTATAACGGAGAGCTCCTTCTAGAAGGAGAGAAATTGAAACATTTGGGTATGCTGGGTATTTGGGTCAGGAGCAATTGGAGGCACCACACAGACAAGTTAAGGAGCACAGCAGGCAAAAGATGGCACAACAGCCAATCTTTCCATCCAAATTCCAAACCAGAGTTACTCAATGGCATTTACACTTGGCAAATTCAAAAACGGGAAGAGAGTAAGAAATGAGCAATACTCGGGCAGAATAGAGCATTTAGCTAAATATAGGGTTAATGCAACTAATTTGGGAAGTTATTAAACTGCATCCACAATGTTTAAGTCAAACTCTGGCACTTAAAGAATAGGAAGAGAACATGACGAAACAGATTATTCGACAATCTGACCCTGAGTTCTTACCAAAAGCAGCAGTCAGCAGTCAACTATCCCAAAGCAGTACATAAATCACACTAAGACAGCATATTGAGGAGAAAGAGAAAAAAAAAGAAAAAAGAGTTTAGTTTGCAAACCTCTACTGGTGGAGACAATGAAAAAATTACATCACGTGGAAAAGACTTCAGGTTGAGATGACAGATTAAAAACATCACTGGCTGTGAAAGAGCTGAAGAGTCAAAAACAAGCAGAAATCTTTTGCAAGACATCTTTCCCACTCACCTGCGACAGGGCAAAAGGCACAGCTGGCAAGTCAAAGGATTTTGGTAACAGCTCTTCACAGTGCTGTGGAAGAGGCAATTATATGAATGGAAAATCCCATTTCTCACGGATCATCTCTGCTGGAAGCTAGCTGGAGCACGTTAAGCTTGCAGTAAGGCACGGCACGGCAGCAGTCAGGGGAGAAAGAAAAGAATGGAGGGAGAGGGAAGCAAAGCACAGTCCCAGTCACTGAGATTTCCGTAATTTCCATGCTCAGAGCTCTGACATGACCAACTCCCTCAAAGCTGAGGAAACTACAATTACGTAATGGAAAGATTCAGGCAGAAATTGCAACTGAAAACTGAAAATCCCAAGGACATAATTTGTAAATGCTTTTAATTGAGTAACAGGACAGCTATGTYGCCAGTTTGAGAAGGGCTGATGGATTTAGAGAGGAAAAAAAGGGGGGGAAAAAAGGTAATTTTCTTCCTGATTGAAACTAGAAGATTAAAAAAAGAATACTGCATACAGCTCTAGGATCTAGCCTTTTTCTCAAAATGTTGCAAGTTGGAGAGAGTGCAGGAACGAGCCACAAGAATGTTTCAAGAGCTAGAGAAAATGCTCAGCATTGACTTGGCAAAGGGCTCTAGTATCTTCAATAGAATAGAGTATAGAATAGAATCTAGTATCTTCAATAGAGGAAAAAAAAAAGAGCAGCAAGTCCTAAAGGACTCTTTGAACAAATAGCAAATGTTGCTTGAAAAAGTACTTTCTGGCAAGTAAAGCTAAACAAATACAAACAAGAAATAGAATACCATTATTTTGCTTTCTAAGCAGCAAAGTTGATTAACCATTATATCAACTACAAAGAGAAGTAGGAAAATTGTCATCATTTCACATCAAGAATGTTTTAGGAACAAAATGTTTCAAACAAAAATAAGTAATTAGGCTCAATTCTGGAGTATCGAGAATGTAAGGAAGGCAACAAAATGCAGGCTGTTGGACCAAATCAAATCATCATCTCAAGTGGCCTTTAATTCTCTGCTCCTTGTGCAGGAGGCTCTGGCTGCCCCTCCTGTAAGGCCCAAAACAGACCCATGCTGTAGCGATACTACATGCCTAAGCCTAAGCCACATTTTACTAGGCTTTCTTCCCCCTTTCTCATAACTGGCAGATGAAATATTACCACTTTCCACTCAAACATTGCTTTACTCTCCGTAGGCAGCTCTCTATTCTGTAAATAGTGCTAGCACATGGTTTGCATCTTCCCTCTCTGGTAACAAAGGCCACGTTAGCGAGGAGTTGCACCTTCTTGCTCTGATCCCAGCCCGGGTCGAAACTGGAAGCGCTATTAGGAACCTCCTGTCGATCCAGCTTTGGAAGTTACAGTACATAGAAGTGTAAGATCTGGACTGTGTTAAATCATCTCAAACACCCAGCACTGAGGCAAGGTAAGCGCAGGACCTGAACTGCCCCATTCAGAGCACRTTGGAAACCTACCAGCGTAAGGGCTTCCACAGCACTGCTGGGCCYGGCAAAGGACACCACTAAGCTGCCGTTTGGGGCTCCATCTCTAACTGGTGAGCAAGTGAACACTGCTGGGCGGCCTGCAGGAGTCACAAGCGACATGAAAAGGTCTGGCCTGCGGATGACCGAGATCCCTGCGGGCTAAACAGTGMCAGTCCCAAGAGACAAGAGCAAGGAAGACTTTGCAAGCTCTCTCCTGGAACTGCCTTTGCTGCAGGTACATCCCCATCACAGACACCACCCAGTAAACATCCTAGGTGCATCTCCACCAGCACCTCTCAAGGCTGATGTGTGCATAGGCTGAGGCCAAATTCCAAGCTCTGTGCATGGAAATACCCCATTCACAGGATGCCCTCAGCATTTCCAGCATATCATGCTACTCTTTGCTAGAGCAGCCRTGCTCAGCTCTGACACTTTATGCGGTGCCTCCTTCCAGTCACCTCAGCTGCTGCCCAGCAGGCACCAGAGAAGGCTGACTGGGCCGTTCTCCTTCATCCATACATTAGCCCGTAGGCGCGGGCTACCACCGGCCAAAGGAAAGCTACACCTTCAGGGAGTCACTTCTGCAACCCTCCAGAAGGGTTTCAGCCAGGCCCATCCAAGGGGGCTGCTCACCGCCCGTTCTCCTCACGCTTCCTTGTCCTCTCAGCTGATACATCGCCTGCACGTGACGCTTTCAGTCGCTTTAGTTTTTGTGCCCCCACGACGAATCAGGAACACAAATACGGATGCTCTTGCTCCCAATTACACTGTCAGCACCAGCAGCTAAGAAGTTATGGATTTAGGTGCTCAGATTTGTGCACAGGCAAGAGAAGCAAAACTAAGTCAACTTAACAAAGTGCCTTTAGAAAACAAGTAGCAGGCCACGGAGAGCATAACTGGAGCCACTAATCTACCCAAGTGCAGCAGAGAGCAGAGTCTATGACATATGTCAATAGGGATATACAAGTGTCCTTCACAGGATTTACAACGTATATATTAAGAAGCTAGAAGGATTTAACAAAATTGTCGCACTGACAACCTTAAAGCTAACTGCATATGCTTCGACATCGTATATGGTGTATACGACRGGATACCACCGTGGAGAGGGACGCTCCAGAGAGCTCATGCTGCTGTCTTGAGTAAGATAGGATTTATATTTACTTTTCTTATGTATTTTCACTAGGGGAAAAGTAACAAAATAAAACATGTCACGTTTTGTTTATTCTTTTTGCCACCCCCCAGCTAAACAGGCTTTGAGTCTGCAAACATTTAACATTTTCAGCATCAGTGCTTTACCGCAGAAGACATCTGAAGGTTATCCTCTTCCCTTTACTCTAATGAATTATATAGCTCCAAGGTTGATCAAAGCACTCTTTCAATTTGAGCAAAGTAGAAAAAGAAAATTTTAAATTAAAATCATTTAAATTTCCTCAGTATAGAAAATGTTGGCATGCATGGGAGAAAGAGGTGGTTGGGTTTTGTTGCTGATTTGGGGGAGGGAGGGTGTTTTTTGTTTTTAAACAGACATGATCAAATCTTCTTTAAACTTGCAATTAATTACTAGCTGGGAGAGGGCGCAACCCATATGGAATTAAATTTCTCTTTGGAAATCATGTGTTTGCATTCCTCCTATATGATGACTTTTACCACACCAGAAACTTCCTAATTAATTGCAATCTACATCACCATACTAAAACAGATGTAAGTAAGTGCTTTTTACAATCATTATAATCATCCTCACTATGCATGTATGTACTAAATAAGGGAGGGCACTAGGAGCTTTGAGCACCTACTAAACTGCATTCACCATCTCTTGCAGAATGCAGGCAGCCTTTTCTAGTTGAACGAAGAACAGGAATAAAATTCTGAAAAACACTCACTCTTTGCTACTGTGGTGCTGCTCCAAGGGAAGCCGGTGCTCAGACAGGAATCTTTGAACACCCTACCTGAAGCAGCTGACTTGCAACACAGAATTGGTTCAAAGGGATGGAATGCAAAATACGTCCCTGCAAGAAAAACTTGTAAAAGTTGCCTTCGCTGTGTTGTGCTTGACAGTCACGGGGATGTCATCAGAACCTGCACATCAGGGAAAGTCTGCCAAGTGAGCGAGTTCAGTTTTAAGTAGGAAAAGGCTGGCTGTATCACCAGAGAGCTTAAGTTATTGGCAAACTAAAAGTGAGAAAAAGGCAAAGCTGTAAAACCCAATGAAAACAAAATACCGAAGACTGAATCGTGCCCAGGAGATGCTAACATGGCCCAACGCCAACCATCATTGGTTTGAAGGATGGTGCTTATTAAGGAGAGAGTTTCATACGCGAGGGACTGTTTTGGAGTAAGCTGTGGAATCAGAAAGAGGGTAGTTGGCACGATAGATACCGTCACTCTTGACTTGTTAACCAAGATCCTTGAAAACATTTAAAGACTAAATAGAAAATATAAGTATTTCCTCAGTCTCTCCATATCCTAGCATCTTCTTTCCAGCTAGAACATACCAGGCCTAACTCAACTATTGTCTCCACAAATATTTTATCGGAGGTTGGATGCTGAAGGCCTCCCAACTCGGGAAGGACTCATCCTTTGAAGTCACACAACTACTCAACTACTTTCACCACAGTCATGGAGGAAGCACCCTGAGCTTACACAATACCATAGAAAGTGAACCATGACTTGCAAGATGCAAGTCTTTAAAGCAGTTCAACCCCAAAAGGAAGGAAACCTCCTGTTACAGAGCCTACGGCACTTCTGAAAGGAACATTATTAGGTTAGGAAAATTCAGGCAATTTGATTCATATGAATATCTGATTTTTAGATCTCTTCAGGCACTGGATCAGGATTGAGGAAACCTGCATTCAATTTCTGTCTCTGCCAGAGACTTCCTGCGTGACCTTGGGAACATCACTCGGGTTTTTGTGCCTCACAGATCGCACACGTGCAAAATGCAGATGAGGTGATCCTACTTCCCCGCTCTGCTCAATCTAGATGAGRCAAAAATTCAAGGCATGGCTGCGTAAGGCACCGCGGAGCTCTGCAGCACCTCACACCACCTTGTCTCAGGCTGCCCGGAATATCGCAATATGAGCATTAACAGTAAATCCCACCACGTCRCTTTTTGAAGGGAGAGAACACGTGCAATAATGGTCATGTCCACAGGTGGCCTTGGAGAAAATGTGATTCTCTTTCACCTGCAGCCATTTCATAAAATTCCTGCCTTTTTGAACCTCTTCCTTCCTTCAGAAAAGCCATGTCTGTCCTACAGGACCTTAAGTCCCTTCAGTGGTCAGGTCTCCAAGGATGTTTTGCATTTTAAAGGAGCAGGTTACAGAGAAAGGCCTCTTCTCTAACACCAAAACCACGTCACCCCTCTACTTCTTGCCACCTCTCCRCCACAGACTGTTTTTATTTTACCATATGCAGCAGTTGGCTGGGAGCAGAAGATATCCTTGCTCTACATCACCAACATATTAACTCTCCAGCTAAACCTCCTTTTGGCAACTCGAAGCTGGTGAGCAAGCAYTGTTTCAGTCGAGCACCTTGCCTTGCCGTGGCTAGCCTGCTGCCGAGCCCCCTCGCCTCCGAGCGCGCACATTCGGGCCGCCTCAACGGCACCGCAGCGCCCTGGGGGCTGCACCCACACGGAGCCCCACTCGTGGGGCGAGGGGCTCTGTGTCCCAGCCACCCCAGCTGCACCAGGGCATGCAGCAGCCTAACAGCAGGGCCTTCACATAAAAAAAAAAAACAAAATAAAATCGTGTTTGAGAACATCCAACTGTACCACGTGTGCTCAATGCTCAGCCAGGCTGGAAATGTGTTCCCAGTACGTGATGGAAACAGGTCAGTGTAAATACTTGGCAACAACAGACGTGGCAGTATCCTGCTTTTTCATTTCAAAAACCAGTACGTAGCCTCTGTGATGGAAAAAGACTTTGAGGAAAAGGTGAATCACTCTAGRGAGACACAGGGAGTGCCATGTTTGGATGTTCGATCCTAGAAAATTTTTAGTATGTAAACATGCTTCCCCAGCAATAGGATTTATAATTCTTAATTTGACAATCAAAAAAGGTCAAAAGTATTTAATTTCTTCAAGTGACATGAGAACTCATGTCATATCATTAGCATTTGTGGCCGCTGTCACAGAAGTCAAGCCTCCTAACAGCAGTCATGGTTTTCCTTCCCCATCCCATTCCTTCAGGATGCTCCCAAAAAATTACATTGAGCAAAAGCACCAGCGTGACCATCTTTGACTGGTACTTGGAAGGAATCTAGCCTATTTTTCACACACACAAAACCTGCTCTGTTTGCTTGAACACTCAGGAAAAAGGAGAGCGCAAACGCAGATAGAGGCATTTTGCTTTTGGAAGCAGCCTTTCACAACGTATAACTTCATGGTAGCAGGGGGATATGGTTTCAATTCTAACCTGGATCAGACTCTAAAAATTCTGACACGGATCAAGCAGAATTGCCAAAACATATTTTTCCCTTTCAAAACATTCCATTGGCTCTGGCCTCATTAGATAGTTTAAAAGCTATTTCATTAAAAGAATTAGAAATACAGTGTTCAAAGTAGGTTACACTGAAATAGCAGAAAGWCAGGGAACAACAATGCTCCAGCTGCACTTCCATTATTATCCCTTTTCAATCTTGGGGATATCGTAGCGATAACCACCAGATCAGATYAAAATTATACAGCGCTCAGACGAGCAGCCGCTCCATTTACAAGGTTCACTTCTACCAGGGATTCTGGAATTGCTAGAATCAAAGTCATCGCTTTCCCTGAGCTTTCAGCCCGTGTGTGGCAGGCGAAGGCATCTGGAGCTACGAGAACCACTATGAGAAACACTTCAAGAATCTTGGTTGGCCCAGCTTGGAGCGGGGCTAGACCAGATGACTTTCAGAGACCCCCTTCAACCAAAATTATTCTATGACATTCTTAGACATATCTTTTTCCACTTCTTTTGCAAATTCACTTCCCAAGCATTTCCTTGCTTGTATTGACAAATACATTGGACTATTTTGTAGATGGTTTCCTTTGGCTACATGAGTAGCTCATGTTTTCATCAGTCCTAGGGAAGCATTCAGTGTTCAGCGTCACCATGGCTCTACCACCRTCACAACTTACCTTTGCTTTTGGTTACTAACAGAAACATACCCAAATTCTAACGTAACAGAAAACACTTTCATTTGAACAACAGAAGTGCTACTACAGTGTGCTGGGGTAGCAAGGCAACCTCTGGGTCTCACCCTCAGCCCGTGTTTCCCCTAACTCATGTTTTTCAGATTTATCCATTTCTCATTCGCTTTTTTTGCAGAGTCAATAAAGAAAAAAAGACAACTTCCTAAGGTTAATGATGATACTACCTTTAATTAGCATGATCCCAACCCATTTCTCATCTCCTGCTCAGCACAGTCCTGGCTTGAAATCCTAGACTCACTGGTGTTGGCCATCTACTACAATAAGATGACAAACAGTTATTTAGACCAAGGAATTGTGTTCAAAAGGCACAGGTAAACAGGAAATAACCTCCCCAAATAGTACTTCTTGATGGCAGATTCCCCTGCTCACACCTCTGCAGATAAACTGTTCCTATAGCTACATTTACTTGTGGTCTTCTTGGATAATATTTCTTATAGAATGCTCTAAAGAAATTATTTTACTGAAGAATTAGGAAGAGCCCCATCACAGACCACAAGTATGTTAAAAAAATCAGTGTTGGGGGAAGTAGTTTACTAATCAACTTTCACTGTGAAGTCCTACCAGATTCCTGTGCTGCACAATATTATGTATGTTATAGCCTAGAGCAAAGGCTATAGTAAAAKGACTAAATAATTTACCTCTTTCAATATAATCATTAGAATCACTATTACTGTTCAGAAAGATCTTGGAGCAATTGACAAACATCCCCCCCACCCAGAATATCAGCTACTCATGAAAAGCATGAACTGGACAGGAAGAATTACCAGGGAGTTACTAGTGAACAAAGCAGAAGACCAGGGTATGAACCCAGGGTACATTTGTTGAGAAAGCAGGCTGGGTCCTCTTTGGAGGAAATAACTCTGTTTACATTGTTTCCTTATAACTCCACTTATGGATGCCCATTCTTAAGTCTCCCTACGCTACTGAGAACTTCAATAACCAAAAGAATCAAGTGTCTCTTGCTTATTTTAGCCTAGTCTCCTCATGCCACTTTTTGCAAACTGCAATGAGGAGTCTCATGCTCAGAGCTCACATATGCACAGGTAGTAACTCAATAAAAGTACTGGCAAAAAAAGACATTTCAAGATCTCACACTTTTCGTAACACAAGTTAAAAAAAAWGAAATCAAACAAAAAAGCCCACATATTTTTAAGTACCATATTTGATGCCTATTACAGGAACATAAACCCACCAGAACAGGCAGTGCCAGCAGTCCCAATTCATCTCGTTAAGCGACCCAAGATATGCTGCTCGTGGCACTAACGAGGATTAYTGGGCTGCTGGTATTCCAAGGACGGCACTGTGAAATAAGCCAAATATCCCCCTGGACTCGAGCTGGATGGATAATGCCAACCTCTGCCCAGTGAGGATGACACACGCTGCTAAAGATACTCCAATCCGCAGCAAGCCTTGCTCCTCCGAATGCTGGCCAGCATAATAATAGCTGCAGGCTATGGACACAGGCAGGCAGAGGGAGGCTGGGAAGCCCGGCGGCGTTCGCAGGCGACAGCGCTGAGCTAGGCGACCGCTAAGCCTGACTCCTGCTTCAGCGCAGAACAGCAGCCAGGTCCAGGCGGGATAAAGGGCTTGCAAGAGGAATAACSGAGAGGGGACCACTGGAAGAGGAGTGTAAGCAGCAGGGTAGAGAGTGCTCTTCCCCCCATACAGTCCTGTGCCCTCAGCATTTCCAGAGCTGYACATTTCACCCAGGCCACTACATCCAACAGCTACCAGCATCTCGATCTTTTATTGATGTGCCAAATATTTTTCAAATGAAAGTACTTTGTGCAGTCACATTACCATGAATCCCACAACCAAATTATACACTGTCTTTCCAAAGAAATACATCCTGATAGTTTTTTGCTTGTTGCTAAGTTGATAAGCAGTCTCAGTAAAATTTCCATAGACAAGGCTGAAATATACATGTAGAAGTACATTTTTGGCAAAAASTTAATTTAAACATTAAAGGTGAGGGCAAAATATGTGTTTTTGGTCTAAGAAAACTTATCTTTTTACCAAACTACTAAAAAACTTTAAATAAAATCTTACATGCCAGGAACATTGGTAGGTATGATTCTGAAAAAAAAAAAAAAAGAAAAACACAGATAAATTCAAATGCCTTGTAAAGCGATAGACAAGAGATACAGTGCCTGAAACAGCTCTGAACTTCTAAGTCCCCTGGTGGAACTTTGCTATGACGAGCACATGTTCAACACACTGAGATTCAGCTGCCAGACGCTTCTTAACATGCAACTTCAACACAAAATTCTGGCCCCTGAGTTTGCCTCCAGCCCCAAAGAACGGAGCGCGTTACCCGCTGCGTGCTTCCAACGCACGGGACGTACAGCTCGGGCCTGCGAGCACGCAGAAGCTCCGAGCAACAGGCRCCGCCGGCACGCGCCCGGGCCGGGCTCACTGCTCACCTGGAGCGCGGGACAGCACCGGACAAGGCAGGCGAGGCCATCCCGACACAGGCCTGGCAGGCACGCGCGCTGCGGCAGGGCCGCAGGCAGCTCCACGGGCGGGACACCGCTCCTCTCCTGCTCGCGGCACAGGCAAGTTCCACAAACACAACTTTGTGGCAGGGGCTATGTCRGAAACTGCAAAATGGAAATTTAAAAACTGAGGAGCTTGATCTTCAAGTTCTTGAAGCAAGGACACGATTAAGCCAGTTTTGCCCCCTCCAAAAGTCTTTTCTTCTTGATAGGAGTGAGGATTTATTTCACACATTATTTTCATATATTCTACTCAACACATATATAAAAAACAGTAAAGCTGCTCCATTTAATTTTAAATTTACTTACTAATGATCAATGCAGAGCTTAATACTTTGGTGTCGGGCTTCATGAAGTATGTGGACCTCAYTGGAGTTCAGATTCTTTCATTTGGAAAGCCAGAACACCCCCTGCCTCAAGCCAGCTGGAACATGCAAGAGGACAACCGCAGAAGGCTTCGACAGTGAGACTTATTTTTGAGACACTATTTTGAAGGTTAACAAGCTATGCAGTTGGTTTTAAATGCCTGAAAATTAACTGGGCTGTGTTAGAGAAATTTCTGCAACATGGAGACCTGAGAAGTCATGCACTATAGAGTAATATTTTAAACAGCTGCTAGAGGTGCTGCAAGAACACCCCAAAATTAGCTTCACGAGGCTCTCATCACACTCCTGGTAGAAGAGCAGAGATGACTCAGGGTGGCTGTAAAGAGGGGACGCCGTTCCACAGCCATTCCAAGACGGGGTAGATGGGAGCCCTGCAGGACTTGCTCCTTAATTAGCATCAAGTCCAAGGAAAGTWCAAGAGCAGAGATCACATCATAAGGCACAATAAACCATGCACTGAGATGGTCAACATAACACAAAAATAAAAGGCTTTCTAGAACGTCTGCTGCAAACGTGTGGGGGATTCAAAGCCAGGAAGCCTTTCCTGCTTCCCAGTGGTACAGAGCCCTGTCCCAGACTGCAGGATGGCTGCCACGCTCCGCAGCCTGGCTGCTCTCGGGGGCCCACAGCGTCTGCATGGGAGACACAGCGGGATCCCCCGAGCTGAAAGAGCAGGAGCAAGCGAAAGGTGGGATGGCACCTGGGCACTTACACAGATCCTTCATCACTGCCACTTGCTCACAAGTAAAGCTTGTGCTGGGTTTGTCCCTGAGATTGCCGAAAGGTTGGAACACTCTGCCTGGATAAGCTTTGAAAACCTCCAGGTTTCACCTCATATGCTGCGCTGGCCTTTGCAAAAGCTCAAGCCAGCTCTTCCTTGATACTTGTGTGTCTGTATACTCCAGCATTGTCAGCTGCAAGTACACTGTGCAAAAGACAGTTCCCTTGATACAACACAAATGTTTTTTTAATTGAAATGCATTTGTTGGTTTAACTCCCCAGCTTTGGACAGTTTCTGCAAACCATTCTTGATAATTACTTAGATGTTATTTCATATGAAAATCATTATTATGGAGATGTGCAGTACCCCACCAGGAAGGAGAAAAAGCAGCAAGTTGCAAGCACAGCTCATCTATTGTTTCTCATTCAAGCAGGGCTGCACATGCTGCAGACTGTTGGCATTTTGAAACGTCTGGAGACTCCTGCAGTTTTCTAAAATTACATGGCGTAGCTCTCGGTGTTCCACAGGCATTGCAGCTGATTTACTAAAAAAAAATCGAAATGCATTTCTAAAATCTGTGCCGTAYGCTCCGTGCTTGATTGAAAACAGGAAACCCATGCAGCAACAGGCCCGCAGAGAACTGCACGGTCACACTGGATTTGGAACAGGTATAAATTCTGCACCGTAAACACCACCAATCGGGTGATCTATGATGTGCTCCAAACATTTGTTGGCCTGCTAAGGTCCATCTCTACTCTCCAATTGAGGTCTACACGGGATTAGAGAACAGAAGAAAAGGAATACCATGCCTGCCACTGTGAACATCTTTACATTACAACAGGACTCAAAGCAATAATTCAGTAAGTTCTTAACCTCATGGAGAAACCTTCATGTCCTGTTGGTTTATATCCTGTTGCAATTTATACCTGGTTGTAAACGATGCTGGTGAAGCCAGGTAGAAAAAAAGGGKTTTTTKTTTGTTTGTTTTGTTTTTGTTTTGTTTTTTTAAGAGGTATTAGCAGCATTGCATGTAAAAGCCAAGCAAGGCAGAGGGGGAAAAAAAAGACCTGGTTTTATAGTATCTGCACAAGGTCCTCAACCTTCACCACTGAGGTACCAGGCTTGCTCCATTTGACTTTATAAGCTGCAGCGTTGTGCTTCTCCTCACAGCCCCAACAGCTAATGTCATCTTTAAAAGAATACCTGGGGTACCTTTTTTCTAACAGTACTACTATCTAAACAAATAAAGTCTCATTTTCTTGTCTAGCACTGTAAAGGTTAGAAATACAAACGGGATTTTAAGGGGATGAATCTCAGCCAGGATGAGAGGTCGTCCCCAGCGGCCGGGAAGAGGCTGCCTCCGCGCTCCCGGAGGCGGGAAGCGCCACAAGTGGAAGCAGGGCTGGCTGTTCAGCCACCCTAACTGCTTTGCTTGTTGCCAAAATATGAGCGCCAAGACACTGCTCTGGCTTTAGCAAACTTACAGAAGTGCAGGTTAACTCAGCTGGAGTTTTCACCACCTAGAAATGGGATGTCGGACCAGAGGTGGCCTCGACTTGAGTTCAGCCAGGGCAGGCTCCTTGTTTAGATGCAGCACGTGCACACTTAAGCCCTCCCTAGCAGGCAACATTCCTGCTTCCACGTGCTGCTGGACAGGAAGTACAGTACTCACAAACACCAGTGCTGTAAGTCCCTGTGAGATGCTTGCATCATCTTCACACCTCTTCATTCCTATAGGAAAAAGCAAAGAACTGTTGGGAGGGTGGGAAGAGAAGGGGGAATGTTTTTAATATAATTAGTTTTATCCTAGTGCTCTGAATCAGATTTTTCCAAGATATTTTTATTAATATTTGGCCACAAAGGAAATGTCAGCACAAGGAAAGAAAAAACCCTAAACCTACATATAAATAAATTTCTGAAGCATGCAACTAAATAAAAGTCACAACAAAAAYAGCTGTCTGGATTTCAAAATTCCCCCTCACTCTTTGCCTCGCAAGCACTACAGCACCTGATCCAACCATAAGGAATTCAAACTGATTTCTCCTCATTGATCTGTTTTCAGAGGGCAAGCTGAAGCAGACAAATAAGAAGAAAAGAAACAATCATGGAGCTCAGAACCTGTATTATTCTTCTGAGCTGGGACACGCAGAGGTGTGCTGTGAAATGAAGGTGACTCCTGGCCAGCCACAGCCCCGTGATTTCCCTTCACAGAGCTCTGCTCCACCAGCAGTCACACACACCATCTGCCCTCGAGGCCTTTGGAGGCGCGAGCTCTACGTCTGTATCCCCTGTTGTCACTTGCCATGATTTYAGATACAATTTTAAGGCCTTTAGTACCTTTTCTTCCCCCCACCCCATGAATAAGGAGAATCTCATGTCACAGGCTCAGGTTTCCTGCATTGCCATCATTCAGATAAAGATACACTTAACCTTAATACTGAGGTCACTAGGATAGAGCTTAGAAATGGGAGAATGCTTGAAGGGAAAAAAATAAATTCAGAAAGATGAGATATAGCAACCTTTCCAGCATCTTAAAGTAATTTGTTCACCAAGACTTCCTTGCAAATGCCATTTCAGTGCTGATGTCATTAGAAGAATTTATCCTAATAGGCATGCTTTCCTTATAGTACCAAGATAAACTCTCATCTTGAAATTAATAAATTCAGTCCAGTTTAATACTTAATATAATGTATTCTATTTAATTGGTGGATAAAGAATGTGCTTTTAATTATGTACAAAGACAGCCTGGATTTAACAAAAAAATCAAGTGTAATCCAGAAGCTGGAAATGGCAGGTGACTCTAATAGCATTTACACGTTCAGTAATCGTGGTCAAGTTCTCTTTGTGTAGAGCTCTGGGATAAACWCCAGAGATGATGACTGCAGGTAAGGAGTTTAGAGCTCCCTCTCTTTCGGGACAAGCTGCTGGGCAGAGACGTGCCRCGTTTCACACGGCTCCCTCCAGCCCCGAGCCGTCACAGCCAAGGGCTGGTGTGGGCGCCAGGCGGAGCGGCCCTCGCAGCGGGCGGCTGCCCAGCGCCGCGGGCGGCAGCACCCGCTCCCGGGCACAGGCGCYGGGCCCCGCAGACGCTGCTAATCCCCAGCGGCTCCAGCCGGGCTCGCGGGGCACTCACCAACGCGCAGGGGAGCCGATGGTGGAGCCCTTTGCAAGCGTGACGCGGCGGCCCGCTCCCCGCTTCAGCCCGTGCCCACTGCCACAGGGCATCTTACCAGGGAAGACCTTCCCGTCAGTGACTCAGGATGCCCAACGGGAGACACTCCAGAAAGCAGGATTTTTTAAAAGGCAGGCTCGGGGAAAGGTGCTAAACCTCTTAGATTGGACATGAAAAAAAGATGAGCCAGGGCCACAGTAATTAGACATTCCTCACCCACAAGAGGTGGGGACCGTAATTGGTCTCCAGATTGTTATTTAACTCTGTGAAGCCATCTCATTTGGAATACGCTTGAGAGGACTGGCTCAAGAAGGAGGACATTCAATTAAATTAGAAAAAGAATTTACACAAAATTTATTACACTTCATATAATAGGCCATGAAATTCCCTGCCACAAGTTCTAAATAAAAGAAAAAAACACACTGACACCCAAAACCAGATCAAATCTAGACACAGATAAGAATTTTTAGAATTATCATCATCTACCTAAGACAACTGCTGGAAAGGATAAAACCTCCTGCTTCGGTTTTAGCTCAATTTCTCATTAGAAGGGATTAGAATGAAATTTTCATAGAAGCCTCTAATTCCTAWGGGGTCTACCATCATCATCTCAAGCATCTGGTATGGTCATCAGAGAAATGGCAGTACATTAGACAGACCACAAGCACAACCCAATATGGCAATTACGGCGTGGTCTCTTCCCCCGCTTGCTGCAAAGTTAAACAGCCCGTCTGACACCGCCATCCCAACGCCACCCTGGAACAAAACACCAGCACACGCCGGTGCAGGGACAAAAGGCAGGCAGAAAATGCTCAGTAGCTACGATCACTATTCAGTTCAGAAGGCAATGCAAGATTACTCACCCGGACCACAAGCTACTCCTTCAGGGATAGTTGGAGGTGAGGGGAGCAGAGCGAGTTGTCCTACCTGAAATGTTTCTTCAGATGGCACTGAAAGCCAGCACCATCCCCAGGCTGCACCATGTGCCCAGGAAAAGGCAACATTCACTTTGTTGTATTTTTCAGATCAGTGTGAGCATTCCTGTAGGATTCCATGGGATTTTGCTGCTCAGTGAGAAAAAGTAAAGGAACCATGGGCTGATTTTCTCTTAAATCCCTTTTTCTGTTCTTTGCAGAGCAGGCAGCACAGCAACACCACTGTCGCTTATTGCATCCTCCAGACCTGGTGCTTTCTCCTGCACATCAAACAACAGACAAGCCCTAGTCCCATGATCTCTTCCTTCCTGGCAGCGCAGTTGTGTAGGGATTATATATTTTAATATCTATTGTGCTGCATTTGTATAACTCAGCAAAATACATCTGATATATCGGACTTGGGATTGAGGTGTAAGATCATGCTTAGACCTTGAACAAAMGCATCCCAGCATCTTGCACCAACCTTAAGAATTTCTTTTTCTTAAGGGCTGAGGTTTGCGTATCCAATCATGGCAGATCCGCACTGTCAGTAGGGGGATCTGATTTAAAGTGCTTTGACAGGCAAATGTGTGGCACATGTTAACTAGTGTTCTAGCACAGTAGTGGCAATAAACCAATTATTCTTAATTTACAGAGAAAGACCCTAAACTTAGAAGTGGTATTTCATTCCTGCAAGATGTGCTTGGAGACTGAAATAAAATCACTTATCCTGGAAAGAAAGTAAAATACAAGTGGTACCAGACAAAGGAGACATTTGCCTTGGATGCATGTAGAACAAGGAAAGTTACACAAGAAAACAGACATTTGTAGAGATGCTTAAAAATTCAAGTGTGAAAGCAAACAGGAAGAGGACACTGAAAGAAAAGTGAGATATGTTGCCTTTCACCCTGTCTTCTCATGTCCTGCAAGCACAGTGTGGAGAAGGGGGCTCTGCACTAAAGTCTGGAGGAGCTTCCCTCCCTTTCACGCTTTCCCTCCCCAGCCCAGGCAGGAAAGAGATATTTACCCACCATCAGAAAGTGCTCTGCAGTCTGCAGGTTAGGAAGTCACTTTAGGTTTTATAATCTTTAAAGAAAAACTGTCTTATATAACAAAACTTTGAAGAGTTGTAGATAGGTGTTGTTTTGCCACGCTTGCTTGTKCTAATAGTCTTTCTTTTCGGTTTCGTGCCTAGTATTTCTACACTGTTTTGCCTGTGTGCCTTTTGCTTTTCGTCACATGTGACGAAGGGAGCCTCAATCTCCTCCCCACCCACCTCTCACCCACACAGTGCAATATTTCAGCTCGGGCCTTACCTGCTCCAGAGACCACAGGAGGAGGCGCGACCCCCCGCCATGAGCTAAAGCAGAGGCACTTCCCCGTGCACASGGACACTCGGGAAGGGAAGCTCAGTCAGCGATGCTAACTGTGTTCATTTCGTTAGGCAATAACTCTGATGCTAACGAAGGCACTGCGAGACACCGGCTTCACTGCTAAGCAAAATAGACACATAAACTTGAGGACAACTTAAAACTATGGAAAACTAATTCACTCCTGGGCTGCAGGGGACACGAGATGCTCCTTTTCCTCCCAGAGGAATGAGGCTTCCCAACATACAAGGAGAAGTAGCTTACAGGAGGTGGGGAAAGAAAAAGAGCAGAAAGCAGAGGCTTCTGGCAGTCAATAGGCTGATTCTCACTTTAAGGCTACCTTTTACGTGCATATTTGGTGGTAATCACCTAAAACTTCAATGCAACATCACCTTTACAATTGTAAAAATGTAATTTATGTTTTTTATCTAGGATGATCCATAGGAAAGAAATTGATGGCTAAGACCATTATTCTTGATACCCATGAAATACTCCAGCTGAAAGAAGTGAACAGGGAGATTTTGGAGCCACTAAGCTGGTGGAGCTCTCACTGAGAAATATGAAATTATGCAAATGCAGCCTTTAAGAGCAGCAGAGGAACCTGCTTCTATTATGCACATGTAAGCACGAACAAAAGGTCACGCAGTGGTTAGCTGAGCTTCACGGCAAGTACAGCCTATTTAGGAACCACATAGTGGTATAGAAAGATTTGACACAAGCTATAGCAATGATGGAATTTGTGGCTCTCTTGAAATAACTGTTAATTCTCAGCTACTTTAAGGAGAAATAAGCTGCCAGTCTCCCTGGATGCAGATGTGAGAGGAAATACCAGTGCATCCCAGGCAAACTTTTTTACTCTAGAAGAGGCCARCTTTCTCTAACTGAAACAAAAGTAAATATGACACATCTTAATTAAGGTATCTTTTGCCCTATTTAGGCAGTTCTACCAAGAGCATGTCAGAATGGGTTTCTAAAACCTCCCCTCCGCATCCTATGCCTGTGATGAGCAGCACGTGCATCTTCAGGCATGTGCACATGGAAGTGTTTCTGCTAACCATTTGCTCACAAGATGAGCTAGCAGAGGACAGCAAGCTTCCACTAATCCCAGCTGCAAAATCTGAGAAACTCAAAGAAATAAGATTAAAAGGAAGAATCCAGTTTACATGGCCTCACTATCCCTTCAATATCTCCAAACAGGCTTTCAGGACCYGTAGCTCAGGAATATAGGATTGCATTCAGATTTCTGAAACAAAGTTTTCCATTTACTCTGTGATCTGCTTTAGGATAAGAGAGATGCCAAGACAATTCTCTGCTGATGTCAACCACAAAGCAGTCAGAAAAAATATCAGTAGGCATTAGCTTGCCTGAGATTTCCTCAATGCACTTTGAGTTTCATATGAAGGTGACATGCCAGCAGACCATCAATCCCATATGCATTCTACACAGCTCAGGCAGTTTCACCATTCTGCAGGGAAGCTTTTCACATGGTGTTTTACTACAGTCCTAACTGCAGTGCTTTAACCCTCACAACGTAAAGGTCTGCAAACACCAACTATTTTTGGAAGGCTTCACAGAACTTTATATTCCTACAACTGCAGATTGTGTGCGCATCTAAGGATGCCAACAGAGCAAGTGAGACTGCAGATTCTCACTACTTTCACACACGATCTAGAGGTGGCAGCATATTGACCTTTACAAGTGCCTTAATCTCAGAGTTWCACTGCATTTAAATTACTACTAAGATTAATTTCATTTGTAAGAAATCCTAAACTCCATTCTCAGAGTAAAACCAGCACACCCAAAAAAGAGAGGCTACCCTAAAGACTGTCCTGTAGCTCACATCCTAAGCATACTGCAGGATCTGTTCACCTAAGTTAGCACGACAAAGTATGAAGCCTTGAGCCAAATGCATGAAATATCTGATGAGCTGTTCAACTACAATGGCCAGGCTTTCAAAAACTCTAGTTTTTAGATCCATAAAACCAGTTAAATCTATCCTGGCTAGCAGATGACTCTGGTAACAAACAAAAGGCATTTGAAGAGTGACAAAAGTTGCTTGTGTCATTTTAACYGGTAACTTTCAAAAGACTCTTGGAAAAGTTATCCTTAATTTTTTACTAAATCGCAGCAACTTTTCACACTTGGATACTTCCATGGTTACCGAACCATGACATCTCTCTTTTTTTTTTTTTTTGCTATAGCAGAAGCCAACTCACAGTACATAGAATCAGCCTGCGAGAGGGGACAGGAGGGTGAAGGGGCAGGTCAYTTGCACCACTGTCCACCATGTCTCTTCTCTTTGGTTTTAGTCCCCAACCACACACACACAGTAATAAATTGCTCGCTTTTTGCCAGCAGTAGCTAAATCTGCGACTGAATAGAAAAAAGACGCCCTAGTTCAAAGGGGATTAAGTGCTGAAGTTATTTTACATTAACTTTCACTAAAAGACACAACACACTATCTACTATTAAGAAAAGGAGAAAGGGGGTGGCAGAACAGAGCATTTTTCAGCCCCAAAGCTCTCCTCATTTGGAAAAGTCCCCTGGCAAACATTCCCAACAAGCGTCCCGCCTCAACTGAGCATCACCCCTGGAAGGGCAGCTTCACCACGTTCTCAGAAGCCCGGCACGTGGAGATTATTCGGACACAGGAACAAGAACAGGAGGCGGCTCCAGAAGCCCCGCGGAGGCGGCGAGGGCGGCGGGTCCCCTGGCTCTTGCCCAGGTGGCCCCTGCGCGTGGCGGGCGCTGCCACCAGCACGCGGCACCGGCCGCACRCGGCAGCCTGTCCATTCCTCTGCACAGCAGCGGCGCTTCATGAAAACCCTAYGTCCTAATAAAGTAGATGGAGTTTCCCCAGCAGGCAGTGCATTGCCTATAAATATATATGGCAATTTAACACAGGAAGCACTTAACACGCAGAGGCAGCTCCCCTGCACTATCCACAAACATAACTGCCAGCTTGTTGCTCTAATGGCACCTTTTCACTGCATTAAACTTGTTATATTGCTTTTGATTTTGCTCAATTGCAATTACATCTCCTGTCTTCAGTTCAATTTAAACTGAAACTTTATCCACTGTATCCAACTCTGGAATTTCCTTGTGGTTACACTGACACCCAAGCTTTAAGAAAGCTTTTACTAGACCTACAACTAACTTCTATAAAGGCCAATAGACTCAAAACGTCACAAGACCAAATCACTAAATCACCCCAGCAGCTTCTGTTGTGCTCTAATGGCTGAAGAATCAACTCCTCAGTCATCATAAGCAAAGGGGGCTCTGAAAAAAATAGTAAGCRAGGCATTATACCCACGTTCCAGCCRTCCTTTAGGATCTACATATATACAGCRTTTCAGCACAGAAGTGGGACTACAGCTCGTKTTTAAATAGAGCCATGGAAGGCATCAGGAGGTCACCTGTGCTGACTGCCAGCACAGGCACGGCTGTGCAGAAGCCATCCTGGAGGAACCGGCCCAGCCTCTTCTCAAAGATCCCCAAGAGACACCGCAGGCTCCCAGGGGGACAGYGCAGTGCCTCAGAGCTTTTCTACCAGAATCAGCCAATAACATTTACACCAAATTCACCTTCTTGCAGCCTAACCCGTTACATCTTGCCTAGCTGAAGTCGTACCAGTAACGAGAGCAAAACCACCAAGGTCCTTGCTGCCACAGTGTGTGCCAACCAACGCTACCCACCCGTGTTGCACCGTGGTGCGAGTCACGCAGCGCCAGCCCGTCCCCTGCAGAACCTCTGCCTGCCCCACTGCCGCTCAGCCCAYGTGCGGGCAGGCAGGGACCACCACCCACTCGTCCCCAGGGAACCTCATGCCATCCTTTGAAAATCATTGTTCAAGCTTACCACAATATTTGAATCCTAATCCCCCACACAAACACMATTGCAGCCTCTCCTACCTTCTGCTCTCTCTAAGCCTTTAAAAAATTGCCCAAGTTATCAATGAAATCTTCAAACAGAAAGTGGCTCCAAATAAGCCCCTGAGAAGGAGTATTTTGATAGGGCTTTTTGTTTTGGCCACAAAGCACTGGTAATTACTCGACAGTAGGACTGGCCAGCTGATTTTGTACCTACCTCACAACAGTTTCTCCTAGCCCACATGCCTTGATTTCATTATGAAAGTGTCAAATAACACAGTTTTAAAAGCCTTCCCGAAGCCAAGATACAGAGGGATTTACTGCAGCCCTTCTGTTGCCCTGCCATACCAGGCAGCTACAGTAGTTAAACATGATTTGTTCCTGAAAGATCCTGGCTGCTCTTCATCCTTTATTTCCTAGACATTTCCAAAGTGCACATTCGTTTGCTCCAGAATGTTACCAAAGATGAAAGTCAGTCATTCTCGCTGGTCTTCCAAGCTCCCTGCTCCCCAGGCCCTCCTCTCACCGGCTCCTCTGAGTCCAGAGAGATAAACAGATTCCTTTCCTTGGCTCTCACTACTTCACCTGTCCCCTACAAGCTTTTGAGAGGTAGCTATTAAAGTACAGATTAAACCCTCTATGGTCAATAACAGGCCTAGATGACATGACAGAAATGGGGGGCTTGCTCCCCAGGCCCTGCATCACTGCGCAGGCCACAAGCACAGCTGAGCCATGAGCAATGATGGAGAGACCCAAAGCTGCCCACCACGCTGGCCTCCCGAGCACACCACGTGCGAGGTGCGCGCGTTTCACCTTCTSAGCCATCAGAGGCTCAGCAGTCCCTCTCGAGCAGCCAAGTGGAGGAAGAAATCCTTCAAGCTTTCAGCCCAGATGGGTCACTTGAGAGACAGAGCTAACTCAGATAAATGTCCAAACTTAAGGTTGTTTTCGGAATTGATGCTCTCGAGGCTTGCTCACAGCCATCATTAGTCACTACCACTTATTAGCTCACTCGCAGATAAAATGAAATAGATCCTGGGAAAGGGAGAGAAACATTCTCCCAGGACCTCGATTATTAATTTTATTTATTAACAAAACTCAAACTAAGGCAAAATTAATAACTTTCTGCATGTGCAGCAGAACCTTGGAGGCGAGGGAGGCTTCCCAGCTCGGTGTGAGCGCCCGCCTGCGCACCGCCAAAGAGGGCGGCCTTGGTGGCAGCCCCCGGCTCAGGCCAAGGCGAGCGGCGCCAGGCGGCACSGCGCGGGGACGAGGACACCGGCCACTGGCACACCTGCGAGGCAGAGCAGCCGCCCCAGCCACGCGGCTCCCGCGCCCTGCACCAGCTGCCACCGGCCAAGGCACCCAGCTCCCAGCGGCTGACGGATGGCAACTTGGAGCTGACCAATCTCCCAGGCAAGCCGTGGTTCCTACCCCAGAGAGCGCTTCGCTGACCCCAGAGGATGGAAATGCCAGAGGAGCCTCATCTGAATGTGACCCCTTAATGCAGTCCATGTGTGAAACACCAGAGARACCGTTCTTTTTCCAGCAGAGGCCAGGAAATGGATGAAAAACGTCCACTGAAGTCAGGGGATTTACATTGGCATAAATCTRACACAGGAAAATTGGGGATCCAAATTCTGTCCTTAGAACTGAGGCCAAAAGGATCCCAGGCAAAGAGCTTCCACATCCATTTCCGTGTACACAGCCACAAATTTCTGTTCAGAAATTTAAAATAGTCAGCGTCATATTTAATAACACTAATGGTTAAATCTAAAATATTGACCCAAAATAAGAAAGGAATTTCTTTCAAGAACACATTTTTGTTTTTAAAATGCTGCCTAGCAGCCTCTCTAACTTCATTAAGATTTCTGAAAGAGCCTAAGGGCATAARGCTCTGAAATCACGTTCAAATTCAATGAGAGACTGGCCACTAAGTTCTGCTCCAAAAATCCTAATGTAAACTAATTATTTGCAAAGGGTGGATCTTCATAAACATTTACTTCACTAAACAGATATTCCCCATATGTATGATCTTTGCCAAAACAAATTTGTATTTGCTTCAGCGCAAACACATCTATACACCAACATTCCTAGATTGCACCACAGTGATTCATTATCAAATACAGTCCATCTCCTGCACATTCAGTTAAATACTATTAAAGAGATCTCCAACTTGCTTACTGGTTACAGAAGGGCATCCTTTTATTGACATCTTTATTTAACAAAAATGCTTCTAGAAATGTGTTTGGCAAATAATATTGCTCTTACAGATCTCACTGCTTCAGAAACATGACTTCTCTGAGGAAACACTAGATCTTGTAACAGAAATATCTTTAAATCTTTTAGATAGCCAGTCCACAGGGAAAGGTTTAAGAAAGGATCAAAGCTTGTCCTTTCAGCTTGAATTATTCCATTACAGCTGAATGTGACATAATTACAAAAGATGTTGGATGTGGAATCTCATCAGGATTATCTGACACTCATCTTTGTTGAAAAAGTCTCCCCAGCTGTTGCTCTGATAGCACAAATGTGACAAGAGTGCAGAGCACAAAAGTAGCTGCAAGTGACTGCTGCTTTGGGGCTGCTTTAGGTTCCCCAGGCCACTTTGTGACTTTGCAGTCACCATAAATATTGAGCCTCTTTAAGGCTGACTTGAAAGTGAGAATACCAAATATATCAATAGATTTCTGAAAAAGAAACAGCTTACTGCCTCTTTTTCAAMTAGAAAGCTGTGCTATTTAGCTGATGCACACAAACAATTCCTCCTCTCTCTTACATAAAGCTAACTTCATGCAGCATCCAGCTTTCTCTCTACCTGTAAGAAAATAAAACTTATGCTCTATTAGCTTTTGCGTTTCCTTGAGTCAAGGAAACTGTGCTGCTTAAACAAATAAGAAAGCCCATGTTTTAAGATCTACATTGCTCTGCAGCTGAYGCATCCCAAACCAGGATACAAACTCTCATGCGGCAAGAAGCAGGATTCTTCTAATTGCACTACGGTCTGTGTGTGCAATTCTGTACGTGTACATACACACACACAAACATGCATTTCACTTCTACAAGGGGAGCTCAATTGTAAACTATAACATCAAACATCAAATCTTGAATAATTACTCATTCCAGAGGATTTGGTAGCTGTAAAAATACTTTTCTTTCCTTCCTTGTCATGGATTACATTTCCTTCATACATTATTAATGAAGTTAAACTACTAGTAACATGCCAAATGTGCTGCATAGGAGATTTGTGCCTAATCCAGCACAAAACAGGCCCAGGCACATAATGATAGAAAAAAAAGAACAAATGTCAACAGTTTCACACTGGGACTAGATTAAGCAGACCATACTTACTGATTTCTTACACGGGGATTAGCTCACTTTTAGTGCTATGAGAAGACAGGCCACACTTCCCCTGCGTTATTAACACAGACCCGCACCTGAAAAAGAAAAAAAAACATACACCAGAGTGCCAGAATCTGCTTCCAGACAGAGGGACGCACACAAAGCTGTTTATTAAATGTGACAGCCAAACTCTCATTTAGAGAACGGACAGAAAGGGCACTAACAGTAAACATACAACAAAAATATTCTCTTATTGCTTTAGACCTCATCCTAACTTTGATTTTGTAGGCAGCCCTTAAGAGGATAATACTGACAGACTCCAGTTGAATTGCTGTTAAATCAAAATAACTGTTGTCTACGGTGTTTATCTTCCCACTACAGAAGACCCCCTTTGGYTTAGGATCCTAATCATGCCAGCAAGTACAAGGCTAGCAAGCGTTACACTTAGAGCTTAAGTGCTCACGGAGATGAACAAGGCCACTCACCCACACGTTTACAGGACTCCATGTTTAGTGCAAAACTGCTTTTCAACTACCACTAAGATACAAGCGGGCTAGAGTTTGCTCAGGTTTGGCATCCTGCAGACACGTTCAGCTCACTAGCTCCTCAGGGCAGGTGCAGCTGGCTGCGGAGGCGGCATCCCTCGCACCGCAGTGCCATGGCATGGGAAGCATCACTTCCACGTGCCTCCCAACACTGCRGCCTGGCATAGACTGCCGAGCTGGTAGGGACTCGCTCTGCCAGCCCGGAGCCGCCAAAAACGTTCAGCCCCAGCCCTGCGCACCGCTCCCCACGCCTCAGCCCCACTGCTCCCAAYGCCAGGCTCCCCACTGAGCCAGGGCTCTGAAGCCGCTCTGCCTGCAGAGGGGGGTCCCAGCAGCCGCACTGCGAGGAGCCCCGACACGCAGCAGGGCGCACGCAGCAAGTCACTCCGGCATGCCACGCTTGCTCCAAGTGCTCGCTTTCCCAAGGAGAGGTGGGGAAAGTAAGCGAGCAGCAGCTTGAAGGTCACCTCTGACCAGCCCAAGCCCACGAAGCGCATGCACCTTAGGCCCGGGCAGCCCTCGCGGCCCGCAGCAGCCGCGGGCTCTCTTGCTTGCACTGCACACGCTGAAGTGCCCGGCGGCCGCTCRGCCACGGTTCCACAAGCACGCCAGGAAACCCCAATTTTCAGCATGGAAGGGGGCCACCAAGAAAGTACTAACAGCATCCAACTCTTTCCACAGCCTGTGGACACTAATGCAGCCCTTTTCCTCCCCAGTCCGGTCCCAGATTCTGCAAAGCTCCACTCTGGCCACCCCAGGCAGCACAAAGGGCTCTTTAAGGCAGCCGGATGGACATGCAAGGGACAGGGCACCCTCTAACAGAAAGGTCCTCTCTTCTGTAATCTCATTGAACTCCCTAACATTATCTGAAGATGGCATTGAAAAATAAATTTTAAATTCAAGTCCATGCAACTTTTCTGGAACACTTGCGGTTGCTTAAATACTGATTTTCAATCTCATGAAATGTGCTAAGCATGAAATGTCTGGCTTCAAAGTAATACCCCACCATGAACTGTATGCTCAGTTTCAGCAAATTCTCTCTCACAATCGCAGCTTATGCTTTGCCCAGTTTCAAAGTAGTTGCCAAGTCAGAGAGCAGTCATTACATTTCATTCAGTAAAAGAGCACATCCCAAATGAGGTGTCTTTAAAGAGAAGAAACAGGACAACTTGCACTGACAACATTTACCCTTTGTACTATGCAAAGCTCTCCTGATTCATCACCTGCTCATCTGCTGCAGCCACATCACTGGCCAACATCTGTTTGCATCTTAAATCATAGCCTCGCTGTGAACCCTGTCCCTGCGCGGGCGCAGCGCCGTGCCTGCGGGCTGCGCGGGATCGCTCCGCGGCCTGCTAGACCCTCACCCTGCTGCTCGGCACCACACACGCTACACAGTAGGGTAGGGTTTCGATTTTAGCTTAGTTCCTTGCACTCTTTCTTTCCATTTGTTCAAAAATAATTATTTGTTTGCTTTAAACACTTCAGAAAGGATTTTAATCCACAGAAAAGAGGCTTGTTATTACCTCATTCTGGAGACCACCAACCTAAGCCCAGGCAAGTGGCCTTATTTCTGAGCGCCAGGTTTTCCCCCTACACCTAGGCCTGCACCAGGTATCAAACGCCAGCCTTGGAGGTGCATCTCAGTCATTAACAGCGTGTCAATCACCAGCCGCAGCGGGGACGGCAAGCGAAGGCCAGGTTGAGCTGGCCTTGCTCAGAGGGAAGGCAAGCCAGATGGCCACTTACGGGAAAACACCGGCCAAGTGAAACCAGGGCCACACTGAACAAGGGTACCTTGTATGTTCCGTAGGAATTTCACCATCATTCAGGAGCTGAGCCTTTAATCCTGGCACAAGGGCCACACGTAGGGTTTTAAACAACTCACCAGCTTTATTTTATATATGTATCAATATACTGAAGAGCAAAATTATTTTCAAAGAAGCATTAGAATGAACACATGCTTCTGAACCAAAGCACTGAATATTGATCAGCCCCTATGGGGTCTCTGAGGAGCAGACACTCATGTCCCTGAGCTGGTCTTGCTGGGTCCCAGCAAGAGTTTGTTGGGAAACCCTCTTACAGCACCAGATATTGGAGCCCATCCAAGTACTGCAGGAAAACTGCCCTGTTTTTCCCCAGTTCCCTCTGTATTTCCCAAGGAGGGAGAGCAGAGGCAAYACACCCTCCCAAGTGCCAGAGCAGGCTACTCAGTGCTCATTCCTGCAAGAAGAGCCAAGCTGGGGAAACGCTCTTTCCTAGCAGGAACGCTCATGCTGTTAAATGAGGGGCTAGGGGAGGTCCCCCGGGTCCTGCAGCAGCCCCACGGCTTCACTCGCGCTGCAGGTAACGTTTCCACGTCCAAATGAGAGTCCACCAGCAGCTTCCAGCAAAAGCACATCTATTTGTTACCTTCTGCTTTATGTTATATGCAGCACAATAAATTAAGCCAGTGAATGCTTTACAAGCACGATGTTAGTATTCAGCAAGAGATATTTCTCCATTAGAAAATCCTGATACTTAAAATGGATTCAAAGGGACTAATAAATTGGTCCAGTAGGTGTTAATCAATAGTATAAATGAATAACCAATGAAAAACTGTCACTGGTATGCCAAAGGGGAAATCACCCAAGAATGAAATCGGTGCGATAATACAAGTGCATTGTATCCTTCAACAAATATATGTAAAGCAGACTGGATAGGCATCAATTCCCTGTGCAAAAGCGCATGCTCTCTGGACTGCCTCCAAATACCTAATTTCACAAGGTGTTTATGTGGGATTTTTTCCCCCCTTGTTTTAATCACTAGGAAGTCGAATGCAAGGAGGCACACATCCAGTGGTTGCACACTGGATATTTTGCTTAAATTTTATATTTGTTCCTTTTAATTATTCCTGCTGGCAGCTTTTTACCAGAGCTTTGAACCCTAGAGACAAATCCCTGGAGACTTACATGGAAAAAAAAATGGCATTCTCTCTTATTTGCCTATTGAAAACACACACAATGACAGATTGTCAGGATGGGCAAAGCCTCTCCTGTTTTAACATCTGAAGCATCTGTCCAAGATCCTCAGACAGTCTCCGTGCATTTACCGAGCTCTGACTTCAATCAGGTTAATAATGCTCATTTTTACTCTCTGCAGCTTGCTGTGCTGCCCACGGCTTCTGCACGAGCTTGACCTGCTGGTTTCTGCCACTCACGGTTCCCTCTCAGGTATGAGCTACTGCTCTCCAAAGTTCATGACCCTTTGGCTGACTACTTTGGGATTCCTGCTAAAAACCCACAGAACACCTGGGACAAATTTATGTTATCTCTGAAATTAAACCAGACCCTGAATCTGTATCTAAAAACGCTTTAAGTTACTAGAATCACTTCCTCTGGCTATAATGGCAAGTTGGACAAGATTCTTCATTCTCTAAAGAGGAGGAAACCAATGGACSAACACCCTCCAGGATCATTTGTTGTCTTTCTATTGTATTACTTTACTCCTTCACCAAGAACTTGTTAGTTCATCCCGTCAGCCACCACGTCAGCTGCCATGTTTCGCCTGACACTGCTGAAGGAGCAGGGCAGCTCTCAACACTGGCAACGCTGGCAGGGAGTATTGGCATTCCCCTCCAAAGCAGGACGGTTCACAAYGCCCAAGGTGACCAGCTGAACTTTCTGTGTATTTGTCAGAGGTGTTTGGGGGTGTTCTAGCGCAAAAGGGGCAGAAAGTGCCAGGCATGGCACGAAGCGAGAGCCGAGGTGCGGGTGCGCGGCACCCACAAGCAGCAGCAAGCCCAGGCTTGGGGTCCCTGCGCCTGTCACCACCTCCACATGGCCCAGGAGGAGCCTTCAGCTTCTCAGCAGAAAGGGGAGGTGGTGGAGTCCCCCCGCACGGTGACACCAGCACCACAACGGAGCAGTCCTACGGTTAATAACTATCCTGCTGCTTTTACCGACTCGGAACGAGTGGCTTTGCACTGAGCAAACTACCCCTCTGGAAAGCTACGTATTTTAGTAAATTCAGCATTGCTCAAGAGGCCTATATGGCTCATACACAAAGCGTGAAAAGCAGTTTAAACAGATTAAGTGACAAAGGGTGGCCTCACCTGTGTTTTAAGCTGCCTAAGGAGGTCTCCTCCCTTCAGGCAGCTTTGCTAAATTTAAGAAAATTGGACAGGGTGAATTCCCCCAGTTACCACCAAGCACACCCTTTCAGACTCTTCATTTTTAGATCAGGTGATCATGAGCACTGCATACCCACATTTTAAATACAAGAAAATATAAATTAAATTTTGCAGACATTACCTTGTCTATAACCACTAGAGCAGCTGTGCTATTGTTTCCCCGTTTTGACTTTGCAGAGTAACCATCACCCCTGAGGTGACACAAATGCCACATGAGGTCCCTGCAGAAGTGCTGCATCTACACATCTACATTCCCTAACTGCTGCGGCAGCTCTGCATCTGGGATCCAACAGCTCCTCTGTCTTGTACCGCTCACTGCTTCCTAAAGTGCCCGTTTCCTTTGGAGCAGGCAGGTGGACTAGACCACTTCCAATCAGGATGCACAGAATAAACAAGAAAGAGGCAGTCTATATTGTACGTTTGAACTATATGTGTCAGGGCATTGATGCAAATCCCCTCCTGCCTTAGCCTGGCACTTTGTCATATATTATTCCCAYGCATCCCCAGCACATCTCCAATGATACGGCAAGATCTCCGCTATAGGGAGCTTGGCCCTAAGTCTAAGCGGCCTTGTCAGGGAGCCCAGCAGCAGCTTTCCACCCCGTTCCGACCCGCTCTCCTTCAGCGGCACTGCGGCTCACGGAAGGGCTCCCTCGAGCTGCACGTGGCCTCGGCAGGCGGGGGCTGCGGCGCTGCAGGAGCCTCGGGCCCCTCAGGCGGTGCCAGGACCAACCTGCTCCAGCAGCAGCACTGGCTAAGCCCGCGTTGGAGCTGCCCTGCACTACAGGGGAGCGAAGCTGGACACGCCTGTTTCCCTTCTCCTCCATAGAAGCTGCTTGATGAGCAAGGCAGGGTATGGTTTGCCAGTAACACCATGTTAATGCAGCAACAGAGCCGCTGCCTCGACCCTYGAGAGCGCTCTGCTCCGGCCCATCACATGCCATGTCAAAGCTCCCATTCCAACAGCTATTTTAATTAAAATGTTGACTCACATCTTCAAGCATATGGTTATAAACAAGAACCTCAGGGCATTAAAGAAAAAAATAGCTCAAATAGCTCCAGTTGACAGATGTTTCTACAAGACTAATACATGTTAACCTGCTACTAGCAAGTATTGCCCATGCACGTGCCCTACCTTTACTGAAGTTGTGCWAATTCTCAATGTAACTCCTTTACCCTTAACCTGAAAACACCACACTAATCTACTCTTAAACCAAGGTGCATAATAAACATGATTATTTTCTTCAGACAAAAGACTCAGCTTGAGCTCACACTGACAGAGGTTCACATTGACATTCAAGTTGGATGACATTCTCAGCTACTCGGCTATCATGACAAAACAAAATCCAATAATAGCTTTTTCAATATCATTTCTATAAACATCCACCACAAAATTCTTATTCCTACCAGAAAGGGCATGCATACTTCTTTTCGCAAACTTTTCCCTCTAACTATCCTTCAAACCAAGTTATTTTCCTCAACCACATACAATATCTTGAGAAATCTGCAGTGGTAAATTTGATTAGTGTCAATTTTTGCCATTCCTCAAAACCTCTAGGACTTCASAGTCTTGTGCTTACTCAAAAACATTTTCATCTGTTGACAGAAAATGTATCATAACATTCTGGTTTGCAAAATGATTTCCTGCACTTATTCCGACATGCCTAAGAGTAAGTGACAAGAAACCATCAGTCTGCAACGTTCAGGAAATGAAACGATTCTCAGCCCGAGCGAGGCAGTCTCCCGAGCACCTCCAGGACAGCTGCTCCCTAGCATCCCCATTACTCATTAGCCAAGGCTCGGGTAGATAAATAACACACCATGAAGTAAAACATCTGCACAGTTCAACCCAAATCCTCTTCTGCATCCCGTTATAAATAGGATTCACGTTCCGGCTTTAAGGAAGGTGAGGTAGATGCAACATCCCTGCTTCCTGCCCACTTTTCTCCTGCTCGGTTGCTGGAGGAAGCAATGCACCTGCACAACCCAAGGCGTGCTCCACGCCGCCCGCACTTGAGCCTACATGGTTAAGAGGATTATCTGTGGAGGCCGTACACACACTGAGGCTTCCAAACGCTCACGCATCTAACTGCAATCTTCATCTTGCTTCTTGCAGCCTCACAAGCCCCTGCTCTGGTTTTTCTTGACACTAGTTCTTTGGATTTCAACTTTACCTGACCTGCAATTTTTCTTATATAGCTCCACCCTCAAAAATCAAGAATGCAGGGCAAAAACAGGCATGAGAAGAAGAGATGCTTCCTGCATCAAATTGCTCATTACAGAAGTCTTGCAACCTCCCTTACAAGTAAGGGTGAAGAGAAGGTACCTCCTAGCGCGGCAGCGCTTAGATGCCATTTTCACAGACTCACAGAATGGCTGAGGTTGGAAGGGACCTCCAGAGAACACCTAGCCCAACAACCCTGCTCAAGCAGGGACACCAGAGCATGGGGCACAGGATGGCATCCAGATGGGTTTGGAAGATCTCCAGAGAAGGAGATCTTCAAAAGGAGATCTATTTTGCTTTTCCTCAGTGTAAAGATGCACTTTCTCATCCTGTTGAGAGTCCCCGAGTTGCTCCCTCCCTCCCACTCAGACGCCACRTTTCACAGGCAGGCAGCCCTCGGCTCAGGCAGGCTCATCCTGCTGACCCAACCGCTCGCCTTACTATGGCTCCCAATTTTGGCCAACGATTATTTGCCTGAAAGATGAACAGCAGTGCCTGTCTTGTCACTAGGTTATGTTATTACTATAATACTTTGCTAAATTCATGTGTGGTTCAACTCACACTTAAGTATTCAGTTTATGAGTTTCCCCTTAGATATTTCCTTGCTGTACCAACAGCCTTTCTAAGCCACAGGAAACTGCTGTGATCCAATACTCAACACAGCAGTACTCTTAACTAATTACTGATTTGTTTTTTTAAGTCATCTACATCATCACAACATTAGCAGCTACCTCCAAAGGAGCAACATTCTTTTTTACACTCTTCTTCTGCAGGAGCTTCTGGAGATGAAGAAGTAGAGTTGCACGGAAATCCTTGCAGCATCACCCAAGATTTCTACTACCTCTGCCTCACACTGTTCAATAAGCTTCGCACAGGACACTTGGGTACATTGAATGGCACTGATTAAATATATCTGTGATAAAAGTATCTGCCTGAAAATACATCCCAAACATCTCACCACAGCCCACAGTGCTTGGTCCTGCTCGAGCTGTCCTTTTTCACTTATGCTCTCTGAGGCTGCAGCCCAGCGAGATGCTGCTCAGCTCCCCCACTCATATTCAGAGGCCTGTTGCAGACAAGTTTGCTATTCCCCCTCATTAACAGTAAGAAAATAAGAACATGTTACTGCCTTTCATACAAAAGACAGTTCACATTACTGAGGAACCAGACTGATGCTCAGGAATGGCAGGCAAGGCACTGACTGAAGGCAAATTTGGAAAAAAAAATCTACAAAAGCAGTTTTGGGTGGGGTTTTTTTTGTTTGTTTGTTTGTTTTTTTTAGCTGCTCTACATGGGAGGGATTTGGTCACTATAAGACACTGAAGCAATATCAAACGGACCCCTAAAAGCCAGCATGACATTGTGACAGTGCCGCCTGCCTGCTCCGCGTGCCGAGGAGCAGGCGGCTCCCAGCAGCTGGCAGAGCTGCCGCAGGAAGCGGATGCTTCCCTGCGCTGCAGCACAAGCTCTGCATGAGTTACCACGTCGTGGGAATCGGACACATCCCCACGCTGCAGCACAAGCTCCACGTGGGCCACCGCACCGCGGCTCCTCTCGACGGCCTCCTGCGGCTCTCCGGCCCCGGACAGCGACGCTCCTCGCTTGCTCCCTCCTCGTGCGCGAGGCAGGACCCAAAGCAAAGCCTCGGCTTTACACAACTCACCCCTCTCTGCGACGCTTTCCATCTCAAATGCCAAGCATCAAGCTTTCAGACTTCCATATGAAGATATTTTAAAATATATAGTTTCTGACAACTCTATTACGCAAGTGAAAAAAGCACTTTAGTGTTGGTGGATATTGGAATGCAAATCCCCATGGTCCTTATCTTATGAAGTCTTTTTGTGTGCATAAAATATAGTTCAACATTAAGTATTTTCTGGAAAACAGAGGACAAATCCCAGTGAAGTCTTCATACAAAGTTCTTTCAGATGCCTAATGCTTGTAAAATTATAGCTGTGCCTGGTCCTAAACTTAAAGGTCTTTCAACATTGCCATTATGAACCTAGTTTTTCAGGGGCTTACAACTCAACCATAAAAACATGATTCAGGATGAATCTTGGCATAAGACTCCTCAGTCTGGAATATATGTGTGGGTTGTGCCCCCGGATAGGGAGAAGTATATTTTCATCTGGGCAGAGGCCCAGCATTTCTCTTTAGAGACCACTACTCGTGTTCAGAAATTCCTGTTTGTACCATTCACATACACGGATGCAACTTCTTAAGAACAGCAGCCAAGCTACCTTTCCAGCTACCTGCCCAAAACATCCAGACAGGGCAAGTGAAGACCAAAAGCCCATCCTTCATAAAGCAGTGCAATGGATGCACACAAAAGCTCCAACTTTAAAGAGAAAAACACTTAACTGAAAATGGGCACTTTGGGGAAAAAACTCTAAGACATTCCCAAAAGAGATCTTCCTGATCTACAGTATTATTTTAAGGGAAAAACAAGCCACTCAAATATTGTACTAAATTCCCAAAATTACTGTTTCCTAAACCTGACATGGAAAAGGAGCAAGAGGACAGGTCACGCTGACAAGGCCTTCCTGCTGTTCTTGGGCTGAGGAATAAGGTAAGGTGAGAAGCAGAGCCCTCCCGAGCGACACGAGCCCTGGCAGGAGCGCAGGGACAGGCCGGCTGGTTATTTTAGCCGAGCGCACGTGCGCTCCTGCCTGCAGCTCCCAGCTGCTGGGCCCGGCCGCGGGAGCGCACGGACACGCACGCAGGCATCTTCAGGCAGAAAGGGGTACAACAGCAACGTYTGGCTTCAGGTTTCAAGCACGCCAGCGCCTGGCGGCACTGAGACCCGGTGCGAGGCCCAGCTCTGCTTCCCCTGCCCTCGGCACGAGCACGGAGGCAGCAGGCACCCCACGGTAACTAGGGCTGCTGCTCGCTCCATGAGGCCTTGGGGAGATGCAGGGCATCCCGTCCAGCCACCCCCAGCTGTGCTGCGAGCCCAGCAGGGAGACACCCACCCAACAGTGGCATAAAGAGCCCTCCAGAGCTTCTCCCCACYGCTGCACAGGTTTAAGAGGGGACACGGGGTAAGAGCACCAAGAGAAGTGGTGCCAGGAGCCACTGCAAACCCCGCCGTGCAACCTGCCTGCAGCAACTGCTCAGGCCAGCAGTCACACCAAAAGCAAGGGGAGGCCAGAGGACGAGGGCTGGGTTGGCCCAGCTCTTCAGTGCTCCTTAACTTCTGCCAGTTTTGAATGTCCATTGCAAACATCTATCTTCCCCTCTCCCAGCAACAGCCCATTCCTGCTCTTTCTGTGGGTTTTGCTGAGGAGAAGAGGGTCTGCCAAGAAGATCCTGGTCACAGCTTGTGCACCAAACAAGCCATGAGCAAATTTTTCATTTTCCCTCCTAGCCGAGGCTGTCCCTTGGAGGGCCACTTCCCAGCTCCCACCAAGCAGGGACACACAACCCTGCAGTGTCTGACGGGAAGCTGCTAGTAACCTGCTATATATCTAACTAATGACACATCTAGGCTATCATATGTGGCACTCGTCACACCTAAGTTCATTATTTTCTACAACGAGCCTGTACTACTGCAATACACGAGTGTTGCAACAGACCTGAACACCTGAAGAACATGCTGTGATTGTGACCAATTGTCCACGGCCAAGTGTGAAGGGAGGTGCCTGTGCCTGAAACCTCCTCCGTTTCTGTCTTTCTCCTTTAAGGCAGCTGCCCAGCACGCAGGGAAGGTGCATTTTACAGGGAGAGGGGACATGCCCTTGCTGTTTTATTTCGGAAGCAGCCGCAAGTTTGCACCACATTAAAGGTCAATTAAAAGCCAATAAAAAGGTTTCATATCAAGTGTGTTGAGGTCATAGTGGTTTGATAAGTTAAAAGAGCTACCAAATAGACTTAAGCAACCTAGTTTAACCTGCATTAACACAGGAAAGCATTGGGAACAGAAATCGTGCRGTAACACAGAGACCCCCAGCCAGGATGTAGATGCTACCATGCTGGGTAGGGCATATATATGTATGAGCCATGATCTCAACAGTCATGATCTATATATGTTCATTTTTTTCCATATGTTATGTAAGGTATCTATTGTTCTATAGAAAATAATCCTCCACACATTCTCTGCACATCTATCTCTTTATAGACACCTAATCATTATTCAACTTACAAGTCATTTTTAGGCAAGTGTCAATCCAGTATTTCCCAGGGAGAAGCACAGGAGCAGTCGGACACAGCTCAAGACCCTAGTGAATCCGCTAAGCAGTAAGCCCTGGGCGCCTTCACTAGCAGCACCACAGGCCGGACTGCCCCACAAGGGACCGTGCTCCGAGTCTGTGGGGCCTGACCGCAGCTGGACCGCTCACACCCAGGGACATTGCTGCTCCCATGAAGCTGCACCCTGACATCCCAGCAGGAGCATCAGAGAGCAAAGGGAGGAGGCACCAAGAGAGAAAAGCATTAGCAAAAAACAGAGAAGAACACAGAGTCCAGGGAGAAAAAGCTGTAATTAACGAGGGACAAGTGGTGCCCTTGGGACGCGCAGCACGTTGTATGAGCTCTGTATGGAAGCCCAAACTCAAGAGCTATGCAAGCCAAAGCCAGCCAGAACGTGTCTGCTAAAACTGCCCCTACTACACACAGAAAGCATTTAAAATCTTTACTGTAATTACCTAAGCCTTCTTTTCAATATTTTCTCCCTGATACGATGCTGCTAGATTGACAACTACTTTTAGCAAGACAGTTTGGGTGGCTTTTTTTGGTCAGCAAACGCCAGTCCCTTTCTGGTTACCYGCCATCTCCAGAGTTATCAGAACATGAACAGGTTGTTGCTTTCCGCAGTCGGCACAGTGGCTCCCTGCTACCAAACGCWACCAAACCACGAGGGCGCCCTGCTCGGCCGCAGGCGGCTCGACACCAGGGCACAGCCGGAGCTTGTGCAGCGTTCAGCGAGGTCAGGAGCAGCTCATAACGGCCCATGTGCAGCTTCCCAGCAAGTCCGTGAGGAAATACGACAGTCTCAACTAATYGGTTTTTAAGGTACTCGCTAAAAAAAGTTTTTAAAAAACAAGTCTACTTGCTCCTTACCATAGGCAAAAATTAGTGTATTCCAGGAAGCATTCACCTTTACCTAAAAGCAGCAGTTTACTAGAAGGGGTTTTTTATACAGTCAATACACTGCCTAGGCTCGTGTTAACCAGGGGTATATATGGCTTTTAGAAACAAAGAACTACCCAAAGCAAAGCCCAGTTAGGAGGGGCTGCACAGCTACAAGGGGGCAAACTGCACAATTTGGCCACACTCCATCTCAACTCACAGTAGTTTCCAATGAGGAGAACAAATCAAAACTCAAAACCATTTTTCAAGAAAAGCCACAATATTTTTTTTTTTTAATGCTCCCAGTGCTCTTGGCTGCAAAGCCTCTTCTGGCCAAAAGGCAGACTGTAGGCAACCCAGAAAAGCAAGCCATAAAGACAGCCGCAAAGACACCAGATTAAAGAGGGTGCCTCTTCTTTGGGTGTAATTGAGCTGGAATAGTGGGCATCCTCATGTCACGTTCAGTCTCTGCCTCCCCCCACCAGCCTATGCTGCAAAGCATTTTTTCATTCAGGGACATTAACACATTTTAAGCAGATGTATCATCAAATGCATGACATGCCAATCTGTTTATCATTAAAATGAAAAATCAATATGTCTGATTCACGCGTAAACAGAAGTTGAGTGTTCGAGCTGTCACTGAGGATGACATATAATTATAGAATATGATTTGTACTTGGCAAATCACTATTTCCTGAAGAGGGCAACAGACAGTAGCAAGCAGCTGCTCACAGTGCAGTGCCACTTACGGCCAGCGAGTTGGCTTCACGGAAGTGGAGCGATACCTGTGCAGCCGATCGGAGCAATAAGGAATCGCTGTTCGATTTAATCATTACGTATGTTCAGCTGATGGGAGAACATGTAGCTTTATGTTACTGGGCTGAGTCCAGATTTTTATTTAAAACAGGAAAACTGAAAATAAGAACTTCAAAAAAAATACTACAGGGTTTCTGTTCTGGACCATTAATTTTTCAGTCAAATCAAACTCTCATTTAATTGAATCCTGATGCTAGAACTTGGATTCTACATGAAAAACTTGAAACTAAAGCACACAGAATAATTTGTTATGTCGAGCTATTCATCCCAATATGTCAAGCAAAAATAAGACAAACTCAAAACAAAGTTAGCCTACTTTCCGTGATGACACGGAATTAATAACAAAAGGAAACAAACCTTCGTGCCGGCCAAGAAACTAAGCCATTAACTACCATTTCTTTCCAGCTGATGCTTGCTTTAAAAATACACACTTGCAAAATGACAGAGAATACTAAGCAGGAATGCAACAGCTATAGATGCGAGTTACAAAATCCGCGTGAGGAATCAAGGACTTGCAAAGGCACAAGCAGTTTTAGGCATCCTGTTTGAGGCAGTGCAACACGCTCAGCTTTCAGGAGAAGGGGAGACCAAACCCTGACAAAGCAAGCTACCTTGGAAAGTGTGTCAAATCAAATATTTCAATGTCTCRGCGAGAGGGGAGGGGCCGCTTCACTTGACCGACACACTCCAAATTTGATACTTATCAGGGAGTTCCACTGGAGAAACCAGGGCTCCCTTTCCTCCCGTTTGGAAGCATGGCTCAGAGGGGCCTCCAGGCTCTGCTCTGGGGTTTCGGGCACGTTTGCCCCACTGGWCCCTGTTCTGCCCACGGCCAAGGCACCAGCGGCCGCTCCGCCTGCGCCGGGACAGAGGAAAGCGCCTGCACACGCAGCCAAAGGGACCCTGCCGCGGCCAGCGGGGAGCCCCCGCAGACACACGCGCGCCCACACGCTCCCGTGCCTGGCCCCTGCGGCCAGGAGGCTCCCAGCACCCCAGCTCTCCCAGCACCACGGCTCTCCTGAACGGCCGTGGCTCCTGCGCACACCCTCGGGCTCAAGAGCCGCGACCAGAAGGGATCCCTGTGCTCAAACACCACTGGAGAAGCAGCAGCAGTGCACTGCCAAGTCAAATATATGAACATTAAACCTGAATATGAAAACAAAACAACAAATAAACCTGAAAAACCTTTGCCTAAGGGTGCTTGTTTATGCTGAGGCAAAAGGAAAGTGGATACAGAATCAGTATCCTAAATAAGATCTCATGTTCTGACCCAAACCACTTCTGCTCTTCCCCAATTCAAGAGTTTACTGCTGTAATCTATCAAAAAAGTTATTTCCACTTGGCAAGGGGGAAAAACATTTATTTCTTTAGCACTTTCACATGCAACGATTAGCTAGGATTACAAAGTAAAGGCAGCAAGGCTAAACTTATCACCTGATTAGAAGGAAAAAAAATTTATAACTGTGCCGCTCTCCAAGGGATCTTAATTTTACTGATGCTAATAAGAGTGCTTAAACACTTAGCACAGCTGCAGCTTGGAYCACTGGTTTCTTTGCCAGAAAGTTAAAGTAAGTGAGCACTTATTTTGACACTTCCAAATTTATTATCATTACATTTYATTCTTTCCAATTAGGTCAAGCTGTTCATAGTGTTTATAGGACTAATAAAAAATACACTTTAGTATCTGTATTACAGGTGCTTTCAATAGACCTGCATCAAAGAGGGAGCAGCCTCCAGCTCCCCCATTGATATTCCAGGCTGCACTTTAAACAAAGTGATTTTCAAACACTGCATGTTGAACAGGCACCATCAGTCTCTTCAACTCCACAAGAATACACAGGCTTGCTTTAAGAACTTTTGTAAAGTATTTTGAGTTAAACTTAGAGCAYAACAACTTGATAATAAAGAAAAAAGCTCCACAACTTAGAACTGAGCTTTACAAGAGATCTTTTAAATGCTACCCAGGTATTACAACCTTAAAATTCCCTAATACCCCCCCAAATGGGGATTTACTTTGCCAAGAAACAATACGTAGAACTAGGACTGTCTACCCTTTAAGAGCAGACCAGCAAAGAGTTTGACATATTTAAAATAAGGATATAATAAGAAAGGATAAAACAGCCAAATTTGCTTGGCTCCTGGCGCGCATGTAAGTTTGCCTGTGTATTTCTGCAAAGCATCAGCACAAGTACCTCAGGAAGGGCACACGCTGGATGTAGGCAGCGCAGTAGCAGGGCACTAATATGGAAGGCAGAAAGGAGAGGAGAGAAAAAGTAAGGTATATTTTGCCTTCCTTTCTTGTACCAGAGCTCAGGAAAAAATGACGGGCTGCTGTACCAGAGAGCAGAGACAAGAGCACCCTTAAAGCCCTGGCGTCATCTCCTCGAAAGCCTCATGCCAAAGAAACCACGTCAAGCAGGGTCACAAAGCAGGAAACTCAGCACCTCAGGCACGTGCACAAATGGCCAACTAGGACTCAGGCAGACCCTGACACTACACCAAAGCAGAAGCTGTAACCATCACATAAACAGCATCAGCTAAGAACAGCACATGGATTTTGACCTACATCACTACCCACCAGTAAAATCCACCTTACTGTGTATTAATGTAGCTCTTCACAAATTCCATCTTGTAGTCTTTGCTAGCCAGAAGAATTGGTCAGTAGCCCACCAGCACGGATGGTCTGGAATCCTCAGGTTTGTGCAAGGCAGCTATCAGAGAACATGAACTAACCTGTCCACTCAACTAGGTCAGCCTTGAAAGAGATGGACACCAGTACTATGGATTTAAGGTCACAAAATCAAAAAGAAAATTTAAATTCTGCTTTCTTGAATTAACTTTCTTAAAGCTTTAAGTCCTTCTGTGGTTATGAACTAAAAGCCTAGCTCTGCCCCTTGCTAGGTTTTCTTAAGAAGTATGAAGACCCACACATTACCTCAGTGGAAAGTGAAAGACTTCCAGCAGACATCAAGTCCCTCAAAAGCATCAGGAATAACAGCTTTGATAAAACCACATACACAATAGATGTGCGCAGTCACATTCACTTTAGTAAAGAGAAAAGAACAGATTTAACTAGAAGAAAAAAAGCAACTTCTTCTGCAATATATTTTGCAGAGACAGAGTCCATGAAAACAACTTGCCTCTCAGGTTTAGCAGCCCCTCTAACTCGAGTCCTCCCAGGGTGGGAGGTAAAGTGCCAACACCTGCCTGGTGCCAGCAGGTGCTGGGAGCTTTGGAAACACTGCTGCTGGTCGCTCCTGGGTGGGTTCTTTTCTGGAACTTGCAGTTCCCTTCCAGTGCCTTGCCATAACACCTTCATTTTTGGTTGCCCATTAACAATATTAAATTTCATCTGGCATGCAGCACTTTCCTGTGTTGAACAAATTATTTCAGAAAAAAAAAAAAGAAAAAGTAAATCTTTGATGAGCCAGCCACTTATCAGAAGAAAAAGGCAATATCTCCTACATTGAACAATAAGTAAGATGCAAAGCCAAATCTCTTGAGCATTACTCTGAGAAGCTTCAGCAAAGCTATGCTCTTTAAACAACGCCTAACCTTGGAAGGAGGGAGGTGAAGGTGTTTCATACTGGGGTGCCCTTTGCTTATCCCTCGGCAGATGTATTTGGCTAAATCACATCCCTCATATAAACTGCAACAAACATTCCTAGAGGAGAATCCCACGCAGACACAGGAGACCAACAGGTGGGCAGGCTGGTGCCAGGAGCGAGGGCAGAGCAGCAGGGCCGGGCTCAGCGGGCCAGTCCCGCAGCGTGGCGCAGGCACCAGAGGTTCCTACCAGCCCTCCAGGTCATTCTTCCAAGCCAAGCACGAACCACTTGGGCAGTGCCTGAACGCCCCCTCCTTTTGCATCATCACATCACCTGCAAACACGGGAGGCCATTCTGCCCACAGGCAGCTCAGCAGGAGCGACCACTCCATGCTCCGCTGCGGCCAACTAGGAAGAACCTACCCATGGGTCTGCTAAAGAATCAGCCCCTTGCTCAGCACAGAGCAGCCCTGGGAGCCCCTTTTGCACCTCACCACAGGCCTGCCCAACCACCCCCTTCCCTACCTGCCTCTTCTCAGGGAAACCTTGGCAGCAGCTGCGGCTCCTGCTTTTATAACGTGGCAAATCTCTTCCCCTCACCCTCTTCTCCGGGAAGCGCCAGGAAGGAGCCCAGCTGCTCATGATTTCATTACTGATTTCTCAGGGAAGGCAAGGCCTGGAGAAGCCACAGTACCCTTGGCATTTCCATGGCAGGAAAGGAGGAAGGACAGCCCTCTTCGCTGGGAGAAAAACCAAAGAGCTCAAGGCTTTTCCTCGCTCCCTCGCCCAGGTGTAAGTGAGGCGTCAGGAGAGGCCTGTGCTCCAGGCTTCCCACCTGCGGGCGACCACGGTGGTGTCTGCTACCGAGCACACACAGAGAAGATCTTATCGTGCCTTTCAAAAGGCTTCTCTTGCCCAGCTAAGTGAAGTGGGAGTGCCCGGTGTCATCTACATTCATGCTGTGTTTTATAGCTCAAACATCAGATCTCTCCTGCTGTAGCCCAGTTTGTAAAGTTTACTTGAAGAGAACAAAAACAAAGCAAAAAAAAAAAAAAGTTATTTTTCTTTCACTGCTTGTAGATCAAAAGGCTTTACATGCTGTACTTCCCACCACAAAGCAAATGTTTGTGCTACGTAAACTCCCAACAACCGAGATTATAATGAAAGCACTAACAGCTCCTTCTTATTGACCTACAGCTCACTTGTAATCACAGGTATGTTCAGTAGCTTTTAAAATAAAAGAAGACAGAAATAACTTCCTGACTGTTATTATTGCACAACTCTCTCTGAAACTCCCAGCTTTAATTCGGGCTTCAGTCATCATTTCATTCCAGGGCAAGGTGCCTGCCGCAAAGTCCTCGCGGCCCCTGCGGCCCCATGTCTCTGAGGCCAAAAGGAAAACAAGCTGGGGGCAAATGGTCTATGTGAGAGCAGGAGGGACAGCGGTGCCCAGCACGGGCTGCAGCTGCCCCATAGAGAGCAGAGATCAGCTCCAGGACCATCTCCTTAGGTCCACAGCAGCTCCGCCTGCCAAATTAGAGGGCCCGTTGGTTGTCTTCTCCACAGAGGGCACCTGCAGATGCATCTTGTGAACGGCGCCGTGCCGGGCATGGGAAGGCAGCAGGGCTCCTTCCCCCAGAAATGGTGGCACGAGTAAACCCTGCCCAGCACAGGAAAAGAGTTCAGAATCAGGCCAGCAGACAGCAGGTGGAAAAAGTGGAATATGCCCATGTGGAAAGAGTTCAGGGTTCGATCAATGGCCAGGGTGACGGCGAGCGCTCCCATAAGCACACGCTGGGTGACAGCGCACGGAGCGCCTTTAGCCACGGCCAGCACAGCCTGCCTCGCTGAGGACTGTTTCCCTCTGTGGCACGTTGTCCTCCCAGGGTTGTGGGGCACAGCAGTGTCCCTGGAAAGGGCCTCGGCGCTGAGCAGCGTGCTGCCTTGTTCCTGGTGACAGAGCCAGCTCCAGGGCGAGTGCATGGCTCCCCCGGGAAGGCAGGTTCCCGAGGGGAGGGGAGCCTGGAGGGGAAGCCCGCTGACACCTTCTCCCATTTTCCAGGCTTGTCTCCCGGGCTTTGCAGTCTGATGATCATGAACACTCTGTTTCTTCATGTTTCCCCCAGAGAAGCACCTTTTATCTTTCCTCTTCCAGCCTGACCTCAAAGGCGGTCTCTCCTCTGCCTGGGGAAAGAAGACGCTCCTGTAGCGCACCCATGAACTTTTCATTCGGTGTGGAGTTTGTGTGCTTTTTTAGCTCGAAGATCTCTCCAGCTCTGCCCAGCATTTTATTATACCCACATTCTGTTTCCAGCCCCTTTTGATGGGCTGTCCAAACATGCCCAGAGTGCGGCGTTCTGCGATTGTCCCAAAGTCATCAAGAGCCGTCTTACCCAACCGACCACATTAAGCTTACCTTAAACGTGCGTAGCAGATCACATCATAAATTCCATCCGAATAAATATTTTTCTAAAAGCATTTAACRTTTTCTCTGATAGGGGATGCCAGAACTGCTTCATGTAAAAGTCATAAAAGAGGGAAAAAAAGTAGCACGGCAGTATTGAACCGGTGAAGAAAATTTACCATTAAGTTTCCAAGTGCAACACTTTTTAAAAGCACTATATAGTGGGGAGCCAGCTCTTTGACATGGTATATTATAGTGAGTAAGAGAGCTTGGCCAAGCTCCCAGAAAAGGAACAAYCCACTGGATGCCACTGCCTTTGCCCTCACACGAGTGATTTTCCCAAGTGCCGCTTAATATTTCAGCCTCTCCAAAGCGCAGTTGGGAGAGCTGGGGCAGGGCCGGAGCGTTGCCGTTTGCTGCTTGCCATCTTCGTGGAGCCAGGTTCTTTAGACACAGCTTGCACAACGTGGCCCGAACRCTGCTCTCCCCTGTCAAACAAATAGGACAGCTGCGGGCAGCAGGAAGTGCAGGGAAAGGCAGGAATGGTTCAGGCATTTGCCTCACAAAACAGCCCTGGGTATTATCATAGTTCCTTTGGGAAAAGCTCCCTCTCTTTTTTGGGGGCAGATTTTGGTTTTGGGTTTTTTTTTTTTTTTTTTTTTTTTTTTTTTTTTTTTTTTTTTTTTTTGATAGCCCTAGCTGCAATTCTTGCCAAATGAATCAGATTATCAATTCCAGTTAGCAGCAGGTCTTTCGCTTAATCCAATCCCACCAGTTATCCCAACTGCCCCTAAATCACATTTGCAAATCACGGGGAGGCACGCGAGGTCCCCGGATCTGCAGTGCCTGCCGAATTGATTGAAGGCTTTGGGGATCACACGCAGAGTAAAGAGCCTGTTGTCACAGTGACAAGAATGACTTGGCTGTCCAAATTAAACAGCCACGCTATTTTTAAGCTGGATCTCCCCACCCTTGGGTTGCAGCAGACCCGCTCGCTGCAGACGCCTAGTTTTAATGTGGCCGAGCTTGCTTTACTCCTCTCACATCCCGCGGCACTGGGTGCCCGCGCCAGGGAGCAGCCCTTGCAGCCCTTGCTCCGCGGGGCGAGGGAATGTGCTGGGGTCTCGGCGCCAAGAGGCGCACGGGCCGGCGCTCACCCCGCTCTGCGGGGCCCTGGGCCGCGGTGCTCGCAGCGCTCTGCGGGGCCCTGGGCCACGGTGCTCGCTGCGCTGCCTCTGGGCCAGGAGGTCTTTCACCTGGCATCTCCAGCGGGGCCCTGGCCCTCTGGCAGCAGAGGGTCACCCCGAGAAGGTGCCCGGCGCTTCCCTGGCGCTTGAAGCTACGGTTGTCCCAGTGTTGCAGTGCGCGGGGGGCTATCACAGGGGACCAGACTTAATTGCTACCAAGGTTTTGCTTTTGGCACAAATGAAAAGGTTCCCATCTCATTTCAGAAAACCAGCTCATTTCAGAAAACATTGTTTTGCCACCTTTTACTTGGGGTCTTCGCCTCTCCAGTGAGATACTGTGGCAAAAAGGAAAAAAGAAAAAAAAATAAGAAAGAAAAGAGAGAAAAGAGAGAAAAGAGAAAAAAGAGAGAAAAGAGAGAAAAGAAAGAAAAGAGAGAAAAGAGAGAAAAGAAAGAAGAGAGAGAAAAGAAAGAAAAGAAATGTATGGGGAGAGATGGAAAGGTTTTGAGCCAGCTCTAACACACTCCTCACCCCGGAGGCAGGGCACGCTGCCCCTTAAGCTGGTGATGCCTCGAGGGCCTCCACCAGCAGGAGGGAGAAGCAGGGTGAAATCTGCCCCAGCAGATGCCTCTTGGGCACTTCCATCTTTTCAGCAGCCGCAATTTGCAGGTCCAGGAAGATGCCAAAAAGCAGGAATGTACCCATTGCAGATCATCCCATCAAGCGGCCACATGGCCACGCCAGGGMACAGAGGCAAGGCCCAGCAGCGCGCACTTGGTTTGGCTGCTGCACTAAGCTCCTTCATAACCTCTTCATGCCCAGCAAACAAAACACTGTGGAGAGAGGCACGGGGATAGGAAAATCACGAGGGCGGGAGCACTGCGGGCCAGCCTGGCATCACCTTTTCCCCCCTTCTCCTCCGAGAACTTTCAGAGGCCCCAGCAGAGACCCTGCTTGGACTCTTCACACAGAGCACTTACAGCCTGAGTCCCCTGAGAGAGGGACTCATCCCCAGGCAGGCAGGAGAACCACCAGCRACACGGTGACGTGAGGAGCATGACAGAGGCTTCCTGAGGAGGGTGAGGGCAAGCACTGCGGGTGCCCAGAGCACAAGGCAGGGCTCCCTGTGCCACACGACGGCGGGAGTAGGAGCCCAGCTCGGGAGCAGCACATGCTGCGTGTAGCTGCTCTCTGARAATCCCCTGCAGCTTACGGCTGTGGCACTTACCATGGGTGCTAGTTTGACCAAGCACAAGGGAAAAAGAATTAGGATCGACCCAGAGATGCCAGGTTCCTGTAAGCCCTGGGAAAGGTGCTCAAAGTGATATAGAAATGCATTTATTTAAAAAAAAAAAAAAATCCACGTGACGCCCATTCTGGAGTTTCTCTGCTAAGCTGCCAACTGCCCCAAGTTTGAGCTCAGTTCCTGTAAGACAACAAGCGGTGGCTTCATTCCTTCCCCTTGGCTACAGCGTGAGAGTGSCGAGCAGGAAGCTGAGCGACAGGACTGCAGCGTCAGGCACATGGAGAGGACAGATGTGGGAAGCGCACAGTGCGGGACAGGGGATGCGAGTGGGACACGGGCTGAGGAGTCCTGTCACAAATGACTAAGCCCTATGGGGAGGCCTGAGAACTAGCTGTCGGGCCCTGATCCTAATGGGTCTCACTGCCTTACAAACCACACCTCGAGGAGCTGGATATGCTCTTAACAGCGAGGACAAGAACTGGGTGCACACAGGCAGGCTGCAGGTCGAGGTGCAACCCACAGGGAAGGGATTGGAGCAGCAGAGGAGGCGTCCTGGCGGTGAGGGCTGGCGTGAAGGGAGGGCCCGGGCGCAGCAGCGCCCGCAGCGCTGGCAGGAGCCAGGGGCAGTGGGAAATGCGGCGCACACAGAGCCGGGCCAGCCGCGGTGCCCGCTGATCCTCTGCCGCACGTTCCCAGCACCAGGACACAGAGCAGCCACCCGCACACTAGGGGGTAACGAGAGGGAG
>NW_020455988.1:540340-543848 GCF_003342845.1 Nothoprocta perdicaria
AAAAAAAAAAAAAAAGAAAAAAGGGAAAAAAGGAAAAAAGGAAAGAGAAAAACAGAAAAAAAAAAAACAGAAAAAAAAAAAAAGAAAAAAGAGAGAGCGGGAGGCAATGTCCATACCAGGATGGGTTCCTTTGTCATTAGGCAGCGGCAGCCGGCGCAGGAAGAGGAGGAATGTGCGTGTGTGTGCGCACCATGTGGGACAAAGGCAGCGCTTTCTGCTAGCCAAGAGCCTTGCTGTCAGCTGCCAGCGGTGCATGGCTGCGGACGAGCAGCGCCGACCCCCGCTGGCCTCCCAGCGCCTCCCGGATATATGGGGTTTTCGTGTTATCTCCTCACCTGAACTGTCCTTTCGGCTGCCCTGTTCCAGCGGTCCCCGGTGCGGGATGCTGCATCCCGCACATGCCGCCCCCGGACACGGGCACTGAGACCCAGCAGCGGCCGTGCGGGAGCGGGAGGGAGAGGGGGGTTCTCAACAATGAGGAGAAAAAAAGAGAAAAAAAAAAAAAAAAANAAAAAAAAAAGAAAAAAAAAAAGAGAGGGAAAAAAAAGTTCGCCATAAGCAAACTCTGATGCTGTCAAAGATTCCCCCCTCCCTCCCCTTTTTTGCCCCCCACCCTCGGTTTTATTTTCAAGGCAGCTGATGTGGTAATTAAGACTTTGGTTTGAGCACGGTCAGGTCACCTCGTTTCTCAGATCAGAGCCCCATCAGAAATTCTTTCAAGTGTCCTTCTGCGTCGCCAAAGATGACAACAGCAAATCAATAAGTGCTTGAAATGAAAGGGGCTGCCGGCTAGCCCCCGAGGCTACAGCTTTGCGCGCCGCCGGGCGGGATTTTTTTTCTTTCTTTTTCTCTCCCCCTCTCTCTCTCTTTTTTTTTTTTTTTTTTTCCTTTTTTCTTTCTTTTCCTCCCCGAACTCGGGGCGCTGCCTCCCGCAGCCGCAGAGCCGCCGCTCCGCGAGCCCGTCCCGCAGCTGCAGGTAAGCGCCGTGCGGGCGGCCCCGCTGCGCTCCGCTGCGCGCCCGGCCGCGCTGCCCGCTCCGCGGCTGCTGGCGGCGCGGCCGGGCCGGCCCGCGTGGAGATCCGCGCCGCTGCCCTCCTGCGGCCCCGCAGAGCGGGAATGCCCGAGCGGGCGGCGCCGCGTTTGCACTTCCTCTCCTTGCGCTCCTTAACTAGATACAGATATTTTAAAAATAATAATAATAACAGAAGAGGGGCAAGGGATCAGAACAAAGAAAAATAAATACCGGAATGGTTGTGTGAAGCGTGGATTACTTTGTGTTAACAGGGATTGCTCTGCTCCGAGTCACCTCGCCATCCCTACCCCTAATGTGCCCCGGTTTAACAATCTTTCTAACGAGCGAGATCCTCGGGACGTTTTAATTAGGTAATTCATTAGTGAGTCAATACGGACATTTATATATTCTTTTAGCTCAAGTGGTTAAGCACTAATTTCAAAATGATTATAAAACACCGGAATATGCTGGGCATGGCGATTTTAATTTATATGCAAATCAACGGCTCCATTCGAAATGCTTAATTTTTTAACAGTTATTGTATTGTAGCGTCGGGATCAAGCGCCTGAACGAGCAAATTCGAAAGCAGATCTGGACAGATATGGAAAAAAAAAAAAAAAAGAACCATCGAGCACCCCAGCAAATCAATAGTGTTTGCGTGTGCGCGACGCGGGCAGCTCGGGGCACCGCAGCCCCGGCGCACGGAGCGGCCGCCCCGCGGGGCCGCGCGGGCCGGGGCCGCCGCTGCTCCCGGTGCGGGAGGGCGCGGAGCGGCACCGAGCTCCGCGGCGGCCGCCGGAGAGCGCGGGAGGCTGCGGGGGCCCCGGATGCGGTGCCAGAGACGCCGATCTCGGCACCCAAAACTAGGAGAGTTGTGGAGGGCTCCAGCTGCCTTTGCCCGATAGGGAATACTCATTTTTTTCCTTATTCTTTTTTTTTTTTTTTTTTTTTTTTTTCAAACTCGTCGGGGTTTTTAAAGCTGTTTTATTGCGCAGGAGGGAGGAGGGAGGCCGGCGCAGGCAGAGCCGCCGCGGCCTTTGCTAGCCCTGAATTCTATTACTACATTTATTGCTTTGACAGAAGCGGGGGGAAATGAAATCCGTGTATTAAGTGAACTGCGCCGTTCGCAGCCACCCCGGAACCCCCGTTCGGCGGCAGCATGTCTAATGTATTCCCTGGCGATCCCAGGCATTAATTAGTTGTTTAATAGGAGTATGACTAAAAATGTAAAAGAAGGATTAGGACCGTGAAACGTATGTCCAGCTCCTTCCCCACGCTCGAGGAGGGAATGAAAATCACCCCGCATCTTATGTTTCTCCAGGAGCYATTTGCATTTGCCACCAGCTGCTCACTTGAGCCGCGCGGGCTCCGGGCGACCGCGCAGAACCCGCTGCGCGGCCGCGCGGGGACAGTGGGGCCGCGCAAAGTGCCTGCGCTCCCCGCAGCACCTGGGGCAGGTCCCGGCACTGCGGGCCCCCCGCCCCGGCCTGTGGGCRGCCCTGGCGAGGGGGACACGCTGCGCCTGGCGCTGTCGCCGTTCGGCCGCTTCTCGCCGCTCCCGTCGGAAGGTCGCGGTGCTGCCCCGGGAACCGCCCGCGAGCTGCGCGGCCCAACGTTACCCCGCGCTGCGGGGTCCCTCGCGCCGGCCYGGCCCGCGTTATTAATAACCGCGCCTCGCTCGGGCTCAAACCATTTAAAAATAGCCACAAACGGGTCAGGTGCAGCACCCGCGTCAAGAAAGCGAGGGAGTTTTTTCGAAGCGGTCCCTCTGAGAACAAAGCCGCGGAGAGGCGGCCAGCAAACCGATCCTTTTGCTTTGTTTAAACCACTTTATCGGACTTCGTTTTTTTGTTTGGCTTTTTTTTTTTAACTTTTTTTTATAACATTGAAAAATCGAAAATATGCTCCCCGTGCCCGCAGCACACGCGGCGTCGATGTGGAAAAGCGGGGCAGATTCGCAGAAGGATTTTCCTCGCCGGCACCCGCAAGCGACGCGTGCCAATGACCTGAGCCGGGCAGGGATTTAGCCCGGCGGGGAATAAGGGCACTAAGGGAGAAAAAAAAAAAAAAAAAAAAAAAAAAAAAAAAAAAAAAAAAAAAAAGAAGAAGAAGAAGGAAAAAAGGAATCAGAAAATTAAAGGTTAAAAATAAAATTAATAAACAAGAAATATGAAAATGAATTTAAAAAAAAAGGGGGGGGGATTCAGAAAGGAAAATAAGAGGAACAGCTAGGAAGGAGAGAGAGTTCCTGCGCTGGCRCCGCATCTCTCCGCACACCTGGCGGCCGCGCAGCCGGTGCCGCCCGCCGGGAAAGTTTGCAACTTGCGCCGACGGGCGCGGAGGCTGCGCGGCCGCCTGCTCCCCCCGCGCCCCCTCACCGGCCCCTGCGTCCCGCGCCAGGAGAGAAGGGGCAGGAGGGAAGGGGCAGGAGCGAAGGGCAGAGGCCCCGCGCGCCCCGCGCAGCCCCGCGCGGCCGCCGCCTCCCCCGCTCGGCGG
>NW_020455988.1:544347-545922 GCF_003342845.1 Nothoprocta perdicaria
TTTTTTTTTTTTCTGCGATAGGATAGCGAGAGATTGTTAAGTATATATGTATATATCTGAATAACGATAATAACGCGGTAGAAGCGCGCTGCGCGGCAGCGTCCTGCGCTCTGCTGCGCAGCGTCGGGGCAGGTTGCGCGCGCGGGGCCCGCGGGCTCTTGGGCGCGCGGAGATGCCGAGGTGGGTGCGCGGGCGCGGAGGGAGCGGGCGCTGAGCGGCGGGGCCRCCTCGCGGGACTGCGCTCGCACAATAGGGAAGCGGCGAGCCCGCTGGATGAGCCCCGCGAATGGGACACGGCGCGGGAAGGGCAAGGCGCGTTGCGCGCTGCGAGCAGGGAGCAGTGAGGACGGGCTGCAAAGCGCGCGGCGAATGGAGAGAAGAGCGTCCAGACGGCGGCGGCTGCGCCCCAGGCCGCTGCTTAACTGAGCCGCAGCTCTCCGCAGGCGGCTCTGCTGCGTGCGCCCCAAGCGATGTGCCCGCCGCTCCCCCGTTAGGCCCCGTTATCGGCGGCGGCCTTGGGCTCGGGCCGGGGGTTTTGCCGAGGCCTCCTTGCGCTTGGGAGAGCAGTRGCTGTGCGGGAATAACAACGGCCGGAGGAGAGCCGAGGCCAGAAGTTGCCAGTGTCCCCACGTGTCCCCCCGGAGCGGGAGCCGGGCGGCCGGCGGTGCAGAGCAGATCACTGGGAGCGCGGCGGGCTGCGAGAGCGGCGAGAGAGGAGGGAAAAGATTCCCGAAATGATAGAGACATGCAAATTTCGCCAGGAATTACCATAAGCAAACACGGGAAGCCTGGGCTAATAAAATCCCATCTGTGTTACTTCATATCGAGTTAGTAGGGAGCTGTGATAATGAATTTTGTAATATCTCGTCAACAGACATCTCAATCAGGCACTAATCCGCTGATTTTAGAGCCGAGCCGCTCGGGCCGGGGCCTCGTCTGCGCAGCGCGGGGCCTCCGGCTGCGGCCGCGCATCTCCCGCCACGGGGCCACGCGCAACGGGACGGGTCGTTTCGCAGCCGCGCTCCGCCGAACGGGCTCCCGGCGGAGGTTGCGCGTTTCGACGGCCTCGTAAAAAGGCCGGCGCAGGTCTGCGCCCGTCCGCGAGCGCGCCTAGAGTGTCCGCCGGCAGCCCAGGCCCCGGCTTGGCCTCGGTGAGAAGCGGCCTGGAGCAAGAGCCGCGAGCGCTAGGAAAAGACGTGGCTCTCGGAAACGATCGCTACGGCGGGGCGTCCTAGTCGTTGCCTTTTTTTTTTTTTTTTTTTTAATGTGATTTATTTGCACTCGCGTAATCTCGCATTATTATTACTGTTGTTCTTATTATTATTAACGCGGTGCAATTCCTGTTTTGCAGAGAGCGGGTAATGGAGTCCAACTGCCGCAAACTCGTGTCGGCCTGCGTGCAGCTAGGTAAGCGAGGCCGCTCCGGAGCGCGTCCCGCGGCGCGGGCGGCTCGGCCGCGGAGGACCCGTTCCCGCGGGGCGCGCAGGAAGGCGGCGGCGCGCAGCGGGCCCGGGACCGCCAGCCCCACGGCGCCGCCGTTAAGCGCCGCTGCGCGCCCCTCCGCGGGACCCGCTG
>NW_020455988.1:545997-550739 GCF_003342845.1 Nothoprocta perdicaria
GGCCGCACCCCCACCTCACCCCCCGCTCGCAACTTGCGCCTCGCGCGGCCCCTGCGCGGAGCGCCCCGTGCTCACGGTCCCCGCGCAGGTACTCGCGGGGGGAGCCAGACGGGGGGCACGCAAAAACACCCGTGCGAACACATTACAAAGAAGAAAACAAGCGCGCCGCATTTCCAGAGACTGTTTAATCCAAGATAAACGTGATTTTGTTTAAATAAAATATATTAACCTGAATTAATAATAACGGAAAGCCGCGTGAATTAATAATGCACGTATTGCCGGTGTCGCGGTTAAAGCCCTCCTGGGGAGAGGGCGGCATTAACCCTGTTGGGCCGAGCAGCTCGCTGCGCCTCCAGCACCAGCGGGGCCTCCCAGCGCGGCTCCTGCCCTTCCCGCTCCCGCCGCCGCGGTGCGGAGCGCGACTCCAGAGCCGCCCTGCGGGTACCAATGAGCCGGCCACAGGAAGGCTGGAAAGCAAAATGCGGGCTAATTCCGAAGCGAAGGCATTAGGAGCCACTAATTTTTAATCCCGGAAACATACGCGATATTAAATTGGGCACAAAGAGGCTTTCCCTGTTCTGCCACTCCCTCCCCCAGTAATCAGTGTTAAATAACGTGGAAAGGAAGGGTGACATTGCTTTATATATGGTTTGGAAATAAGAAAGGCCGTTTTACCCTCCCCAGCCTTTCCTCCCGCTGAACAGGTGGTCTTAATCACAGCCCTTCGCACGATCTAATGGGAAAGTATGGACCTTTCTGATATAATAAATTTATGAGCGCTTACACGCCAGCTTTATTCGACTAAGTATTTATAAAAGTAATATCCACATATGCTCCCTGACATGGTAACTTTTACTTCCTYTGCCGAAAAACAAATGGTTATTTTCTTAGCCATCAATTATGAACCTGGATTACTGTAGTACACGTAAAATTTCCTGCCTCATTATGGTATCAGTAAGTCTGTTTTGTACCCTTCGGATTGAAGGGGAAATTGCTATCTAAACACCCTTAATGCCAGTAATTAAATGGTGAGTTGGAGGTGAAGCAATGCGGGGTTGCCCAGCCATGAAACCTGCCTCCCTGCGAGCGCTTCCCGCAGACGTGGTTATATTCATGCATACTTGCAAACCTTATAGGTACCTATGCGCAACAAATAATGACAAGTCTCGAAATGCCCTGAGCTGCATGGGCAGCTCACAGCAAATAATAGAAATCGCGATGTTTCTTTTGATTCAGATTTTTTTTTACCCTTCGCTTTGCTTGTAACCGTGTAGTGCTCCTTGATTTTGCATTGTCTGCGTGACAGGACTTCAGATTTCATGTGATTGACTTCAAAAGAGTCTTATCCTTCGGGCAGGCTGTGTGAGGAAGCGGGGAATGCAGCAAGGCTCAGGAAAACGCTGCTCCGCCGCAGTGCCGGTTTGCAGGTTGCTCGTGCGCTTAGGCGTTTCACGGGGCATATCTAGTATGTAATCGCAACGCGAGAAACGGCGATTCAGGCGGTGGCACTAACAAGAGGGATAACACTGCGAGCGCTCAGCCGAGCCAGCACTGACGGGAAGGGAGGAAACGAAATGGGGCAGGAGACCCTGCAGACTACACAGGCGGGCTCGGTTCCTGCAAGGAAGCTCATTCGGGAACAAGGCACAGTGAGGGCTGTTTCATAGCAGAAACCATGAGCCTCGTAGCCATGCCGAGGAAATGAAAATACGAAAGTAGGAAAATATTATTGGAGCCTAGAATGTCAAATGCAGCTCAGTGGGTGTTATATTTACCTAGACAGTGGGGAAAAAAAAGAAAAAGAAAAAAAAGAAAAAGAAAAAAAAAGAAAAAGAAAAAAAAAAGAAAAAAAAAAAAGCTTCTGGATGACCAGTTCCTCAAAATCAGAAGAACTTAAGCACACGCTTTGAAAGCCACACCGCATGCGGCTTGGGTTTTGATGATGTTATTCGAATAATCTTTTCTGCAGGATAGGAAGATGTTTGAAAAGTGCGTGTGTGCGCGCATCTAATCTATGAGTTGCCTGGGTCGTACCTAAGGAATCGTTTTCCGAAATCGCTACCCTGGGCATTGCTAAAGCAGCAGCCTCCTGCCATTAAGCGCCGAAATCGCATACCGCCTTATACTATCATTCAGCATCGCGAATTGATTGTCTCGACTGCTCCAAAAGCAAACAAACCAACAAACAAACAAACAAAAATGGAAAATTCTTGAGGCTGAATATACAGTAACCTAACATCGTTTTAAAAGGCGGAAATATGAGAAAAAAAAAAAAAAAGAAGGAAAAAAAAAAGGCTGTTTCGGCTGGTGCTGAGTGGCGCGGAGGGGCGCGGAGGGGGCGGCTCTGCCCCTCCCGGGCCGGGGCCGGGGTCGCGGCCGCTCCGCCCGATGCCGGGCCGGCCCCGGGGAGGAGTCGGGGGCGGGAGGGCCCCCGAGGCCGCCGCTCCGGGCCAAGCAGGGAAAGTCGCTCTCCCCTTGCAGTAGCCCCATGCGAAGTGCAAATTAAAAGTTATTTGTTGTGCTGCGGGGACGCAATTCCCCCCTCCGCCGCCGCCCGCGCATCACATATGCAGCAGTTGTTAGCCTCACTCCAGGGAAAACTAAATGTATAACGAAAGCTTATTCGTGAGCAGGAATATACTAATGGAACAATCTGATGTCTTCTTAATCCTATGTAAAAAGCTCTGTAGTCTTTCTAATATTGACTGAATGGGTAATTAATGGCTCTTCATCTAGGAGAATACCCGGTAATCCGAGATAGGCGAGAGACAACAAGCCAAAGGTAAAAGACAACAGGACTAGCCGGAGACTCCACGCAAGGACCGATTTATCAGAGTATTACGTCCAGAAACAACGATCCTCGGAGTAGATAAAGGCAAAAGGGGAAAAATAGGGAGCCGCGGTAGGGCCGTCAGCGCCCCCGGCTCCGCGCGCCTCTGTCGGAGCTCAGCGGCGCGGCTGCGAAACTCGTCGGGAAAATAGGAAAAGAGTACGAATAATAATCAAAATAGTAACAAAAATAGTAATAATAATAATCGTATTAGCAATCGTAGTAGGGAGGTCCCCAGACGCCAGTGCTTGGCGCTCGCGGATGCCCTCGGCCCCAGCGCAGCTAACTGCCCCGCGGGGCGCTGAGGGGGACAGCTTGGGGGTGTCCTCGAGGACGGACGGGAGCTTCTAGCAAAAGTTAAAAAAAAAAAAAAGAGCACTTTTGACATTTTAATTGAAGCCCTCGTCGTTAATACATTGCTCTGGTGACTGCAGTAGGGTTGTTTTTCGGTGATGTGACGGATTTGAAATGCCGTTTGGCTTGGGAAGGCGAGGCTGGCGCTCAGATGACGGGTGGGTATGCGGGGATTTCCCGGCGGGGTCGCCCTGGCGACGGGGGCTGCGTGAGGCGGCTGCCGCCCGGGCGCGGGGCTGCGCGGGGCTGCGCGGGGCTGCGCGGGGCGGCCGGCCCGGGCAGCGCGGACGCCGCGGAGCCCGCGGCTTCGCGCGGAGGAAGCGCCTCGTGCCGGGCGCCGCGCAGGCAGGCGGCCTCTCCCCGGCGAACTAGCATAAATCACGAACGAAATCGAATAGCCCCGGCGCAAACCAACAAAATAAAGGGCCCCCGCAGGAGGGACTGGCCCCAAAATACGCCGGGGCTGCGGGGTCGTGCCGCCCCCGCGCCCCCGCGGGTGCCGAGCCCGAAGGAGAAACGAGGATGTGATTAGTAAACAAATTGTGCGGAGCCGAGCTGGATTCATATTGACTTAGTTATAGGTCATCTGCTGCCGGTGCAAAGGGAAGAAATATTTACTTTACACATATACTTTATGATCTTGGGGGAATTAGAGGAAATTCAATAAGAAAACGGCTAGAATCATTTTAAACCCCCTATTTAAAAGACTTAAGCAAATTAGAGTCTTATCAGATTAAAATCCACTACAAATGTAAGAGCATTGTCTCCATCGAAACGCTGTGGGGTCTGAGGGAAAAGATTCTTTGCCAAATCTCAGGGATAAAAACACGTCATTTAAACACCAGATAATGAGCAGAATGTAAATTAATTTAACCTTCTTTACTAACAGGCTGAGAAAGTAGTATGTATAATTCAGCGATAAGCAAGAATGTGAGAGGGAATGGTACGTGGCTCAGGAGGCAGCAGCAGCGAGTGCGAGGGACCCTGGCCGGAGGACAGGGGCATCGGGAACACTTCGGGCGCTGCAGCTGGCGCGTGGAGGCCGCCTGCGCGGCCCCTTTGAGARGTTTTCGTTGCAGAGCGCGCGATGTCGCAGTGCTCATAGATGCGCACCCTGCGCAACCTGCTCCGTCGCCGTGGCCTCGGGCTCAGGGGTAAATCCTGCCCCTTTGCCTGGGTTGAGAGGGAAATCGGTGGCGCTGCTGGAGCGCGGAGCGGAGCGGCCGGGGGCTCTCTGGCGCCTGTATAGGGCTCCCGTGCCCCTGGGAGGCGCCCAGTGCGCGAGACGGGGAACCCCGCGCGGAATTGAATTAATACAGTGTAGAAGGTGGCTGGAAAAGGCCTCGCGAGGTCTCGTTGCTCGAAAGCGTCCTGAACGGCCAGGCAGGAGCCACGGTACCCACGAGCGGCTGTTCCTGTGTTCCCGCGGCCCCGGGASAGCCGCGAGGCCGCGGCGGCGGCAGGGCCGCGTTGGCCGGTTCATCCGCGAGCGCAGCGGGACCGGGCGGACGCCGCTCGCCCTGAGCCCGAGCCCGGGCCTGCGGCGGCGCCGCTCGCT